>NW_006399776.1:7981942-8004953 GCF_000299155.1 Elephantulus edwardii
TACTTCTGGTTAAATTTATTCCCAAGTATTTAATCTTGTGATTAGCTATTGTGAAAGATTGTTTTTCTTAGTTCTGGCTCTGTATTCTCTTTGTCACTGTAGAGAAATCCAACTGACTTTTGTATGTTGATCTTGTATCCTGCCACTTTGCTAAATTGGTCCACTGTGTCCAAGAGTTTTCTTGCTGAGTCTTTAGGGTTTTATAAGTATACTATCATGTCATCAGCACAGATTTAATTGAAATTTTAATGAAAGTTTATAAAGAACTTGGATTTCCATTCATTCATTGTTGCATTTTCCCCCCCTGCCCACATTCCCGCCCCCCATTCTGCCCCACCAGTTAGCTATTTTTTTTTTTAGGGGGGGAAAAAGTTCTTTCATTGTTATACAGGTCCCTCCCTTCCCCCTCCCCCCCCACACTTTACTATGCAGCTCTTATTCTGGACTCTTGTCATGCCAATAATACTTAATCATGTATTCCTTTTAAACAGTTCGCTCTTCAAAGTAGCTCAGATACTTTCCTTGGGAACTTCTTAGTAAGTTGGTCTACCAAGATCTGCTGCATAGCCTTTCTTTGCTTGTCTTCTCTTTTGATGAAACAATAAGAGACAGGCCTTTCTTTTGAGGTGCTTCTGGGTGGACTCAAATCATCAGCCTTTTGATTAACAGCCAAATGTATGGATTACACTACCAAAGGATGCAGCACACACAGTAAGGCCCCAGTGAATATCAACTAATATCTATTACCTGACATTCTCTGCCAAGTTCCTCTGAAACTCCACACTTTAACTGCATCAAGTCTGTTTTTCTCTGGTTAGAAGATGGAAACTTTGCAATTACTTTCAAGGGAGCTGTGACCTAGTTGATCATACACTCCCTTTGTTTTCTAAATGCTGCATCTTTTAACACTTTGCTGCAAATGACTGTAATACATTCAGAGGAGAAAAGAAAGTGTTTCTAAGCTGGGTCATCAATTTAAAAGTGTGCTGCAACTCTGACTTACAGGATAGATCAAAACCTTGCCCTATGTTTTGCCATCCTCTTCCTCTCTGATATGCTCATGCCCATTGTTACAGTCACTATGTCAGTCACCTTACTGAGTGTCTTCCTTTCTTTCACTGACCTTCTCTTTTTCCTGGTAAGATGCCTTCTCAAGGATGGGTACCTCCTGGCTATTCTTTAGCTGTAGGCTGGCCATAGGAAGGAGTTCTGTTCAATCTCTAAGGGTGAGGAAGGGCCATTGTCTTGATGGCTTCAGCAGCTTCCACCAGACCAGCAAGCCTAATCATTATGGTGGATTTTGAGTTTTGAAGAACTCATATTCAGGACACCGTGACTTCACTGCTGAGGAGCTCAGGCTGCTTTAACCTGAGTGAACACAACTTCTGTGTTTGCTTAGTGGTTGGGTTCCCACCTCCAAAACAAGAATTTTGACAGAGAGAATCAGTAACTTACAGTCTCAGAGCTTTGTCAGCTCATTGCCAATAAGTTACGAAAGCAGCCTAGTGGGCCAGCCTGGGGAGTATGCACTGCTCCCCTTTGACCTCCAGTGTGGGTTTTTTCCAGGTGTTCTCTGAAGCAGCTTCCGCCTCCACTGCCTATCTAGTGTCACTGGGTGTCCCAAACACTGGGTTACATTCTATCCTGTTACATCATCATGACTCATTTTTCTCTTGAAAATTGTTGCTTGTCCTTAAGCAAGTGCTAACTGGTTTGGGCTTGAAAGGGCCCTATCCTGGATTAAGCTACTGATGTTACTCCCTTATTTATATTACCGCCTTGTGATTGGTTGTTTAGTTTAGGCTTTCTCTGAGGAATGGCTAAAAGGTCTGAAATAATTTTCTGTTTTGCAAAGAGGGATTCCACAGTCACAGCTTATCTCTGAAAGAATCATATATTTATGATAATATGAGCCAGATTCTCATATTCTATAATTTTGATGATGTTCTCCACAACTCTTGTGGTAATTTAACAATGAATTTACATTTGTGTCAGTATTAATGCTAATAGTCTCTTTGTTGAGTTTGAATGCTTGCAAGAGAAGTTTAAGTTGGTAGATTAATAGAGGATGAACATTTGTAAGTGATCAGAAAGCCCCACTTGGATTTGAGAAAGCTCAGAATGAATGCGTTTAATTTTAGAGTAGCATGGGAGATATCTCCAAATTACTGTAAAACCAGTTCACTTCAGCCATTTATTTAGGACTGCACTTATTTCTACAGAAATGCCAATCAACAGCAGTTTGGATCCTAAGGAATACCAATATGACTTTGAGATGTATGAACTCCAGAACAGAAATCTGCATATTTCCCATAGAACAGGCAAACATCTCCTTTATGCTGGTGGTGCAGGAGCCCATTACCTGTTAATGCATGTAGAATCTCCTTTCAAACACCAGAACTCTATTTGTTGCCCTTATTTGCATTGATATAATCTTAATCTGAGGTTAGCACTCAGGAACCACACCTGGTTACAAGCGAGGCACTCCTGGCCTTTACGATGGTAAATACACAGATTCTGAGTCTATAGATTAGCAGCAACAGTATCTCCTACTGTCTCATTGGAAAAGCAAATTCTTCATCCTGCTCCAGGATTAAGAAGCTCTCGAATGGAAGTGGGTAAGCACTTAGCTGCGAATGGAAAGGATGAAGGTTCAAATTCACTAGTTACTCTGCAGAAAGGAATTAGACCAAGACACTTATGGAAATATTACATTGGGAATATTACATAAGTTCTACTCTATAGCATCACTATGAGTCAGAATCGGCTTGATGGCAATGGTTACTCTAGAGCTACAGTGTCAGAGACATTTCTGTGTTTTAACCAGCTGTGGGTATTCTTCCCAGAAAATTGTACACACGGGTCACAGTGCTTTCCTTCCACATGGTCATTAAGTCTCAGAACTGTTACAGAAATCCAATTCTTATGCCTCCTGTTCCCTGCCCTGGGAAACCAGCACTTGCCAATACTTCCATGTGATCAATTTCTATCAACTCCTCTAAAGTATATTCAAGTACAGAGGTCAAACTAGGACTGCCTACAGCTAGTTAGTGCAGGCTATGTTCAAGAGCCTAGTTCTTCAGTTACATTCAGGGTTGGATTCAATTTGGCCAGAAGATACAGAGTCTGCCCTGATCGCTCTTTCATTAGTCATCTCCTTGACCTCTTTCCTTTCCCAGGACCTTGGTCCTCAGGGCCATCCACATTGATTTGTGTGAGCAGTCATGACCAGCTGATTTCAGTCAAGACTGGGGTTCAAGCAGGGGCAAAGAACTGCTCTAGAGGAGGAATTGGTGCTGAAAAACGGCAGGAGCGAAGATCACTTCAGCCTATCCAAATACTAGTAAGTTGCCTCAGAGCACAGCAAAACAGCTACACCCAGGTCAAAGGATCAGGGAGTGGCAGAACTTCCCATTGTATAGTTCTTGGCTGAACTGCCAGACTTCTCACAGGAGACTTGGGCTTAAATATATAAAGGTTAAGTACTTGGTTGATAATTGGGAGGTTACTGATTTGAGCCCACCAACCACTCTGTGGGAGAAAGATGTGGCAATCTGCTTCAGCAAATATTTAAGTCTTGGGACCTTCCCAGGCAATTTTACTCTGTGATATAAGATCCTGATGAGTCCAAATCAACTCATGGCAAGGGGTTTGGTGTTTGGGTTTTTCTGGCACCGATGAATGATGTTGGACAGTGGCTGGAGGACAGGAAGACAAGTCTTTGTGTTGAAAAAGTGGTTGTAAGTGTAGTGTTGCTGTCCCAAAGCATCCTACAACTAGAAAGAACACTCCCAGGAAGAAGTTTGACTACCACTGAAGTTCAAGGCCAAGGGATGACTTCTCTCTGCTCCTCGGGAGGTGATTTCTTACTCTAAACAGCTTTTCCAATAACAGAAACGAATTTAGGCAATAAGATTTCTTTTTTGTTTTTTATGAATTTTAATGAACATTTACAGAGATTTTGGATTTCCATTCATTCATTGTTACACTTTTCTCCCTGCCCACCCTTCCCCCCCAGTTCACTCCTCTCTTTGAAAAGTAAAAGAAAAATTCCTTCACTGTATACAATTCCCCTGCCCCGAGTACACTCCACTATGCAACCTTAATTCTGGACTCTTGTGATAACCATAATACCCTATCATATATTGCATGTAAACTCTTCTCTCCCTCATCTGTTTCAATGCAGTATACATAATTTATCGAGTTTTTCTCAGTCTTACCCCAATCCTGATGTCAAAAGAAGAGTTGACCCTATTTAAAATTTAACAATTTAATTTTAATTTAAAAGATGAATGAGAGTCTAAAAAAGAGATTTTCAGAGATTAAGGGAACTCTAGTGATTTAGTAGGAAGGAGTTGTGCTCTCAGCTCAAAAACATGTAGTTTAAATACATTTTTTTTTCTGTAAGAGAGGAATGGTCTATCTCCTCTCATGCAATTTGCTATCTCTGAAAACCCCCTGAAGGACTAGCTGTAAGTCAGTTCTGACTTGACGTCACATAACAACAATAGACTAACATGGAACTTTTGTAGAATGTTTGACTATTCAAGTTATGAATCTCAGATATTTTTTAATCACATTCTAAATGTTTGAATACTAACATTATACCAATGTTATACCAATGGTGATGAAATAAACCTAGTACTGGTTGCACTAGTTATGCCCTTCAGATTAGCCATCCGCTATTTCAAGGGTTTTGTTTTGTTTTGTTTTTTTTTTAAAATAGCAAGGCCAGAAATAAAATAACAGCATTGATACATAGATGCACCGTTATAAATGGCATTGCAACACAAAATTGTAAAAAAAATTTTACCAATCTCATTTTTAATTTGATGTAGCCCTTTTGTAGGAGAGGAAAGTAAATATCAAGAGATGACTTGCTGAAAACCACACTATGGGCAAAGAGGCAGAGAGTAGAGTCAGATCTCACCTCCAGCTTTCAGCTCTGCTGCTCTTTCCAAGATAGACTGTTTATTCCAAGATAGACATTATGGGGTAAACGCTAAAAAATGTAAAATATGAAACAATGTCTCCCAGTGAACCATATCTCCCTTGTCCATACCCTTAACGATATGACTTTGCTAGTTCCCCATCAAGAGATAAAAAGTGAGACTCTTAGAATGTGATGGAAAATAAGTTCTGAGGCTTCCTAGTCCAGAACTTAAAGAGATCTTTACCTCTCCAAACTCAGCCACAGTGTGAAGAAATCTAGGCTATTCTGGTTCAGGGAAAGGCCATGTGGGGAGAGAGACCACACAGAAGAAAACAAAGGCACCCCAGCTAGCAGCCAGCACCCAGGTCCCTGATGTGTGAGTGAGATCATCTCAGATCTTTTAACTCCAGCTGGGTAGCCGTCTGCATCTGCCAGCTCCACGCGGAGCACAAACCTGCTGTCCCTACTGAGCATTGTCCAAATTCCTGATTTATGGAAACGCTTAAAAAAAAAGTAGCTGTCATTTTCAACATTTTGGGATTACTTGTTCCACATCAATCAATAATTGATGCACTTGGGATTTAGTGCTTGGAGACTACAAAGTGACTAAGACATAAACTCTTCCTTTTGAATTTGTCTTATTGCCAACTAATTTTGTTCATATTATTAGTATGTGGGTGACACTGATCCTAAGACAAATCAATTAAAGGAAATTGGGATATATTTAGGACAAGTGTTATTCTGTTTTCCTGACTAGTCTCTCCACCTACAATCCTAACCTAAACCCTTGCCCTTGCATTGAACCTAACCATAAACCTAAGCGTGTTCTTCTCCTGTCCTATCTAATCGAAGCGATTTCTCAAGACAGGTTGGACACAAGGCAAACACGAAAAACCTGAGATTGTCTGGATACTGGTGTAAGGATAGATTTTTTTTAAAAGCTATCTGAACATCAGATCTACTTCTTACTCTTAAGACACTGTGTTTCCAGGTAAGTCTTGCTACCCCACCGCTGCCTCCTTTGGACAAGAGTCTGTATGAAGCACAACTTCTGGGCGACCCATCTCCCGTCTTTTTAGAGCCCTGTGGTTCTAAAACTTTCAACAAAGGCTTTAAGACAGGTTCTTCAGGTATGCTGGGTCCCACAGATTTTGGCAGCTACAGTGGCAACACCTTGAGAAAGGCAGGCTTGTCCTGAGCTGGCGAGAGACAGTTTTCAGACAGGATATTTGGGAAATGTTCATTCAGAAAAAATTGGAAGAGGCTCAAAAATGTAGATGGAAAACTGCTGCGGCCCAGCCCAGCCCAGAGCACAGCTATACATACTCTGCTGAAATATGCGCTTCCTCCTCTGTCAATCGCACAGCCAAATAGGAGGCCTCTTGTTTTCTTCCTCAAAGGGAAATTCCTGGACATGAGACCTGCTGCTTTATTTCAGAATGTCATCATTTCTCAGTTATTTTCATCCTTGGATTGTTTATTCAAAGATGGCGGCTTATAGTTGCCTCCCGCTTGGCCTGAAGTGGCCTCCCACCAAGGGCCCTGGGTGCTTGGCACACGCTGGGGATGAAAATATGAGATCTCCAGGGCTTTCCCCTCACAATCCCTCTTTCAGTTCTGTCCAAAGTTATGATGCACTCAGTCACCTCCCCAGAGGAGCTATTGGCAGAAAAGTACCAGGACAGGTAATCTTGTTCACCCGCTACTGACAAGAGAGGTGATACAGAAGCCGTCAGAATGCATCTGATTTTAAAACGAAATCTTTACAGTTCTTTTCCAAGATGTTTTAAAACCTATGATGATCCTAAAACAATTAAGAACTTTTTCTTTATATCTGCTGTTTGCAAGGTGAATTGATTGTCTTGTTATTCCAGGAATGGCATTTACCTTGTCTTGTATCCTTGCCTTATCTACTATGGCTGCAGAAGACTTTTTGGAGAAAGGTGAGTTGAGAGTAGATTTAATGTCAGCTGATCCTTTTATTTTTAGGCGGATGGTCTGGGTCTATGGTTGAAAGTGACTTTGTTTACATAACTCTGGGTTTGGGTGAATTCTGTGTCATGACAACTGGTGACTGACATTATGGAGTCTTTTTCTGATGCTGCGTGAATTTAGCAGAAGAGAAAGCCTCACAGATCCTGACATGCACAGCAGAAAGCCCTGGGCCTTCCAGAAGCATTTGGGACCATTTTCTAACTATTTGCTTTTATCTCTAAGTTTAGGTGATGACTCTGATTCACAGAGGATTTAGGTGGAGTTGCCAGTTGTTTCTGAGTTCTCACTTACTATGGTAATATGACTATTTAGGAGACGTGATGATGTTTTTGACATGGTGCAGGTGGTGGTAACTAGGCCTCTGTAACTGTTATATATGTATTGCTTTACAGATTCTCAAAAATTTCTTCCTTGTCAAGTGACATAGGTCACTGCAAGACCCTTGAGACTTTGCTTCCTGGCTCTGGCATGCTATTGTTGGCTCGGTCCTGAAGTTTACTGTGACCATAGGACACAGTTACCCAGTGACACTCACCTTCCTGCTCACTTGTCTTGGTTTGTGGTTCCCTAACTTTGATCCTCCTGCCAGGAGCAGGGGTTTTCTTTGTTTGATTTTGTTGTTTGGGACAAGTGTTTCTGCTTTATTAGCTAGTCTGCAGCCATGCCTTCTTTTGTGAACCTAAAGCTGAGGTATGGAGAGTAGGTCTCTCATGCTTGCGCCTTCCTTGGTCATAACAAATCCTGTACCCTAAAACACTATTTGAATTCTCTTTTATTCCAAGGCAATAGTTAAAAAAAACCCCAAAACCAAAAAACAAAAACAGACCAAAACAAAGGCAAAACCAATGAGCATTTGACCTTGAGTTGACCCTGACACATGGTAAACCCATATGTATCAGGGCAGAACTATGCTCCATTGTTTTTCAAGACTGATTTTTCAGAAGTAAACCACTGAGTCATTCTTCTAAGGTATCTCTGGTGGACTTGAACCTTCATCCTTCTGGTTAGCAGCCTTAACAGTTTTCCTCACCCAGTTAGGTTCACCTTTGGGAAACCTTGGAATAGAAGAGTTCTAAGAGTAGCAAATAATATTTATTAATTTGTTTATGAGCTTGAATCAAAAGAAAACATTCTAGGTTGAGATAATAGGCCCTTTTTACCCTACAACGTCTGCCCAACTAGACCCTGGAGCTTCTGAGAAGGAATCTTTAATAAAAGCTCCATGCTATGATTTTAAAATTCTTGTTTCTTACATAATGTCTTCAGTGAAATTGTATGGCCTGTTGATTTGTTTCCTTACCTCAAGTGAGAAGTTTCTGTGTGCTTTGAGCTCTGTGGAACCTCCCAGATGGAGTCACAGGGTTTATTTGGAGGAAATACCATATTTGAGGTCTATAAAATGTGCTTTGTTGGGTAGAGGTGGGCATGCACTAGTTTTTGCTTGGACGGCAGTTGAATCAAAAGAAAAATGGAAAAGCCAACATACAGTTTTCTTGACTGAAGAAATTGACCCCATTCTCCCCTGCACTGCCCTGAAGAAATGAAACCTCTTTTGAAAGAAATAGGAACAATTCTTTCCCCTTCTCTAGGAAAGCATTTGAAAACTCAGTATCTATGCTTTTCTGGAAATAACGAGGAATCTTGAAACACTGTAAAGCTGAAGTCATTAAGATACTTTTTACCATGTGATATGGAATTTGGAAATGGACTGAGTTTATCTTTTGGATCATACCAGTAAGGAGAGTTTTTCCCTCATGCTGTGCAGTTGCTGACAGCCTTGCTTTTGGGGAAGGGTGGGTTACCCAATAAGCAAGTAAAGCAGGACTTATTTATGCTGTTTTATTAATTTGTAGCGAGTTCTGATGGTACAGTCAATAAAAAATTTTGCTGAAAACCCAAAATGCCGTGCCTCTGTGGCAGTTCAAATCCACTTACTGCTTTTTGGGAGAAAGATGGGCAATTCCTCCTGTGCAATTGATTACCCAAAGGACGGTCATCAATTCCAACTAGACAGCAATGATACTAGTCAGTTCCAACTAGACAGCAATGATACTTTGAGTATTAATCTGTAGTGATCAATCTCACATGTTTTTAACCAAATCACCAACACAACAAAACCCCGTAAAAATGAAACCTAGAAATAGTTATAATTCACAGAGTAAGTAGGTATTAACTATTCTCCCTTATTACCTTGTTTGCTAGGTGCTTTACCCATCAGGGATTGTAAATGTAAAAAAGACTTTGTTTCTGTAGAAAGGTAGATGAGAGACAGAAGCCAGCCTCAGCCAGGAGCACAGTCTTTGATGTGGTAACAATGTGAAATTGTTCACTAAGATTTGTAAGTAAACACAAGGAAGCCCATGCTTATCTTGTTTACAGAGTAATCTGACACTGCTCCTGAGAGAGAATCTTGCCAGCATCTGAGGGCTTCAGAAACCCCTCAGGTTGTACTGTGGTCTGTAATTGGGCTTGTCACTCACAGCATGTAGCCGCGGAAGAGAGGAGAATATTAACCTCAAATTCTTGTCCTTTATGAGTCCAGGCAAATTATTCCATGTATCTAGGTAGGTAAAAATAATCTGTTCAGCTCTTTCACTTTGACAGGTTTTCCTTTAGGTTTGGCTTCTCAACACTCCAGTGCAATCTTTAGTCTCTTCCGACATCCATTTTGATTTTTTTTCTTTCTCCTCTGTTTTTGTAATGACGGATGGATGTTGGATGGAGAGGTGATTGAAACTGTCAACTGCTTTATCTTTCTTGGATCCACAATTAACACCCTTGGTAACAGCAGTCGGGAAATAAAGAGACACATTGCATGGAGAAAAATCCGTAGTTAGGGACCTTTACAAATTATTGAGGAGTAGTTATGTCACTTTGAAGACTAAGGTGCATCTGATTCAGGCAATAGTCTTTCCAATTACTAATGATGCATCTGAGAGTTGAACAATGAATAAGGATGACAGAAGAAGAATAGACACCTTTGAGCTGTGGTGTTGGAGTAGAGCACTGAAGATCCATGGACAGCCAAGAGAATAAACAGATAGGTCTTGGAGAGGATGAAGCCAGAGTGCTCTTTGGAGGCAAGGATGATGAAGCTTCACCTCACTTACTTTGGTCATGTTGCTAAGAAGTGTTATTCCTTGGAGGAGGACATGATGTTGGGAATGATGAAGGGTCAGCAAAGGAGAGGAAGACCTTCAACCAAGTGGATTGACACTGTGGCTTCTGCAATGTGTTCATGTGTGTCAGGAAGTTTGAGGATGGCGCAGGATAGAACAGGGTTCAGATCTTTTGTTCATAAGGTTGCTATGAGTTGTGCTTGACTCAATGGCACCTAACAACAACAACAAAAACAACAACATGCTGGTAAAAATCTCTATCCTTGAAAGTTGTGAGAAATAAGGGATATGGCAGAGATCATGGGGTGACAGATGAGTATTCAGCAAGTATTTGTTCTCTTCCAGGGATCTCTCTTTGTCCGAGTGTACTTGAAGTCTGTCTTAAAGAATCTCGCTCTTTGTGCGTAGTTTCCCAATCCAGAAACTAGAAAGGGTAAAAATTTTATGTCCTTAAAAACATCAAGCATGAGACAAAGAGCATAGTCTTTAATCTCTCAGTTCTAGATTCATATTCTACTTCTATTACTTATATCTTCAGGAAAGAATAGCGAACATTTATTAAAAAAACCAACAAACCTCCTTTGATATCTTTGAGAAACACTCAGTAACTTTTGCTGTTAGTGTTAAGTGCTACTGAGTTGAGTACAACTCATAGAGACCCTATGAACAATAGATCTGAACCCTGTCCTATCCTGTGCTATTCTCACAATCTCTACTCACTCGAGCCCATTGCTGCAGTCACTGTGTCAGTTCACCTGGTTGAGGGTGTTCCTTTCCTTTGCCATCCTTCGACCTTTCCAAGCATGGTGTCTATCTGCAAGGAATGACATCTCCTAGCAACATGCCCAAAGGAAGTGAAACGAACTTCACCATCCTTGTCTCCAAGGAGCACTCTTGGCTGCACCTTCTCCAAGACCTATCTATTTGTTCTTTTGGCCACCCATAAGATATCCAGTACTCTTCTCCAAGACCAAAATTTAAAGGCATCAAATCTTCTTCTGTCATCCTTATTCATTGTCCAGCTCCCTTGCATAGCAAGTGATTGGAAAGAGCATGGTCTGAATCAGGCACACTTTAGTCCTCAAACTAACGTCATTGCTCCTCAGTAATTTGGAAAGGGTCCCTAACTTTAGACTTTCCCAGTGCAATATGTCTCCTGATTTCCTGACTGCTGGTACCAAGTGTATTGATTGTGGATCCAAGTAAAATGAAGTCATTGACAGTTTCTATTAGGAATAGGCAAAAGAATGCTGGATTTTCTGATGAGAAATCTAATGACACTGTTTCTTGTTTGTGCAATCATTTAACAAAATCTAACTTATCTGTAAACATTCATTATCACAATTAAAAGAAAAAACCAAAACAATAAACAAATACATATTCAAAGAAGGTGAAGGTTCAGTGGTAAAATTCTTCCTTTGCATAAAAGAGACCTAGGTTTTACTCCCAGCTGAAGCGCCTCAACTGCCTTTGAAGATACTTCATCAGTGGAGCTTCTAGAATAAAGTAGACTAGAAAGAAAGGACATACTATCTATTTTCAAAAGCCAGCTGATGAAACTTGTGAGGATGGAAATGGTATAGGAGCAGAAAGAATTAAATTTCATTGTGTATGGGGTTGAAAAAAAAAAGGTGATTTAAATGTGAAAGTTAAACAATGAATAAGAAAGATTGAAGAAAGATTGATGCCTTTGAATTGTGATGTTGGCTAAGATTAGTGATGACTATATCGTGGACTACCAAAAGAACAGTGAACACTTTAATGGCTTAGTTGTAAAGAATTATTTTGCCAATGCAAAAAGTACATGGTTTGAATACACCAGCTGCTCCATGGAAGATGGACAATCTCTTCCTGTGTGTGTTACTGCCTCTGAAGGGTCAACTATGGGTAAGTTTTGACTTGACAGTACACAACAAAAACAACCAAGAGAAAAAGAAAACAATTTGTCTTGGAAGCAGTCAAAGAAGCAAGGATGGTGATACTTAGTCTCACATATTCTGGGCACGTTATTTATTCAAAGGGACCAGTCCTTGGTCAAAGACATCATGCTTAGAAAAGGAAAGGCTAAAAAAAAAGCCAAACAAAAAACCAGAACCCCCCAAACCCCAACAAAAATAAAGATCTTCAGGGAGCTCTGGTGGCCTAGTGGCAAGAAGCTGCACTGCATTCGCAGAGGTATGTGGTTCAAATCCATCAGATGCTTTCGTGGAGAAGGAGGGTCAATCTCCTCCTGTACCAGTCAGATCTGATTTGATAGTACACACAAAAAATAATTAAATAAAAGAAATTTTAAAGATCTTCAACAAAATAGATGATTGACACATGACTGACAATACATAGGTTAAACACAGCAGAATGTGAGAATGATACGAGTTTGGACAAGGTTTAGTTTGGTTGTACAAAAGGCTGCTATGGCATCTAATAACAATATTAAATCTTTGACACTGATTATTTTTATTAATCAATAATTTCTACTCTTTATTAAGGTAATATTGTCTGTTGAGAATTATATTTGATGATTTACAAACATGTATCTGACCTTTAAAATAATACTATATTATCTATCACTTGTTAAACATTTAGATGTGTGTACATTGTATATCTATATCTATTATATCATCTATATCTGTATCTATATCTATATCTATATCATCTCTCTGTACCTATCTATATATCAGCCACTTTCTTCCAGTTTCCAATATCCTTTGGTCATCTTGGACATCTATCTAACTCTTGAAATACATTGTGCTTTTTCCAACCTAAGGTCTGAGCCTCTTGCTGTGACATATTCTTATGTGTTTGCAGGACAGCCTTCTTCATGCATACACTCTGATGCTACTACCTGAATGTCACTCTCCACTAATGTCACTTCTCTGTCCTTGTCAATTCAAGTATCTGCCATGGTAAGTAATTTTCTTTTTCTAAAAATTATTTTAATGAGCACTTACAGAGACATTAGATTTTCATTCATTCATTGTTGTATTTTTCTCCCTGCCCACCCCTCCCCCCAATTCACTCTTCTCTTTGAAAAGTAAAAGAAAAAATTCCTTCATTGTTATATAATCCCTCCCCCTCCCCAAGTCCATTCCACTAAACAGCCTTCATTCTGGACTCCTGTCATGATAATAATACCTTATCATATATTGCTTTTAAAGAGTTCTCTCCCTCATCTGTTTCAATGCAGTATACTTTTTATTTCCTCTTTCTCAGTCTCCCCTCAACCCGGATGTCAATCCTGTTTTACAAGAGTGGCCCTTTGCAATATCTGTCCTTTTGTGACTGAGATATTTCACTCAGCATAATGTTCTCCAGGGTCATCCATTTTGTATAATATTTCATGAATTCTTTGTTTTTCAACGCGACGTAGTATTCCGTTGTGTGAATATATCAGAGCTTCTCTATCCATTCGTTTGTTGATGGGCACTTAGGTTGTTTCCAACTCTTTGCTATTGTGAACAAAGCATCAATAAACATGGTGTGCAGGTAAGTAATTTTTTCCTGTTGCTGTCCTGTCAACCTTTATGTTAATTCTGTTTTTTAATCCAGCCTTCATCCCCAGTAAATTTTATTTACTAAAAAAAGAAATAATTTAAAAGAGAATCTATGGCAGTTGTGATTTCCAACATGTAAAACTGAAATTATTATTAAAAAAATTTCCTATTTTGCAAAAAAGCTCCCTAATACATTTAATTTTCATGAAGTGTCTTAAAATTAAGACAATTAATTTCTTGTTGAAATTTCTTGCTGGAGTGTTATCAAACACAACTAAATGGTTTTCCTAGAATAGTGTTTGGATAGATTACATCTAGATCTTTAAAAAAAATCTGCCACTTGGTAGCCAGAAAATTATTGTTCAGAAAGTCTATTTTTTTTTTATTTGTAAAATGAGGGAGTTGTGTCAATTGAGTGCAACGACTTCTCCAGCACAATCTCCAACGCATGTGCTTATGTTGTACTTTTTAGCTGGTGCCGAGTCAGCTTTGAAAAGGAAAGGAATGTTGCCAGGTCATGTATGCACATATTTCATATATGCATATGCTCATTGCCTTCAAGTCAATTCTGATGCATCGTTACTCTATAGAACAGAGCAGAACTCACACATTGGGTTTCTAAGGCTGTAGTCTATGAAAGCAGACTGTCACATCTTTTTCCTTAAAGAGGAAGAGACGGAGTTGTGGGTTCAAACTCCTGACCTTGTGATCAACAATCAAAATGAAAGTGAAAAGGTCAAGTTGTACTTAGGAAAAATCAAAGACTACAGCCTTCAGTATATGTTATATCTCAACACAAAGAAAACAAAAATTTTGAATTGAATCAGTCAGCAGCATCACGATAACTAAATGTTGAAGTGGTCAAGAATTTATTTTACTTGGATTCACAACCAATACCCATGAAAGCAATAAAAAAAAAAAGAACACTATTAAAAAGATACTGCTTCTTTAAGTATTTAAGCTTACCTAATCTAAAGAGAATACACATCCAAGAACCTTTTTTTTTTAAATAAAATTTTTGTTTTATAGTTTAAAAAAAGAAATCAAGCAGTATAATGTACTGGGACAAATCCACTGACTACTAAGGGGCCAGGGATCCAAGTCAGGGGATTTCAGTTGGCTCATGCTACACAGTGAATATAGGAGACTGAAGAGGAATTGACACACTTGTATTATAGTGTTGGCAAAGAATGTTAAAGATGCAAAGATTACCAGAACAACAACAACAACAACAAAATACGTCTTGAAGGATGTATAACCAGAATGCTCCCTAGAAGATTAGTTAGGATTGTGAGGAGAGAGACTAGTCTCTGTGGAAGGACATCATGCTTGGTAAAGTCACGTCAAGTAAAAATAAAGAAAGATCTTCTGTGAGATGGACCAACAAGGTGGTTGTAACAATGAACTCAAGCACAGCAATGGTGGTGAGGATGGTGCAAAGGCAAAGGCAAAGACAATGCTTTGTCTTGTTATGTGTTAGATCATGATGCGTCAGAACTGACTTAATGACACCTAACAAACATAAGAACAATTTCTTGAGATACAACTATGTAGTAGACAGTGTTGTTCACATATTGTCTGTTCTGTCCATCTATTACTCGATTTCATTCTCTCAACATTCTTAGAGACAGCTCTTCTTATTCCTGTATTATATATGATGAAGCAGTTTAATTGACTTACTCATCAATATTATCATATTCTAGTAAGAGTCTGTCCCATATCCATCTGATTTAAGTGTTAGCTCTTAACTAGACTGGATATTTGCCTAAGAGACTCCAGAGGGACTTCTGGTGTCCTAGTGGTAAGGATTTATACTGCTAACTCAAAGGCAGGTGACTTGAATCCACTCTGCAGGAGAAAGATGGGCATTCTCCTCCCATGTTATATACAGTCCCTGAAAGCCCACAAGAGGGTTAGCTATGAGTTATTCTGATTTGATGGTAAATAACAATAACAATAAGACTCTTGGATGACTAGTTGGATGGTTCAAAGTTTATAATCCAAGGAGAAAGATTATATTCAGAAGAGTGATACATCTCTAAGTAAGAGTCTCTAAATAAATGTCCAAACCTACCTGAAGGCTATGTTTATTCTCTAAAAGCCTCTGATGTTTTTTAATTTGTATTGATTGTTTGTAGAAATTAGATTCAGAACTCAATGGGCACATTTTCAGAATTAAAGTTAATTAATTAATTAAAGTTTATACTGCTCTTATAGAATCTTAATCCTTATCTTGACCATAGTTGAAATAGCGTTTTTCTTCTTGGTCTTTTTCAAATAGACTAAGGGCCTCCAAGCTTATGCAATTCTACATATTCAGCTCTGTAAATTGGGGAGATAGAACCCATATTTTTTCCCCAAGTTATATGGATTTAATTATATGATTCAGACATAGTTCAAATTTTTTTCAAGGGAGTTTGTTCTAACTTCTAAAATTAGATCAAAGTGTGAGCACATGCAAATACAAACATGCATATTTTGGCTCTGTTCCTCTGTCTTTAAAACTTTTCTTTAATGATTGACCTCATCTGTGAATCCTATTAAATTTTTTTCTTCTCCCTAGGTTCATGGAATTTTTACTTCTTATCTATGCACTTAAAATACTACTGAATGAGAGGCAGTGGTCAGTTCATATTTGTTGACCTTGGGCTTGACAGGATTTCAAAATGTATCTAATCTCCTGATTCCTAGATTTGCCTGTTCATAAGAATCATCTGCATATTCTTGGGCTCTGAATCATAATTTTGGAGTCAGTCTCTGTTAGAAAGGTGCCTGGCAATTGAAGTTTTTAACAAGTGTGCCAAGTGATTTTAACTCTCATGCACATTTGGGAAACTGATCTCCTTTCCCAGAGAGAGCAAAAGCCTCTCCTGTAACACCACCAGTGATTTTTAGCTTTAGCTGTTTCCCTCAAGAAAGGTAGACCATGCAATAGAGGAATAAAATAGTAAGCCATAGAGCAGTTTCCTTGGGAATCTCAGAATAGTGAAGTATATAGTATGGCACATTGAAGGGAGGCCATTAGCCCATTATATCCAGTCTTCCTGGGTATCTCGTTGATTTTCCTCGTTCTGTTAGCTGCCTTTCCCATGATTTCAGCTTGCTCATGGTCTATAACAGCCATCTTGGCTCTGGGTCATCTCACGAGCCTCCAATCTTCCCCACAGCCCATTGATTCAGGCTTTCTATTTCTTAGTTCAATATTCCTACAGAGGGATTCTCAATAAGACCAACTCTGAGTTTTGAGCCCGGTCACCAGAGTCATAATTCATGGCAAGCTACTAATGTCCTTGAAAAGAGGACTCTAGGTATGATAGCTAAAGGACAGAGAAGCCATCATTTTAATATCTGATTATCATGGGATTGGACCTATATCTTCTAGTTGGAGATAACATTTGTTGAAAGCCCTCTTGATTGTAATTTTGGGCACTTGGTGAGATATCTGGAAACAGTTTTCACTGTAGCTTATTCTACTATTTGTACAACTCCCTACCTGTTATGACTCCAGAGCTTCCTGATATGGAACTAGTGATTTGTAATGGAAAAAAATAATATGGGAGAACTTTGAATAGCTATTCGATTTTAAGTAGTCAGAGTTTGTAGAGTTTTCACATCCATTTAGCTTTGTTTGAGGACGTTAATAGCCTTTTATAGCGTGTAGTTAGTTGTTGTTGATTGTCATTGAGTTGCACATGACTCATAGCGACTCCATGAACAAAAGACCTGAGGCCTTTCAACTAATGTAGTTAGTATAGATGAGAAAAGATCAGAAGTGTAAGAGCAATGGACATTGTGAGATCTTTTCCATAACCTTCTCTTTCAGTTCTTAGAGTCCACATTTGAATTATGAATAAAACTAGCCTTTTTCTTTTCTTTTCTTTTTTTTTTAGGTCTTGATCTTCGAATCTGGATGAATAGATGCTCCAAGGGATTATCCAACCACGACCTGACTTATTTTCAGTTTCTAGTTTTTCTTTGAGATTTTCAGAGATGTAATATGGCTGTCTCATGACTCTCTCATTGAGCAAAATAGAAAATCAAAATAAAGATCCCTTTTTTCTGACCTCAGATTTACTGTTGTTCTGGGAAAAGTCACAGGAGTGAAGGCAATGTTATTTCACCAAAAATAGTTATGTCAGAAACTAGGAGTCATGTCAAAAACTCCTAGAGGTTTGGCTCCAGAAGTCTGTATGATGTCTGGTGACAAGTTTATTTCAGGTCCATATGATTAAAAAAAGTTAAGGGAAAAAAATGACTGTATAATTGAGCCCATAAATTATTCTTGTTATTTATGTCCTTTTCTTTCTGACTGCCTTCCTTCTGACTACAGGCAGAAAAGGTTGGATAGGAGGCTAATCTCAAATGAATCATGTTTTCATCTAGTCGAGAACGCTGATGGATGTTGAAATTAAAATGTACCAAAATATGTTTATGAGTCTGAGGTTTTAAATTATTCAGATCAGTTTTTGAGTGTGAATATCAAATTTGGCAATTTCACATTGGTGTGTTTTTGAGGCGAATTTACTAACTTTGTGAGGACTATATGAGAAACAAAGAAAAGCTATATCTCCTTATTTAGAGTGACCATAAGGCAAAAGTTACCACACAAAGAACGAGAAAATCTAGTTAAGTCCCTAAGGCCTGGACTGCCTGATACCAATGCCCATGACACTTGAAGGAAAATTGGGTAATGATGAATGTTGGGAGTAGATTTGTTTGAGCAAGCTTTATGAGACTATAAAGACGTTTAACATTCTGTTTCTCTCACATTACCTCTCCTCGGTGTAAGAGGAGCCACGGTGGCACTGTAGGTTAAGTGCTGTGCTACTAACTGAAAGGTCTGTGGTTTGAACCCACCAGCAACTTCATGGGAGAATGGTAAAACAATTTGCTTTCCTGAAGATTCACAGCTTCACAAACCCAAAGACACAGTTCTACCCTGCCCTGTAGAACCGAAATGAGTCAGAGTCATTTTTATGAAAATGAGTTTGGTTTCTTTGAATTTTGAAAGTAATTTTCTGCTTTTTTTTTTTCCTTTTTAGATCTATCATAGTAAAATGCCATGAAGTGGGTGACTTTAAAAATCAGAAATTTATTTTCTCAGTTTTTGTTATTGTTGTTAGGTGCCATTGAATCAACTGTGACTCATAGATACTTTATGAATGACTCATGGGAACCTTGCCCTATCCTGCACAATCATCACACTTTCTACCTTGCTCGTTATTGCAGTCTCTGTGTTAGTCCACCTTTTTGAGGTTCTTCCTCTTTTTATCGACCTTTCCCAGAAGGATATCTTATTCCAAGGAATGGTCCTTTCCGACAACACCCCCAAACAGGGTGAGATAAAGTCACACCATACTTGTCCCTAAGAAGCACTCTGGTTCCACTTCCTCCAAGACAAACTGGTTTGCTCCTCTAACAGTTCATGACAGGGTCAATACTTTTTTACCAACACTGTGATTCAAATACATTAATTCTTAGGTGTTCCTTATCCAGTGCCCAATGCTCAGATGCATAGGAAGCAATTGAAAATACCATGACTTGGATCAGGTGCGCCTTAGCCTTAAAACTGACTTCCTTACTCTTCAGCCTTTTGAAAGCTGGTCTAGTATCACAGACTAAGAGACTGGAAATCGAAGTTCAGAGTATAACTCTAGAGTAAAGTCCTTCTTTGTCTCTTTCAGCTTCTAGTCCTGTTGCCATTGAGTCAAATAGGATTCATTGCAGCAAACCCATTGGGTTAAGAGTAAAAATATGTTCTTTCATGTTTTCAGCCTTTGGTAACTGCTGACAAGACTTGGAATTACTTTGCTGAGTATAGATCTTTCTGCCATTGTTGTCAGATGTCTACTGCACTTCCCCAGTGTGTCTTTCTGTGTCTATTCTCCCTTTCATAAGACACCGCTCAGAGAAATTAGGTTTAGAACTCACCTTATTTCTATGTGATCTCAGTAACAGAGCTGCAGAGGAACCATGTTTGCAAATGTGATCACGCTCATACATACAGAAGTTAGGAAGTCAACATGTAGTCTTGAGGGACACAATAGAATCCATAACAATTTCTAATTTGATTTGAAAACTAGCCATCCAATTTATACTACTTTCATTGTTTTGTTTTTCCTTACTTTTATCAACTATCCAGTAGAGTAATACTGCATATCAGGTGCTTGTTGCATGCTTGATTAAGTTAGTCAGTTAGTCATGCCCATAAACAGTGGCTATGATCTGATGAGATGAGTGATAGTTGGAACGAGCATATAGGCATAGGAACAAGTCAAATTAAAACAGAGCTTGGTGGATAGGAGTGTTTGAAAAAGCATCCTGTATATAGATAGCAGTTAAGACCCTTTTGAGTTTGAACGAGTGTACATTTGACAGAACAGGCAAGAGAGAGCTATTGAGTTTCATGAGCAGAAAGGTAATGCTGAATACTTGTGGGTAAAGACTTATTTTTCAAAAGTTATAAAAAATAATTTGGTAGGAACAGATAAATCAGTTACTTTATCTGCGAGCTAATGAGGCCTAACCTGGATGATGAGTGCTAAAATAGACCTAAAGGAGAAGTTTAAAAGCCACTCAAAAGGCCAGATGCTAGACTTTAGTAATAAGATAGAAATAAAAGTAGAAGGGGGAAATGGGATGTAAAGCCTGGAGGCTAAAAGAATGGAACTTGTATAGAAAGGAAGCAGGCAGTTAGAAAGAGGAACCAGTTTCAATGAGTGGGTACTTTGAGACACAAAAGAACCTCACTTAATTTTTGCTCAAAGCAGTAATAGGACAGCTATCTCTAGACAGATGGATTTACCAAAATTAAGAGAATAGAGTACAAAAGCGTGGAGAGAGAGATGAGAGAAAGGAAGGGAGCTTTAGATCAAAATGAAGATAGTGGTTGGTCAAGTTGGATGAAATTCACTAGATTATGAACTCATTGAGATTAGGCAGTATTTTCTACTTTGTATCCTCAGTGTAAAATACCTTGGATACCTAGTAGTAGGAATACACACTATTTATTTGTTAAGAAAATGTAATTTTCATTGTGTCTTAATTTATTTGTGTACCAGATAAATTTAATAAGAGGGTAGAAATCTCAAGTCCTCAGTGGAGGCAAGTGATAAAATGAGAACCAGAGAATATGATTTCCTTTTAGCCTCAATGATGATTCATTTGACCTCCCTTTAAAAAAAATTTTAATTGTTATTTTAATGAAAGTTTACAGCAATGTTGGATTTTCATTCATTCATTGTACATTTCCCTCTTCACCTTCCTCCTCCAGTTCACTTTCTTTTTAAAAAAATATTCATTGTTCACAATTTCTTCACCTCACCTCTATTGCCCCTCCCCCAATCCACTTTGCAGTGCACCTTTTATTCTGGTCTGTTGTCATACCTATAATGCTTAATCATTTATTCCTTTCCTTCATCCATTCCAATGCAATGTCATTATATATCCAGTCTTCTCATAGTTTTTCCCAAACCCCCATGTCAGTCCTGCTTTATAACAGTAGTGTTATGCAGTATTTGTCCTTTTATGACTGAGATAGTTCACTCACCATAATGTCCTCCAGGTCACCCATGTTGTGTAATGTTTCACGAGTTTGTTGTGTTTTTCTGACCTCCTTTATTATTTGTCATCCTTTTTCTTATCATGTGAAAAAGAATAAGTAAGAGAGATCAAAGCACAACTATGATTTGTAATATCTTTTGGGTGTAAAAGAGCGAGTTAAGCATCAACATTCTTTCTTCTTAAAAGAACCAAACCAACTCATTAGCAAGCTTGCTCAGTATTTTTAGAGTGCACAGTGCTAAGGAAATAGTTCTGTCCTACTTTCAAAATCTCAGTGAGACAGGTTCTGCGAACACTAGCTTTGATCTTGTTTTTGAGGCTGTTTTAGTCTATCTTTGTATTAGCTTGTATCCTTCTCTTGTCATGCTGCAACAGTATTGTTCAAATAAACTAGCCTTCTAATTATATGTCCATTTGTAAGGCAGTTTTGTATATCAATTTGTGAGACTAACCTTGGGGAGCTATAATATCTCTTGCCTCAAACAGACAGACCATTATCTCTACATTTAAAATATAGCATCTAAAATATAGTTTAAAAAATGTCGAATTTCTGCGAACACCTACTTTATTACATTTCAGTGCATCCCATCAGGCACACCTTGGCAACATCTTAGCTTGTAGAAGTCCTACGTGTAAAGACCTGCCAGAAGATTTCCTTTGCTCCCCATCCCCTTCCTCAGTCCTCACCAGGCTTTTAGGGGAACCTCTGAGCTTATGTTTTGTACAATAGCCATCTGGGGTAGATGCAAAGTTTTAAATAGTGCTTTTCTTTGAAGGCAGGTTGGCAGAGGAATATTGCTGGCAAAATGATCAATTTCAGATTTTCAGCCTAGGGTAGGAAAGCCCATTTTGAATTACTTATTATTATTCTGCCTTTAAGGACTGCCTTCTCAATGTTCCACTCAGCACCCAGTATTTTGGGAGAATTTAATTTGTTCCTTCTTGAAAATAATTTCTTTATGAAAAGGCTATATCAAGCCTTTTCCTTTTCTTTCATGCCTTTTGTATTTTCTTTTTCTGTAACAGAGAGTAGATTCACAGCCCAAAGCTTTTTGACTTCCCTGGGTTTGGCATCTTTCCTTAGAGTCTGCTTGCCTTTTCTTTGTATTTATAGTCTGTGGACATCCTGGCTTCTTTCTCCCAAACAACTTCTAATGCTTTTTAGCTCAGTCTTGACCCTTAGGCCCTAGAGAGCTCAAATACTCAGAGGCTATATTAAGAGGTATGTTAGCAGGTTAAGGGGAAATGCTTCTTTGGGTTAGACTTCTCCTTGGGCATTATGCATTGTTCTTTTTGACGCCACTCTTTCCTCTCTGACCAAATTAACACCATCTAATAACACTCATGATTACACATCATGTAGTTAGGTGTTCAATTGTATCATTTCTAAACTGGGCAATGATTCTAGTATACCATGGGTTGTATGTATCTGAGGAACTTTGAAAAGTGTGGTTAGAGAGTGGGAAGGATAATAAAAAGTACCTGTAGGGTGTTGTTCTTTTGCCCAACACACATTTGCTGAGTACCCACCACTGGAAAGATCCTAGACATTCAGAATCAAAGTCTGATTTACTGGCAGCATGATATAGCGAGGGGGCGGGGGCAAGAAAATTTCCCTGAAAACTTATAGTTTGAGTCTTGGCTTTGCTATCTACTGACTTGGAAAAATCAATACAGGAGTAAAGAGGGAGGTTTAATTTGGAAGGTTTAATTTGATTAATTTGGCTTGGATAATTTGGAAGAGAAATTGTTGTTGTTGTTATGTGCCGTCGAGTCGTTTCCGACCCCTATGCACAACAGCCCTAAACCTTGGTCTATCCTGCGCCAACCGCACCGCCTCTGACACACCCATCCCGATTACCCCAGTCACCGAATCAATCCATCTCATAGAGGGTCTTCCCCTCCTGCGT
>NW_006399776.1:8007672-8015797 GCF_000299155.1 Elephantulus edwardii
TTCATTGTTGCACTTTTTTTCTTTACTCTCTTCCCCCCAGTTCCCTCCTCTCCTTGCAAAACAAAAGATAAACTTCTTTGTTGGCATACAACCCCCTTAACCCTGACCCTGCATTTTGATTTTTTTGACTTTTGTTACAGTGGTTGTTGAGTGTAGATCCAAGTAAAATGAAATTGTTGGCAATATAAATATTTTCTCCATCAAGCATGATATTGTCTATTAGTCCATTGGGGAGGATATTTCCTTTTTTTGATGTTGAGATGTCACCCATATTTAAAACTGTAGTCTATGATCTTCTGTAGCAAGTGCTTCAGATCTTCTTTGTTGTCTGTAAGTAAGGCTGTGCCATCTTCATAAAGCAGGTTTTTGGTGAATTCTCCTCCAATTCTGACGTCGCATTCTTCTTCATATAGACCAGTTTCTCTAATGTGTCATCCTTATCATTTCTAATGCACTTGGACCCATTGCTGTAATCACTGTGTCAGTCCATCTAATGGGTGGTCTTCCTTTCTTTCACTAACACTTCAACTTTTCAAGTATGATATCCTTTTACCAGAAACATGTCCAAAATATGAGAGACAAATCTTAGCCTCCTTGCCTCCAGCGAGTACTCTGGCTGCACTTTTCTCAGGCCATATCTGTTGATTCTTTTGGCAGTCTATGGAATATTCAGTATTCTTTTCCAATATCACAATTCAAAGATATCAATTCTTATCTTGTTATTCACTGTCTAGCTCTCAGATGTATAGTAAGTGATTAAAAAGACCATAGCCTGTATCAGCCACAGCTTGTTCTTTAAACTGACCTCATTGCTCTTAAGTTCTTTGGAGAGGTCCCCGACAGCTGACTTTTCCATTGCAGTGCATCTCCTGGTCTCCTCACTGCTGGTACCAAAGGTGTTGATTGCTGATCTAAGCAAGACAAATTCATTGGCAACTTCAATCCTTTCTCCACCTATCATGATATTATCTAATGGATTAGTGGTAAGGACCTCTGTTTTCTTGGTGTTAAGATGGAATCCTTACTGAAGACTCATCTTCTGCAGCAAGCATTTTAAGTCTTCCTGACTTGCAGCAAGCAAGCTTGTGAAATCTGTAGAACACAGATAACACAACCTTGAATGCAACTAGGGCTCTATACAACCAGTCACAATGCCAATCAAAGCTAATTGATATAAAAAATAATATTAGTTTGTATCGTGTGTGTTGTATGACATCAAGTCAGAACTGACCAATAGCTGACCATACAGTGGGTTTTCAGAAGCAGTTAAGCACGTGGGAGGAGATGGCCTATCTTCCTCCTGAGAAGCAGCTGGTGGATTCAAACCACGTGCCTTCAGAAACGCAGCACAGATTCTTACACTTCACAACCAGAGCTACCGTAGGCATAACTGAGTGAACACAATTAAGTGTTCTTAATTGTAGGTATTTGGGTTTTTATTGAAGGTGGATATTGATGTTGCTAAGTGTTGTCATCTATGCTTCATAGCAACCATGTGAAACTTTCTCTATCCTGGGCCAACCTCAGTCTCTGATACCCCTGACCTCACAGTGCCATAGCCACTCTGCCAATCCATCTCATTCAGGGCCTTTCTCTCCTGGGCTGACCCTCTAGCTCTCTAAGCATGATGTTCTTCTCCAAGGACTGGTCCTTCCTGGCAATACACCCAAACTATTTGAGATGTAGTTTCAAAATTCTTGCTTCCAAGGAGCAATTTGATTTCACCCTCTCCATGACAGACCTGTTTTTGCACTTTGCAGTTCATGGTATGCTCACCATTGAGTCAGAAGCAACCCATAGCTGATCCTCTGGGGGGGTTTCAGAGATAGATAATTTCATGAGAGGAGATTATCCACCTTTCTCTCGTGGAGCAGCTGGTGGCCTTAAACTGAGATTGCAGTGCAGCTTCTTGCCACTAGGCCACCAGAGCTCCCTATTCCATGGTATGCTCAATACTCTTAACCAGCATCACAACTTGAAGGCATCAGTTCTTCTTTTGTTATCCTTACTCATTGTCCAGCTCTTAGGTGCGTAGCAAACAGTTGGGGAGACCAGGCGTGGGGCAAGAAAGCTTTAGTCTCTAGACTAACATCATTGCTCTTTGGCACTCTGGAGAGGTCCATGAGAGCAGATTTTCCCAGTAGTGCAACTTGTGTTTTGGATTTCCTGACTGCTGGTGCTAACACTGCTGATTGTGGATCTGAGCAAAATGAAATGTTTAACAACATCAATCTTTCTCCATTTATCATGATGCTGCCTATTGGCCTAGTGGTGATGATTTTTGTTTTGATGTTCAGATGAAGTTCATATTGAAGACTGCTGTTTTTGATCTTCTGCAGAAAATGTTTCAAATTCTCCTCAGCTTAGGTCAACAAATTTGAGTTATCTGCATAATGCAAGTTGTTGACGAGTCTTCTCCCAATCCTGATGCCACATCCTTCTCCATAAAGCCCAGCCTAACAAATGATCTGTTACAAATATAGATTGAAAAGGTATGGAAGATGATGCATCCCTGATCCGCTCCTCTCATGATTTGGAATTATGTAGTTTTCCCCTTGCTCTGTTTAGATAAAAACTTCTTGGTCTAGGTACAGATTTTTCAAGAGCACAATCAGTAGTAGATACATTGAATAATAAAAGGAACATATGTAATAAAAATATGCAATATCTTATAGACTATGAGCAGTCTCACTAGGCTAGGGGATTTACTCTTTGAGGAAAAGCTACAGAGAATGTTACTGGAAAGTTGGATTGATATTAAGTTGTAAAGATCCTTGAATACTTGCTGGAAAAAATAGTCTTCAGTCTACTTGAAGTGGTACTCTAAATTTAGTTTTTAACTAGAAGAACAAAATGGTTACATTTGCATTTTACAGGCTCCTATAAAGGTGAGTTGGAGCCATTGGACTTGGAAGGAATGGAAAAAGAGTAGGAATTTTTCCCTAGCTTTGATGATAGATGAAATTTATGGAAGTTATTGTTACTGTTTTACAGATATACTTTAGTAAAGCACCATTGATAGATCTCTTCAAGACACATCTAGTGAGCACACATAGATGCATAGGAGATTATCCTAATGTCTAAGTAACAAAAGACTGGTTAGCTGGTTGTTTCATGGTGCTGTGGTTCTACTCTGTGGAGAAGCTTCTGGGATTCTCTGGTGCAAGATTTCAAGGGCACCTTTCCAAGGGCAGCGTGCCAGCCTGTTAGGGATTGTATTTTGACCCAGATTGTCTGACAGAGAATCCAGTTCTATGTGAGCCTTTTGTCCTTAGACTCCATGGGGAATTATTTTTGGCTAAAACCTTAGCCAGGCCTGGCTGGAAGCCTCTGTTGTTACATTAGTTGGACACAGCTGGTGCTCTATGCAGCCAAGTGATAAAAGTAGTAATAGTCACAATGCCAATCAAAGCTAATTGATAGAGAGATAATGTTAGTCTAGGCATAGCTAGAGGAACTAGACTCGCCATTGTAATGTGGTGGTGAAGTTGATATTTATTGTATGGTCATTAAAAGTCTAGATAGCGTCACCTGGATTAATCAGATGCTTTATTTCAAAGGGAAAAGGAGTAACATAAATATTAAACAAGACAATATCACATTGCCATCAAGGAAGAGCTGACTCATAGCTAACTGACCTCACCTTTGGGTTAGCAGTTCAACTCCCTACAGATCATGGTCTTCTGAAATTGGTGACTTTTATTTTGGACAAGGAAGAAGTCCAGGTAGGAGGACTATTGATCTTCTAAGAAGTAATAGTAAATGTTTCAGTCTTAGTCACTTAATCTTTTGTGCTTGAGATACCTCAGCTCTCATTCCAAGGAGAATAATCTCTAATCCCTCTCTGCTGACAACAATGAAGAAAGTACACTTTTTCAATTATTAAACTTTATTAATTTTAACGAACATTTACAGAGATTTTGGGTTTTCATTCACTCATTGTTGCACTATTTACTCTACCCTCCTCCCCAGTTCGTTCTTCTTTCCCCCCCCCCATAAGTCTGTTTTAATTGTCCAATTGCCACAGTGCTTGTCAAAGCCAGCTCTGATTAATCTCCTTTGTCAGTGTGTCCTTTGCCGTTCCCTATCACTCCTCCCTGAGAGAGACTTCACCCTGATTCATAAGGAAAAGGGGATGGCGTATTCTCTTAGCTACTTCCTGCTGAAAAGGGACGCTGTAGGTTTCAGGGTGAAGATCTTCTCTCACTACTCTAAAGGGCCCCTTTGGCAATAGGAAACACATAGACTATTATGGAGATTGATTTTGGAGTTTAGATGCACTGTTATCAATTGTGCTTAGCCGTACATGTTCATATCCTTGAAGATGTATCATGGAAGTGTTGCAGCCTAGAAGACACAAATTTAACTAACAAGTTAAAAGTACATGAGTCAAAAATGAAAAAGCAATAATATTCCAAGTAGAGGTTCTAATAGTGGCACAAATCAAGTTACAGAGGGAAGGTAGTTCTTATAATAAAAGGCCTATTGACTAGCACTAGCACTAGTCTATTATAGTATAAAGGTTAGGAACCACAAGATGTAGAGGCTCAACTATGTCATTTATTGTTCTTAAGTCCTGGAGCAAATTCCATCTACCACTGGGTTGTTTTACAACTCGGAAGTCCGCATGCAAGGCAGAGGTGAAGTAAGGAACTGCTTATGAGGTTTTCCGTCCATTCCAACAACTAAGAAATAGTGAGAAGAGTTGGGACCTCAGAAGGCTTTTAGGACCAAATAGTAGGCTCTTGTGTCCAGGAGAAAACAAATATACTTACCAGTAATGTTAATGCTCACCCACAACTCTTTTGGGAGGATCTAAATTGTTGACGCATCCTCCTTTGTTTCCAGCTGGGAGCTGGGGCCTGTCAGTCAGTCCTGTTAGCCATGAGGACCTGATGTGGGCCACCTTGGCCAAGTGTCCTTCAGATCCACACTTAAAGCAAGTGAGTGGAAGCTTCCTCTCTACTCCCTTGCCTATCTGTGGCTCTCGTCTGTGACACTGTCTACTGAAGTGGCCCAGCTTTCCACAGTGGAAGCAATTCTGACCTCCTTTATTAACTTTGGGTGGCACTGTATATGAGTAAGACTTCCTTTTCCTGAACCAGGCCCTAAGCTGGCAGCAATAGCTGCCCCAATAATTTTGGCCATTCTCTGGTCTTTTCTCTTCCCTCTAGGTCCCAGTTGTTAAAAGAGGGAAAAATTTAAGCAAATATATAACAAATAATTTTGAGCATTATAATTTAAGTCTAAGGCTAGAAATATTAGCAATATGATAATTTCTAATCCAGAGATACATGTTCCAATGCAGTTCCTATTTTCCATAAATGGTTTTGGTAAGAGGAATATTGTAAATGTGGATACATTTCCACTATTCCTCCTCCATGCCACAATATAGTGTTATTAGCATGAGCAGTTATAAATTCATTGCCATCCTTAGAAAGTACACTTTTGATGTTTTCAATGGTGAGGATTAGAAATACTAATGTAATAGACATGTTGGTTCAACCAGTTAGAGTACTAGTAACTTCTATAAAGCAAAATTTTATTGATCCACAAAATGGGATTACTATCCACCTTCCTTGGTCTCCTAAGGATAAAATGTGCTGAGATATGTAAAGTGACCAGAGCCATGCCTTGGCTATTATAATTTGCTATTTTCTTCCCCTTCTTTTATGTGCCCCCTCTGGTGAGCCTCACAGTTCAAGGAGATGTCTATAAATGCCTGTTTTAAGACTACAGATTACCGTATGATAGTGACCAAATCTCTTTGAACTGTAAGAGCTGGAGCCAGGTAGGAATGTTATGAACTCACTTGAAAGCTATCATAATTACAGAGAAAACCACTTGGAGGTCACACATTTTACAGTCCCAAATTATCCTATCAGCCAATAGTTTCTTTGCAAATTCACTGTTATGGATTATAGGGCACATCTGGGATCATTACTCTTTGGAATAAAATTCAAGAGTCAGGAATTTGTTATGTTGGTTCTAAAATGACTTCACCTACTGAGACCTAAACTCTTTCTTTTTAGGGTTTACCATGCAATGGCTCTTGTTACCTATCTACCTACCTACCCTCAACCCTCAGCATGCTATAAGGTCTCTGGTAATGGAATAGGTAAGTAGTTGCACTGCCAGTGCAAAGGCAGGCAGTTCAAATCCACCAGCTGCTGTGGGAGAAAGATGGGCAATCTCCTCTCATGCAATTTTTCCTACCTCTGAAAATGCACTGAAGGATCGGAAATGAACTGGTTCTGATAATGATGCATAACAACAACAGTATGCTAGTGTTATACATTTTCTACTAACTGTATCTAGCACCAGTCTTTCTTTTTCCATCCAATGAAATTAGAACACTCCAGCTTACTAGAACACTTGCAATTTACCAAATGTACCAGGAAAGTTCAGTGTCCAGGATATTCGCCTGCTCTGTACTGGACTAACTGTTCTGTCCAATCTGTCTCAAATATCACTTCACTAGAGGCTTTCTGACTCCTGCCCCATCCCCCAGAATAAACGATACATTCTTTTGCATGACTCCATTCTAATTCATACATACTTCTCTTAAACCATTTCTCCCACTGATTTTAATCATTCTCATATTTATTTGTCTCTGAACTGTGAGCCCCAGAGGACAGGAACGTTATCTCTGTAAATTGGCTGTATCTCATCTACTTGTACTTTCAGGATTGCGTAATGAAAAAAACTTGCTCTGTATTTTACTATATTGTCTGCTCTTTGGCCTTTTTTTTTTTTTGGCACCAGATTATTCAGAGCAAAAGTTAACTGTAGTCTATAGGAATTTATGATCAGTATACATCCACTTAATTTTCTCTTGGCATTTGCTTTTCATTTTCATCTACTTTATATATACGGAATATTTTCCACTTTTAAATACGCATGTCTATGCAATCATTCTCAAATCATCTGAGAAATAGCATGTAGTTTGTATTTTTTAAAAGCTCATTGCTGAAGTTTGGTCTGACTTAGAAAATTCAACTGTGCTTTTCAAAGTATGGAGCAGCTGCCATTAACACTGGTTTCTTTTTCTTGTTTTAAAAATAGTGCTCATGAGCTATACAGTGAGCACTGGTGCTAGCGTGGTGAAAGAGCTCTGCTGTTAACCAAAAGTTTAGCAATTCAAATCCATCAGCCATTCCATGGAAGAAAGGTGTGGGAAGATGTGGAGTCTGCTTCTATATAGTTTTACAGCCTTGGGATTTCCATGGGGCACCTCTACTCTGTCCTAGTGGGTTACTGTAAGTTGAAATCGACTCAATGGTAGAATGTTCTGTTTTGTTTTATTAAGATATAATTTATATAATATGTAATTCATCTGCTCACAGTGACAATTCGATGGTTGTGGGTGTTTTGTATGATTCCTCCTTCCCCTCTTGTATATCCACAAACTTGTTTAGCCACCAGTATAACCTAACCATAGAACATTTCCATCTCTCCACAAAAATCCTTGCTCTGAGTTGTTCTCCATGATCATCCTCTTCTGATCCCCAACTAGCCCCATAAAAACCCCATTGACATTTAATGGATTCTAACTTATAGTGGTCATAAAGGACCTGGTGGGACATCCTGATAGGCTTTCCAAGATGGTAATGTTTACAGAAGCAGACTGCCACTTCTTTCTCCCACAGAACAGCACTTGCGTTCAAACTCAGAACAGTTAGCAGTGGACCTTTACCACTGTGTTACCAGGGCTCCTTTCCAACCCACTGCAAGCAAGCATTATTCTCCTTTCTGATTACAGAGTTGTCTTTTCTGTGCATAAAGTTCATTTTATCTATTTTATGTTTTCTTTAAATTATGTACCTAAAGCATAAGTGAAAAAGAGAAAACTAATATTACTATTTGATTTTGTCTTATATCTTTTTATGACCTTGATATCAGAGTAAAACCCCACAGAATGCAACTGAAAGTACTCTTTTCTATTTTCTAGAAGGTCAGTGTTTAGTTCTTTGTAAATGTTGAGAATTCATTAGAGAAGCCTTTTGGGCCTGAGCTTTTCTTTGTTGGAAGCTTTTTATTTATTCATTCAATTTTTTACTTTTTACAGTTATGCTCAGAAATTTTCATTTATGATGTTAGTTTTAGTAATATAAAGAACCATATT
>NW_006399776.1:8016337-8020587 GCF_000299155.1 Elephantulus edwardii
TAAAGAGCTGAACAGAAGAATTCAAAAGGCAGCATGGGAAGACAAAGTAAAATATTACAATGAAATGTGCAAGGAGCTAAAGTCAGAAAATCAAAAGGGCTGAACTTGCTCAGCATTTCTTAATCTCAAGGAACTGAAGAACAAATCAAACCTCGAGTTGCTATGCTTAAGGATGCTTAAATGAGCCAGGAAGTATTAAAAGAAGATGGAAAGAGTACACAGAGTCATTGTATTGAATGGAATTGGCAGACACAGAAGAATGTCATGAAACAACTTATGAGCAAGAGCCTATGGTGATGAAGGAAGAAGTTCAAGCTGCTTTGAAGGAATTGGCAAAAAATAAGACCCCAGGAATTGATGGTATACCAATTGACATATTTCAGCTAACAAATGCTGCCTTTGATGTGCTCACCAAGTTGTGTCAAGAAATTTGGAGGATAAACGCTTGGCCAACTGACTGGAAGAGATCAATATTTGTTCTCATTCCAAAGAAAGGTGACCCAACAGAGTGTGGAAATTATCGAACAACATCATTGATATCACATGCAAGCAAGATTCTGCTGTAGATTTTCCCAAAATGACTGGAACAGCACATCAGCAGAGAACTGCCAGAAGTGCAGGCTGGCTTTAGAAGGGGTCGTGCTACTAGGGATAATGTAGCTAATGTTAGATGGATCTTGGCTGAAAGCAGGGAGTACCAGAGGAATGTCTATCTGTGTTTCATTGTTTATGCAAAGGCGTTTGACTGTGTGGATCATAACAAACTGTGGCTGACTCTGAGAAGAATGGGAATCCCAGAGCACTTGATTGTGCTAATGAGAAACCTATACTTGGACTAAGAGGCAGTCGTCAGAACAGAGCAAGGAAACACTTACTACATGATTCAGAATTGGGAAGGGTGTATGCCAGGGATGTATCCTATATCCATACTTTTTCAACCTATATGCAGAACAGATTATCCAGGAGCCTGGGCCGTATGAGGAGAAGTGTGGTGTCAGGATTGGGGGAAGATTCATAAACATTCTGCATTATGCAGATGACACAACCCTGCTTGCTCAAACTGAGAAGAACCTGAAGCACTTGCTGCAGATCAAGGACTGAAGCTTTCAATATGGATTGAGGCTCAATATAAAAAAGACAAAGATTCTCACCACTGGGCCAATTGGTAGCATCAGTATGGACAGTGAAGAGATTGAGATTAACAGCTTTAGTTTGCTTGGCTCCACAGTCAACACTCTTGGCACCAGCAGCCAGGAAATTAAAAGATGTAGTGTGATGGGAAAGTCTATTTTTAATGACCTCTCCAAATTACTAAAGAGCAATGGTGTCACTCTGGAGATTAAGATACAGCCCGTGGTCTTTGCAATCACTTACTATGCATCAGAGAGTTGGACAATGAATGACTAGGGAGGATAGAAGGAGAATTGATGCCATTGAGCTGTGCTGTTGGAGAAGAGTCTTGAATATACCATGGACTGATAAGAAAGCATACAGGTTCATGCTGGAGAGGGTTAAAACAAACTGCTCCTTGGTGGCAAAGATTCTAAAGCTTTGTCTGATATACTTTGGACATGTTGCAAGGAGGGACCAGTCCTTGGAGAAGAACGTTATGCTTGAGAGAGTGGAGGGACGGAGCAAGAGATGAAGACCCTCTATGAGCTTGGATTGAATCAGTTACTGGGGTAATGGGGATAGGTGTGTCGGAGACAATGAGATTGACTCAGGACAGAGCAGGGTTTAGGGCTATTGTACGTAGGGTTGCTATGAGTCACAGGCAACTTGACAGCACATAACAAGAACAACAACAACAAGGTTGGTAATGATCACTAAAAATTATTCCTTATTTCAGTAATTTTTCTCTCTCTTCATCAATCTAGCTTTGAAAATTTTGTTGATAGTTTGACTTTGGTTGTTTTTTTCCTGTTTTCCTGAATTAAAAGATTGGGTAATTGTATTGAGACTTTCTTCTTCCTGACTATAGACATTTACTCCTATAAACTTTCCTCTCTGTGTGGTTTTCATTGAATACCAGAAATTCTATTTTTTATTTTCATTCATCTTAAATATTTTTAAAATTCTTTTTAATTTCTTCTTTGGCTTTTTGGTTATTTAGGATTGTGTAGTTTAATTTCAATGAATAATGTGGATAGGTGTGTCAAAGACAGTGAGACTGGCTCAGAAAAGGGCAGGATTCAGAGCTGTTGTACAATAGGGTCACTATGAGTTTCAGGTGACTCAATGGCATATAACAAGAACAACAACAACAATAATAAAAAGTGTAATTTTCACATAGTTATGCATTTCTTAAATTCATTTTTGTTGTTACTTTCTAGAAGAATTTAATTTATAAATTTTTAATTCTTATCCATTATTGAAAATGGAGTATGCATATCCCCAACTATTTTATCTCTCCCTGTATTAATTTAGTTTTGTGCACTTTTAGATTCTGATGTTGAGTATATATATATGTTTGTAATTGTTTTCTCTTCATAGTGAGATAATAATTTATTGTTATAAAATGCTTCTCTTCATCTTGAACTCTTAGTCATGGTGACCCCATTCTTAATAGAATGGTCTACTGTCTCATCTTGCCCCACTTCTGCCATGCTTAAGCCCATTGTCAAGCTAGTGAGTCAATCTATATCTTTGACATATGTTAATATTGAGAATTACATTCACTAATTTTTGAATTGGGAGCATTCCCAACTACCGGTGGTCAGCAGTGAGAATCTACCAGCCATTCCAAGGGAGAAGGATGGACAGTCTCTTTCCTTTAAGATTTATAGTCCAAAAATCTGGTGGTGGGCCACTCTGGGTGGGAATCAACTTGACATCACTGAACTTGGTTTTACATTTTTGAATAGTTTATCTTGTTTAGCTGAAGTACAGCCCCTTGTTCATTGTGTGCGGCATAGTGTTAAGACTGTTAAGAAGCTGATATGCCCTTTGAAACAGGATGTAATGCAAGCTAGGCCACAGTATGTTATTATATACTAGCAGTCTTGAATTATGTTCCTGAGTGTCATTGAATCAAATTTATATTCAGATCAAAACAGGTAGATGTGTTTTTAACTAGCATCTAATGTTGGCCTTAATATACAATGTATATAGTGTACCTTTCTATGCATAAAGACATCAAAGAAACATGCCCAGAGACACCAAAACATGTTTAGTATAATAATTGTTGTGTACCATCTAGTCCAGACTGATCCATAGCTGACCCTCCAGCAGGGTTTCAGAGGCAGTTAATGACATGGGCGATTGCCCATCTTGCTTCCCCAGAGCAGCTGGTGGCCTCCAACTGCATGCCTTTGGGACTAAAGTGCAGCTTCTTGCCACTAGACCACTAGACCTCTCTTGGTATAATAATGGTAGTAGTAATAAGAATACTTTAACATTCATTTCAAAGTAGCACCTATTTGTTATCATCAGTCATTGTATTTACCTCAAATTTTCCTAATTATAAGCTTTATGGAGGCTGGGTCCACACATACAAATGCTGATGGACATTATCTGAACAGATAGTACGTGGCACATGACTGTATTACTAATACTTTATTGTTCTCCTTTTAATGGATACAAACTCTGTGGTGATATTCCCTTTTTCATTGTTATTATTGGTAATCTGTATTTATTCTTTTTTCTTACCCAGTTTTGTTAGAGGTTTATCAACTTTATTAATACTTTTTTACAAAGAAAACTTTTTACTTATTATTTCCTCTCTTGCTTGTAAACTTTCTATTTCATTTATTCCCAATTTTGTGTTAATCTCCATAAAAAACTTTTCCAAGAAACAGAAGAATGGCTTTTCCCTTCATTTAGGTAATGGACAGGTTCTGAGAGCTATTAATTTGAGAGCAGAACTTTAATGAGCTCTTCATTTCCCAGGGTACTGAGTATTACTAACATGGAGACCTCACTAAGCCTCAGAAGGAATGAAAACTCATTCCAAACTCTTTGCCAGGAAGACAATTTCAACTCATGGCAACTCTTCATTGGGCTCTGAGTCTGTAAGACTGGTGGGAAGAGACAGCCCATCTTTTTCTCATGGAGCAGCTGGTGGACGTGAACCACTGATGTTTTGGTTAGCAGCCCACCTTGTTGTGCACTGTATTATCATGGCTTCTTTTCAGAAGGAATAACGTTAAAGGATGATTTATTTTAAAGCACATACTAATTCAACAGTTTCCATGTGCACAGTTAGTGAGGCTGATATATTCATGTTGTTACAGTCATACTCATCCTCCATT
>NW_006399776.1:8021323-8025671 GCF_000299155.1 Elephantulus edwardii
ATATTTCACTCAGCATTATGTTCTCCCATTTCTAAATGGTCCCTCCACTATTAATATACAATTTTAAAATTTTTATATTGGTTTTCATATAAAATTAGTGTACATTGTGTTTCATTCATGTACATTGTGCATTCCTTCATTCACATTGTGTTCCAGTCAATAATTTCCATACATTGTGTTTTAGAAATTTAATCATCATTGACCTATGCTCACCATCAATCATCCCGTCTTTTCAGGTCCCCACTGGATCTATCGTAATTCCTTCACCATTTCTCTCTGCCCATCAAACTTGTGTCTTCTTGATTTTTACCCCTTCCTCACCTTTAGGACCCCCTTCCATCATTCTCTTTCCCCTTTGGAATTTTATCACATCTTACTAGCTATCCTTCTATTTTTACAATAATAGTCTCATGCAGTATTTGTCCTAATGAGACTGAGTTAGTTCACCCAGCATAATACTTCTAGCCTCTCCTCTGTTATATAGTATTTTACTAAATCATTGATCCTGGGTGCTGCATACTATTCCATTGTGTGAATACACCATAATTTCTCAATCCATTAATTTGTTGATGGACATTTAGGTTGTTTCTATTTTCTCGTTATTGTGAATAATGCTGCTTTGAACATCAGTGTACAAATCTCCATTTGTGCCTCTGTTCTATTTTCCTTGGGATATATACCCAGTGGAATAGCTGGGTCGTATAGAATGTCTATGTTCAGCTTTTTGAGGAAACCTCAAATTGCCTTCTAAGTGGTTGTACCATTTTACAATCTCACTAACGATGTATGAAACTTCCAATCTCTCCACATCATCTCCAATATTTATTGTTTGCTACTCTGTTAAACTTTGCCATTGCTACTGGGGTGAAATGGTATGTCATTGTAGTTTTGATTTGCATCTCTCTTATTGCCAGTGATTTTGAATAGTTCTACATGTGTCTGATGGCCATCTGATTTTTCCCCTCTGTGAAAATTCTTTACATGTCATTTGCCCATTTTGTAATTGTGATATCAATCTTTTTCTTGGGGAAGCCTTGTGAACTTTTGTGATGAGACCCTTGTCTGAGATGGTATTGCTAAATGTTTTTTCCCAGTCCATAGGTTTTTTTACCCCCCTCACCCTATTGGAAAAAAATTTTTATATGATTAGATATTTTAATTTCTACAAAGTCCCATTGATAGATATTGTCCTCTCCTGGTTGTGCATTTATGGCTGTAATTTGCCAGCCTATTTATAATATTCAATATGGATTGAGGCTCAATATCAAGAAGACAAAGGTTCTCACCACTGGACCAATTTGCAGCATCAGGATGGATGGTGAAGAGATTGAGATTGTTCACATCTTTAGTTTGCTTGGCACCAACAGCCAGGAAATAAAAAGACTTATTGAGATGAGTAAGTCTGCTGTTAGGGACTTCTCCAAAGTACTGAAGAACAATGGTGTCACTCTGGAGACTAAGGTGTGCCTGATACAGGCCATGGTCTTTGCAATCAGTCAGTGAGTTTGAACAATGACTAGGGAGGATAGAAGGAGAATTGATGCTTTTGAGCTGTGCTGTTGGATAAGAGTATTGAATGTACTGTGGACTACTAAGAAAACAAACAGATTCATCCTGGAGAGGGTTAAACTGGGTTGCTCCTTGGAGGCAAGGATTCTGAGGCTTCATTTCACATATTTTGGACATGTTGCAGGGAGGGACCAGTCCTTGAAGAAGAATGCCATGCTTGGGAGGTTGGAGGGACAGCGCAGGAGGGTAAGACCTTCTATGAGGCGGATTGATTCAGTAACTGGTGTAATCAGGGTTGATGTGTCACAGACAGTGAGATTGGCACAGAACAGAGCAGGATTTAGGGCTGTTGTACATTGGGTCACTATGAGTCACAAGCAACTCAATGGCACATAACAACAAGATTTATAACATTGACTAGGCCTTCTAAATCTGGTCCTATTTTGTCTCTTATGATCTTTATAGTTTGGACTTTACTCCTAGGTCTCCACCCAGGGATAAAGGATCCATCTTGAGTTGATTTTTGTGTCTGAAGTGAGTTATGGATCCTGCTTCAGCTTTCTGCAGGATTTATGAAGAATTTATCATTTCCCCATTTGATAGGTTTGTTTCCTTGTCTAATACCAGTTGACCATAAGTATACTTGATTCTGTTCCATTGGTCTATGTATCTATAATTGTACTAATAACGTGGTATTTAGTTATTCTGTCTGTATAGTAAGCTTTTAGATCAAGGAATGCCATGCCTCCCATTTAATTTTTATTTTTCTATGTACTTTGCTTATTTGGGGACTTATTCCTTTCCAAATAAACTTGCCAATTTCCTTTTTTATCTCTTTGAAAAAGGAGTTTGATATCTGTTTTGGGATTGCGTTAAACATGTGGATTGCTTTTGATAGGATTGTCATTTTCACTATATCGAGTATGGAATATTATGAAAAGCTATATCCTCTGATAAACTTGAAAACCTATAGGAAATGGAAAAATTCCTATTAATGTAAACTTTTGTCTCTCTAAGCCTCCTATCTAACTTTTGAAGTTGTTATTGTCAATTTGACTTCATACAGGTAGTTCTGTTAAAAAAGATGACGTTAAAAGTAGATGGAATAGCCTTGTTTAGAGACATGTCCCAAATACTTTTCTCACTAGTTAGAACTAAGTTGTTTGTCTAAAATTCATTCAGGCGATTTAGTCAGCCTTAAGTCACACAAGTAGTTAATGAGTCCAGGTTTTCTTTTCTCTGTGCTAATGACTTTTTACCAAATTCTGTTTCCTGTCTTTCACATCTGATGTTTGAAGAATGCTCAGTGAATCCAAGAGATATTCCTGGAAGTGGAAAAGGAGACTAACGTAAAAGCACACTTTCTTGGAAGTTCCCTGGAACAAATGTTTATATGACTGTGTAGTTAAAGTGATAAAAAAGCCCTTCTCATGGAACCTTGTTATAGAGCTGTGATGATTTAGTGGTAGGACTGTGTAGCTAAAACGATAAAAGAAACCTCATGGAAACTTGTTATAAGACATGTTTTATTCTTGGTTTTTGTATCCTTTAAAAAGATATATAGACCTCTGGTCATGTAATGGGTTATGTGTTGCTCTACTAACCAAGAGTTCAGTGTTTGAATTCACCAGCTCCTCCAAGGGAGAAAGATGAGCAGTCTTCTCCTATAAATATTTACAGCCTCAGAAACCTCATGGAGAACTGCTTTGAGTTGGACTTGACTTCATGGCAGTAGGTTTGTATTTTTGGGGTTTAAAGACTTAAGCCAGTTGTAAACGGTCACTAACACAATGAGGAGGGTATGCTTAATATGAATTCTTAGGGAATAAAAAGGCTAGGAGAATTCATTAACTCTTAGACAAAGCATTCATTGTCCTGATTATGAGAGAAAATAATCCCACAGTACCCTGCACTTGAAGACCATATCTGGAATATTGTCCCCAGACATAAGTATTGCTTAATAATTATATTGACAACTTCACAAGCACCTGGAGAACATTGAACAAAATGCTGACATTTCATACTTCATACTTCATCCTTAGGTTACTCTTGTGGGATTTCATCATGGGTATTCAGATAGTGGGACTAAGGTTCATGGGAAGGAAAAGACTGTGCAGGACAGAAGGCAAGATGATGATAGTGGATGCAATTTTCAGAAGGGAGATTTTGAATCAACCTAAGGGAGACGTTTCTAATAATGAAGGGTGCCCTGGATCTTCATCTGAGGAGGGTTGACACAAAGTGGATGACTGTTGGTCAAATGTACTGGAGGAGGTCTGCCTGCACAGAGATGGAGAGTTGTGCTTCATGACCTTTACTTTCCCTGCCAACCATTAGGGATTATGACTCTAAGATCTTGGTCTGAGTAGAAGTTTGTAAGATAAAATGAGGACTACTGGACTCTAAGTCAAGGAAAGGGAGAAAATACTTCCATTTAGACTCTTGTGAGTTACAGAAGAGGAAATGGTCTTGGTGGTCTTAGGCACTTGTTTGTTTTATGAGTTACTCTTGATACATAGGTAAATTCCTCCATATCCAGTTTACTTCTAATTCACATAATCATAAAATGAATGAAGATTTCTCCTCTTTCAAGAGGAAGATGCAACCAAATTCAACAAAACACACTCAAAAGTAAGTTTGTTGAATCTGGCCTGAGAAGACAGTATTTTTCCTGCTTTATAGCCTATCTTTAAAACACTAGGAAGATTTGTGACCAGTGCCTGGTCACTCTGTAAGCATTTTCTAAGCATACAATGAACATCTAATGACCAGTTTGCCAAGCAAAACCTAGGAAAGTAGAAATAGGAAAAATAAAACTATTATTTTTTAAAAGATCTTT
>NW_006399776.1:8025999-8031909 GCF_000299155.1 Elephantulus edwardii
CATAACAACAACAACAACCACCACCTCTGGGATTGCAGTAGAGCGTCTTGCCACTAGGCCACCAGAGCTCTCATAGATCTATTTTTTAAAAGTATTTTAAATTTTTTTTAAGCTATTCTTGAAGGTATTTAAGTTCTTCTCAAACATCTCTCAGCACTCAAATTTACTGTTCTCCAGTCATTCCCACCTTATAGTGACCCTCTACTGGTTTCTGAGACTGTCAATAGAATAGGTTAGATCTGAAGCAACAGCAGGTGGATTTGTATCAGTGGAGCCTGTGGTTCCAATTGAAAACCTTTGGGTTAGTACTACAACTGCTACAACTCACCATGGGCAATTCCACTAGTGAGCCCTCTCTCAGGAATCATCTCAAACTCATTGTTGTCAAGTCGGAACCAACTCATAGCTGACCCTGTAGTAAGTTTTCTGAAGAGGAAATCACAAAGGAGAAGGTTGTTCATCCTTCTCCCTCGGAGCAGCCGGTGGAGTCAAATCATCTGCCTTTGGGTTGGCAGAATAGCTGCTTACCACTAGGTTACCCTTGTAGATCTATATGTTGTTGTTGTTGTGTACCATCAAGTCAGAACAGACTCATAGCTGACCCTCCGGTGGGGTTTCAGAGGCAGTTAATTGCATGGGAGGAGATCCATCCTTCCCTCACTGAGCAGCTGGTGGATTCGAGCTATGTTCCTTGCTACTAGATCACCAGTGTTCCCTATAGATGTATATTGTTGTTGATTGCCTTCAAGTCAAGCACGACTCATAGTGACCCTATGAACAAAAGGCCTGAAGCCCCTCTACAACTATCCACATTTACCAAAGTTCATAGAGTTTCTGGAGGCATGTTGTTTAGGAAGTGGATGCCCCTCCTACTTCCTGCTTCCACTCCTAGATGTAAATAGATGGAGTTAAATAGGAGTATTATTACCCACAGGGGGTTTGGCTAGCTCTCAGTTTAAGTCCATTATCCAATAATTTCATCACTTCGCAGAAAGCTCTATTGTTACAAGACAAAGTGAATTAGACATGTAAATCACATGCAAGGGATTAAGCTGGTAGAAATGAAGATTGTTCAGGAGAGAAGTAAAACCAAACCAAACCAAAAAAACACACAAAAAACAAACAAACAAAAAACTCAACCAATAAAACAAACCATGACAAACTCAAAATAATATAAACATTCAAAACTTTATTGGAACTTGAGCTAGGGGAGCACTGGTGGTTCTTAGGAAGCTAGGAAAAAAAAAGTGGTGTGCAACCACCAGCAGCTCTGCAGAATAAAGATAAGCAATTTTCTCTCTTCCAACTTACAGCCTCAGAAAGCACTAGAGGGTCGTCTATGACTTGGAAACCTAATGGAGGTCGATTATGAGTTGGTTTCTCCTCAATGGAAAATAAAGAAGAGAGAGAGAGAGCACTAAGATAATCCTGGTTGAAGACCAGTGTCTTCAGTTTCCTGAGTTCTGGGATGCACATGAGTCTCTAGATTTGGAAGCAGGAGTAGCATTTACTTCCTAAATAACATGCCTCAGGAAGCTCTATGAACTTTGATAAATGTCGATAGTTGTAGAGGGGCTTCAGGCCTTTTGTTCACAGGGTCGCTATGAGTTGTGCTTGACTCGAAGGCAATCATCAACAACAACTAGATTAAATTGATACTAAAATAAAAAAAAAAAAGCAGGTGCTGAGAAGAAGTGAAAATTCAGAGTACACAACAGAGTTCATGGCCATCAAGTTAGAACTGACTCAGAGCCGACCTGCCAGCAGGTTTTCAGTCACAACAAGAGGAGGTTGCTCATCTTTCTCTCAGAGCAACAGGAGAGAATTTGAACCACTTGCATTTGGGGTTGGCAATAAAACTCCTTACCACTGGACCACCACAGCCAACAGACCTAGAGGTGTGTCTTATTACGATACTGTGAAATCATTATCAGTTTATTTATAATGAATGAGTAGTAGTTTAAAATTTATTTAGAGGGTGTAGTTATTCCTGGGAAAAGTACAGTGTTCTAGCAATAAGAACACAAATACCTATGGGTTTAGTGAGTCATAAGTTTTCTTGCTGAAGGTTGGGGCTAGTACCTCTACACTAGGCACTCTGCCCAGGGTGTTTAACCATCACAATGAAATGCAATTTAATGAGACCCTTGCCTCCATCTTTAATCATCAATACCTTGGGTTAGGAAAAAAAGTTATAATGCTTATGACAATGTCAATGATGGTAATTACAATAATGACAGATTTAATTTTGAGTGTTAAGGAATAATATCAAAGGCTGTTTATGGAAAAATAATTTGTAAAATTAAAGACATATTTTGGTTCAAATCTTAGGACTGTGACAGCTACTGGGAGCTCATCTTACTTCTTATTACAAGCTTTAATCAGATTGCTGTTGTTGTGCATAATGTGGACAACTTCATAAGTTTCCGTGTTTAAATTCAAGCAAAACTTCATTATTTGCTCTGCCTGGACATTTCCTTGCAGTGAATACCATTGTGGTGAAACAGGACATAGCCAGTTTCTTTAGGATCTTGGCCCTAGTAAATACTGTTAAGGGAGTTAAGACACCCAGGCAGGCTAGCCTCCTGATTAGAAGAGGCAAAAACTTTTATACTTCAAAGGATGTTCAAGGCATTGCTGGAGACAAGTGAGGCATGGGACAAGTGTGTAGGGGGGAAGACAAGCTAGGGCAGGCACTGTCTCAAACACAGTCAGCTTTTTACTGGCTTTTAGGTGACTCTTTTATACCCCAACAATTAGACTCAGAAGGTCGCACAGGGTGTCAGTGAAAGTGGGCTGGATTCAAGCCTCGACTTTCTCTTTGACTTTAGACATGTAAGTGGAAGATTCTGGAATCCACTTTGATGTCACAAGCATAATGGCTAATGACGTTTAGGCTTTGGAGGAAGGTCTAATTGAACATCTGTCTTATCTGATACTTAGTTTTTCTATGTGATAGTAGGATAATGTCTTTTACTTCACAGATGTGTGATGTGCATTAAAACAGATTAAATGGATTGTTCTTGACCCAGACTTTTATACAGCTAACTCCTTCAAGGCTTTTAGGTCTCTGTCAAATTGCTTGTTCAGAAAAGTTTCACCTGCCTACCTTCCGTCCACTCTGTTATGACTTCTTATCCCTTTACTCTGGTTTCTCTCACTCACTGCCATAGATTTGATAAACCTTCCATTGAGATTTTGAGTCTGCATTTTTTTTTCTTCTGAGTATTGTTTATTCGCTTTCTCCTCTTAGGTTTCTTTCTTTCTTTTTTTTTAATCTTTTATTTTACTTACGAAGTTCGTATACACTGTTCTCAACACTGGGTCTTTCTCCTTTCCTTCACCCACTCCTCCATCAAATTGAGCAGCCCTCTGATTAGGTGCCCTGCCCCCCAACATCCATCCTCACTCTCTGTTCATCTTACTCTGTGTTAGTTTTCTTTTTTATACTTACCATTTCTCTTATTTTCCTTTCCTCCCTCTGTCGCTCTCTCACTCTCTCTCCCTCCATCGCTCCTTTCTTTCTTTCACTAGAGTTGCACGGCTAAACCAAAGGTGGCACCCCTCTGGGTTTGATTCCACCAGCCACTCCATGGAAGAAAGATGGCAATCTCCTCCTACGTGATTAATAACCTCCAAAACCTTCTAGAGAGTCAGCTATGAATTGGTTCTGACTCGATGGCAATGAGACAGTGATGATAATATCTGCTTATTTATATATGGGCATATTGCGGTTTATGTATAAACATATGTCTATATATGTATTACTATTTTTTATTTTATAGGTATTTTACTGGTACTGTTTTTGTGTGCATTATTTATATATACATTACATACACAGTGCTCAGTGTGTTAAAAGAATAAATAGATAGATGAATAAATATAGGATACATTGCCTAGTATCTGACAATGGGTAGAAAAGCTAATGGCCTGATGTAGCCTCTTCCCTTTTAGAAGGAACTCCTTCTACTTTTGATTGGGCTAGGTAAAATATGAGGGACCCAAAAGTTGGTGGTCGATGCAGCACTTATCCAGAGACCTTAATCAAGTGTCTTGGTGCTAGTCAAACATTTTATTATTGTGTGTTACTGAGTCAGAATTGACCTATAGCAGACTCTTCACCTAATTTTCAGAGGCAATAATAACACAGGAGGAAATTGCCTATCCTTCTCCCCTGGAATAGATGGTGGATTAGAACCATGTGCCTTCAGTATTGCAGCATTCTTACCTCTACCACCAGAGCTCCCCAGTCAAGCACGTTGTTGTTGCTGTGTGACTCAGAGCGAATCTATGTACAATAGCTTTGAGGCCTACTCTACCTTGAGCCAGTCTCACTGTCTCCAAAACATCTGCCCCAATTACCTCAGTTACTGGGTCAATCAATCTATCTAATCCAGGGTCTTCCTCTCCTGCTTTCTCACTCCATCTTTTCAAGTCCTTCTCCAAGGACTGGCCCCTTCTGGAAACGCGCCCAAATTATGTCAGAAAGAGCTTCATAATTCTTGCCTCCAAGGAGCAACTTGGTTTCACGTTCTCCAGGACAGACCTGTTTTGTTCTCTTGGCAGTCAATGGTATGTTCAGTACTGTTCTCCAGCATCACAACTCAAAGGCACTGATTCTTCTCTTATCATCCCTAGTCATTGCCAAGTTCTCTGATACATAGCAAGCAATTGTATAAGGTCCAGTTAATAGGATATGGAGAAAATTTCTCAACTCTTTCCAAACAGTGAGATACTATAGACACTTTCCATATTTGGGAGGGTGTGTGGTCAATACAACAGTGGTGTGCTCTAAGGTATTCATTTGCTTCTTCTTTTTCTTCTTTTCTAAGGAATGGTCTTTGGTTAGATGCTTTCCTTGTGGTCTTAATTTGCATATATGTTGTTTATATTTTTATTAGCTTTGCATAAAAAGAATTAAGATCACAGACCTAATTAATCAACTTGATCCCTTCCATAGTATTCTGTGGATTGCACATTCATGATAATGTCAAGAAATTGTTAAGAGTCCTTATATGTAACGAAAAGGACAGTCCTAATTATTTTGATATCAATGAAAGTGAAATTTAAAAATTACACTTTGGAAGGACAAATATTTCATGGGGTCACTATTGTAAAACAGGACTGACATTGGGGTTGAGGGAAGACGGAGAAGAGGGGGAAGAATGATTAATACTGCATTGCAACAGGTGAGGGAGAGAATTGTCTAAAAGGGATGTATGATTAGGCATTACTGTCATTTCAGGAGTCCAGAATGAAGGCTGCACAGAGCAGTGGACTTGGGGGGAGGGATTGCATAGCAATGAAACAGTCTTTCTTTTACTTATCAAGGAGAAAAGTGAATTGAGGCAAGAGGAGGTGGGCAGGGAGAAAAGTGCAACAATGAATGACCAGAAACCCTAAGTCTCTGCAAACTTTCATTAAAATTAATTTTTTAAAAAATTACACTTTGCTCCTGCTGGCAGAATTCAAATGTGCCTTCTTGTGTTAATCAAAGTCATCCTAGAAGCATAGAGCAAGAAGGTATTACATGGGCAAGAACATTGCTAATGAAAATATGCATATGAAAAGATACACAGAGGAAACCAGAGAAGACTAGGATAGTAATCAAATTGTGGAGCCAGTCTGACTTTGACGGAAAAGGAAAGAGAAAGAAGATTAGGTGGAAGCATTTCAAACTATCATGCTATATAAAGGAAGGTTTGACAACACCACTCAGAAGTCCAGGTTTAAGTTAGCCAGCGAAAGAATCCTGCATCTTCCAAGATGCAGTATCCCTGCCACATTCTTTCATCAGCTGTAAATAACTTGTACTAAGTAACTAATGCTTAACTCCACAATAAGGGATTTATCTTTCACTGCTTCACAAATTGCTGTCTGTCAGATACTCCTCTAAATCTGAACATTCAG
>NW_006399776.1:8034789-8084262 GCF_000299155.1 Elephantulus edwardii
CGCTATGAGTCGGAAACGACTCGATGGCACACAACAACAACAACAAGTATGTTTGGCACAAATGAAGGAATGGATTTTAAAATACAGCAGTTGGGATCCTGGCTCAATTCTATTCTCTGTGGGAGGAGACTGTGAGTCACATTCTCACAGCCATCACACTCCTTGAAGCTAGAAGATACTTTTGCTGGTTGCTTTGGTGGGATCAGGCTGCCAAGTGAAGACCTGGCACTAAGACATTTCAAATGTAATTGGTATAACAGTAGCCATACTAGAGCCTTATTCCAGTGACTGACCCAGACACAGTGGTTCTCCAATATTCTCTGACCCAAGAATACACCACTTGAAAATTGATAATTTCCAAATAGAAGAATTTTTTTTTAATTCCTTTACATTTTCCTTCTTCTGGAATATAGCTTGTGCCCAGTATGGCTGGCTATGTTACTATTGTTTCGAATGGTCACAATTTTGAACCACTGGAAACATACTTTTCACTCTCAGTTTTCCAATTTTTCTTACTGGGAAGCTAATTGGCCCAATCTCTTCCTCCTTGTCGTTCATTATCTTCAGCCAGTCTGGAATTTCTTGTCCTTAGTCCTTGGTCTAGATGAGGGATTATCCGTTCTACCTTGACTAGTTTTTACTAAGTTAAATCTCAAAGACTTATAGTCTCTTTCCTCTCAAAAGACCTCTATGATAATTATGAAAAATTCCTTACTGTCTTCTTAGTATCCAAATAAATATTCATGCACCAATAATTTACCTCTAGGTAAAAGTGATGAACTCATGCCTCACTTGCTAGTTGAGAAGCAGAATAGTTGAAATAACAGCTTAGACAAACATTTTCCACAATCTGTAATCAATATTTGGGAAGTTTCTTGACAACAGAGTGAACATCCCATTTTCTGAAGCATTGACTACATGGGCTCATGCCTTTTCATTATATCTCTACTACTGGAGTTCTCAGACCAACCAGTACAATTAATTTTGGCTAAATTTCTTCTATTTCCCTAAAGTATCAGTGTAATGTGACTGAGTAGATCTAAGTCAAAGAAATGGCTCCCATTTTTCCTTGGAGTTCTCTCGTCTTCTGTCTGATTTGCTGGCAAGAAGACACAGCTGTGAGCAGGCAGCCTGTTTGTCTCAAATCAACTGAGGCAAAGTTTTCTTGGGAACTTCAGATCACATGCTGGGACACGGGAGGCTTTGTATTTTACCCTGTTAGAGTTCTTTGCTCCCAAATAAATGGCTGTAAATGGAGATAAAGGAAAGAGGCTCCTGACTCATTTTCTCTGGGGAACCTAAGTAATCTCTCTTCTTGACCCCAGTGTGTTACCTCCTCCGTCTTCCCTCTGCAAGACTAACACCAGATCTATGACAAGGTGGGCGTTTGTGATCCCGTTCAGGATGGGGAATATCCCAGTCTCTGCAGCGGCAAGTGTTCTTTCCATGACAAGGCTGACGCACAGGCCATGGAATCCCGGTGAGCTGAGGGAACAAGCGATGTGCTTCAGACTGATTCAGCTGAGGAAGTCACAGCCGTGGTTTCACCTTATAAGGCTGCGATTCCGGTGGAAGCAAAAAATGTCTCAGTTGGAAAATCCAGAGCTCTGAGCATTCCCAGATGACATCTGTAGTTTTTCCAACACACATTTGGCTTCCTTGGTTCCTTGCAGTGCTTTGATTATGCAATCACAACTTGGCTGGGTCTTCGTCCTGAGAAATCTGTACATTTTCAGCTCTGATGTTTCGCAAAGAACCACTGGAGCATCTTTATCGGGGAGGTTTATCGTAAAGCAGAACCACTCCCTTCAACATTTCCTGTAACCTCTGTTAGGGGAGTGAGAAGAGTATAGTTGAAGGAGGGTCGGCTTGGAGTAGGACAGGTCAGTGTTCAAATCCTGGCTTCTTCATTTTACTTTTTGAAGGACTTTATCGCCTTACTGGATAATTTTAATACTCTATAAATGAAAAAACGGTATCATCCTACCATGGCTGTTTTAAGGATTAGTAATGATGCAAACCAAGTATTCAGTAAATAATAAATCTTGTACAATTATGAGTCTATTACTTGTGTGTATTTGTGTGTGTGTGTGTATTAATGGTTTTAGTGCTAGAGATGGGAGCAGTTAAAGCTGATTGTGTATGTAAATAATATCAGTTCTTTTTAGTCTTCAATAAATTACATGGATTCACATGTCCCACATTCACTTACATTCTTGGAAACCTCAACATTACTTTTGATAAATAGTTTGCTTCAGAGGTTGGTCCAAGACTATGTGTCTCTTCAGGGTTATTCTTAAACCTCCATGATTATATGCTGTTTAAGAATGTCTAAGATAGGTCCTGCACTGATAGTTCCAGAGGCAGCCTGAAGATTTCCCTTTCAACCATCAACTGGTTGTTGTTGTTATGTGCCGTCGAGTCATTTGCGAATCATAGCGACCCTACGTACAACAGCCCTAAACCCTGCTCTATCCTGCGTCAGCCGCATTGCCTCTGACACACCCATCCCGATTACCCCAGTCACTGAATCAATCCACCTCATAGAGGACCTTCCCCTCCTGTGCCATCCCTCCACCCTACCAAGCATGATATCCCTCTCCAAGGACCTGTCCCTCCTTACAACATATCCAAAGTATGTCAGACAAAGCCCCAGAATCCTTGCCTCCAAGGAGTAGCCTGGTTTAATCCTCTCCAGGATGAATCTGTTTATTTTCTTGACAGTCCATGGAACATTCAATACTCTTCTCCAGCACCACAGCTCAAAGACATCAATTCTCCTTCTATCCTCCCTAGTCATTGTCTAACTCTCTGATGCGTAACAAGTGATTGCAAAGACCATGGCCTGTATCAGGCACACCATAGTCTCCAGAGAGACACTGTTGCTCTTGAGTACTTTGGAGAGGTCCCTAACAGCAGACTTTCCCATCGTGATACGTTTTTTGATTTCCTGGCTGCTGGTGCCAAGAGTGTTGACCGTGGAGCTGAGCAAACTGAAGCTGTGAACAATCTCAATCTGTTAATTCTCTCTGATAGCTCTGATTTGAAGACAGACATCTTTTTGAATCTTATTTTGAGATTCAAGACATCTCTTTCTCTAATTCTCGGAATAATTTTCTGTCAATACAACATACTAATTGCTTTCGAATAATTCATGACAGATTTTCTTTAGCATGCTAAGACAAGAGACAGTCGCTTCGCTTAAGGAATCTCTATGTCAAAACATGAGTTAACCCGCTTTTAAACATATTTAGCAAAATATTTGATGACTCATAATTATTAAATGGAGCCCCAAACAATCTATTTAAAATAAACAGACAAGTATACAGTTAACACGTGCCCAGGACAAGTTTACTTATTCATTTAACTATTATGTGTCTTTTTTTCTCTCCATTATTTAATTCCTCACCCTACTGACTCATTAAACAAATATTTAGTGGCAACTTGCTTCATCCTAAGTACCATTGAAGTACTAGGGATACAAAGGTGAATATGCCAAAGAAACTTACTGTATTTGAGGGAGGTTATAGTCCATGAGTTGAGAAACAAGGTGCAAAGTGGTGGAAGGAAGGAAGCTCAGGGCACCACAGGAAGGAGAGGAAAGTAAAACATAAACTGGGATCTGAGAATGATTTAGTGTGGCCGAATTCTGAATGCAAAGAAGTGACCATGCATGAAACTTGAAGAGGTGGGACCTGTAGGCCCCAAAAGCCGTGATAGAGGTTTTGAGTTCCATCATTAGATCACAGAGGAATTGGCAAAGGAGTGTATGTGTGTGTGTTGAAGAGAAAGTGAGCATTTCATTTATCGAGATCACTTTGGTGGTGATTTAGAAATGCAAGGGCTTAAAATTTGTAAGCTGGGAGGATGTCTAGAGGCTGCCTTAGTGATCGGTGCAATACATGACGGTAACAAATATGGCAATGGGGACAGATGAGAGTATGGGTTAAAATATTATTTGGGAGTTGGATTGATTGGGACTTAGTAGTTTATTGGATAGTAAGTTTGAAGAAGAAAGAGAAGACAAGTATGATAGCAACTTTTCTAACATGAACAACCAAATATATAGTGGTGGCATTTACTGACACGGGGGTCATAAGAAGAGGTGGGTGTTAGCCTAAAAGTTGCCTTTTATTTTAGCCATTAGGTAGCTGGTCTCCAGCTACCTTAAGTGCAGACACATGGTCTTGCAAATCAGCACGGTCTTGCTAATCATCAACAGCTGAAACAGCAATAGAAGGAGTGCTTCTCACACTGGGCAAAAGGACTTGGAGCAGCAAGACTTGAGACAAGTAAGGCTTGTGGCAGCAAGAACTTGGTGAGAGTGAAACGTCTGTGGTAGAGAGACTGGCACTGCTGTGGAGAAACAGTGGCAAGGTGTGACCTGAGGCTTCTTGCATTTGTGCTGGCCACAATTGAATCTTTTCTGTTCTTGCCTCTGATGATGGAAAGAAAAGCTGCTTGGTGAGTTGAAACCAGAGCCTGGACTAACTGAGGTGTTGTGCTTTAGAACTGTTCAGCTACAACTTGGACTTATTTTGAGTAATACTGTGATATTCTTTACCTCTTCCACTTTCCAACTTCTTTCCCTAATAAAGCCATTTTTGGTACCATAACTATGAGTCTGTGAGTCAGTAATGAATAAAAAGAACGTCTTGCTGTTGATGGGCATCTACAGCCATCATGGGGCTGGGCTATGGTCTCCTAATCTGCTTTCTGCTTTGAGGCAGTGAGGGGCTGTGTTACTCATACTCTCTCCGGCCCTCTCAGGGAGAAGCTCATGGTGTTGTGCATCCCCCTCCCATGGTCTATTTACCCCTCTTTAGACAAGAGGTTTTTATATTAAATTCCGTTTTTGTGGAGTTTAAGATAACTACAACATCATACGTGGCTGATGAATATGCAATTGGCTGTTTGTATCTGAAATTCTGAAGAAATCTCAAAACTGCAAAGATAGGATTAGAAGTTTTAATACGTAGGTGGTAATTTAAACAAAAAAGATCCATCCACTAGGAGTGTGTGGAGTCAGAGCCAATAGGCAAGGGAGGCAAAACACCCAAAGGAGAGAAGGAGCAACCAGTTGAGGAGGAAGAGGGTGTGCACATGGCATGCAAGGTGGTGGTGAAGAGATGATGCCATGGAGAAAGAGATTAGAGATCAATAAGGACTGAAAATTTCCTTTTACTTTCCAAATTAGAGCTGCTGTAATCTTGACTTCAGAAACCAGGTTCCAGAGAGCTGTGAGTGAGCAGGAGGTGGACAGATGGAAGGGAAAGCAATGGGAAGGGTGCATTGGAGAGAGATTTTGAGTTCCTTATTTATTCTTTTTGTTATTTTTCCCTTATGGAGAAACTTGAACATTCTTAGAGGTCAAACTATTAGGGAAAGGATGGCTGTTAGAGGTGAGTCCCTAAAGAGGAAAAGAGAAGATTCCAGAGCACAGGTGAGGAAAGTGCATCCCTAGGGGATGGAAGTGGAGACCTTTCTGATTGGGATAGAGAGAAAGGATATATTTAGTTATGGTTTTGGTGGTTGAAAATGTAATTTTCTCATCTTCATGCAGATGTGTATTTAGTATGTTGCCTTGTTTTAACTTCTTATTTATATATTGTCTTAAAATATAAGCATTTCCACTTAAGCTTTAGCCTACTCGATGGTATCTTGAGTGGTTTAATTAAAACATTTTGAAGGGTGGGCATCAGTGTGCTCACTTTGCACTATAACAAAGCATCTTGTGTATGAAGAGTGTGTGTGTGGTGCCTGCCTTTTAGGCAGTCAGGTGTGTGCACTTGCCTTTGGTGGACAAGTATCCAGGGATTAGGCAGCCTGGGACCCCAAAACAGGACAAAATGGGACTGGCCATCCACCATCCAATGCTAACTGGCTGTGCAAATCAGCCACAGACACTAGTCAGCACTTTGTGCAAGTTGGTAAATTTCATCATGATAAGAGGCTGTCTGAAAAAATATTTTAAGAGCATTTTTAGCTCATTAAGGGAAAGATGCTTTGTTTTTGTGTGTGTGTGCTTAAGTTTTAATTGCCCAAGCATTTTGGAAGTCTGGCAAATATTGGTCTTGTCTTCTTTGGAGAACTTTCTCTCAAATTAATTTGGTTGGCTTGGCTCTAAGTGAATTTACGTCTTAGGATAATCCTGTCCTAAGGGGAATTGGCTCTGATGCAAGTAAATTGCTTCTATCTTCTGTGTAAATATGTTTATATGTGGGAAGTTGAACTACGATGAAGATTAAGGGCATCTCTGAATAAGGAAAAAGAAACTATAAAATAGCTGCAGAAGTCCTGGAGGAGTTAGAAAAGATCAATACCAAGCTCCTTCAGGTGTCTTTCAAGCATCACATACAAGAACTGTCTCCTCCTTTTCATCCATTTCCTGGATTTGTTTGGGTTTCACATAAAAGAGGGGGTTCATATGAGCAGTTAGGTTTTCCAGACAATGGACATTTCATCCATTAGGAATATGTAAACAGATTTCTTCTGATACTTGTTTCTGATAAGGCAGTCATGGTATGGGGTTTCTCTCAAGAGCAAAGGTTAAAAAACATGTATGGATGCTCACGTTCCACATATTCTGATTCAATTGGTTTATGTTTAAAAGAAAAACAAAACACTATAAGAACCTCCGTAAATTATTCTACTAAGCAACCATCTTCAACAAACACGGTTCTAGTCTGCTGTTTCCTCAAAAAGATGAAAATGGAATCCCATATTATCCAGTTATTTCATGACTAGGAATATACCCCAAGGAAATCAAAACTGAGACATGGACAGAGAGATGTATACCTATGTTTAATGCAGCTTATTCACACTAGAAAGAGGGTAGAAACAATCCAAATTCCCATTTAAAAATGAATAAACATAAACTGGCACATGCAGACAGTGGAATACTATGTAGCACTAAGGAATAGTACAGCATTTGTAAAACACTACACAACATGGGAGAGTCTGGGGGGGCATTATGCTGACTGAAAGAACTCAATCACAAAAGGACTGATACTGAATAAGAAAAATAGTGAAAATAGGAGGCTAATTGAGGAAAGAGGTAGGGGATGGGAAGAACAGAAATAGAATGTACAGAAAGTCAGTATTATAAAAGACAAGAACAAGGGAGAATCAACCTGGAAGGAATGGATGCAAGGGCCACATCACTACTGCAGTTATCCCATAGAAACAGGCTATGCATCACTGTTCAAAAGGGGAAGAGGAGGAGGAGGACAAAAGAAGGGAGAGTGGGAAATCACTAGAACAGCAGAGATGTGGGGAGTGAAGAAAGCGGCAAGGTGCAGCGAAGACTTGATGGGACCGGGGATAAGAGAGAGGCATAGATCAACAGTAATTATATAAAACACAGTGTATATGGATGAAAACAATGTATATGAATAATCCAGTTTTTTAAAAAGCAGCACTGTTTTAGATATCTGAAAGACTGATCAGGAAAAAACATTTGACCATTCCATCTCAGACAAGAGTCTCATAACAAAAGTTAAAATCCTACAGGACCTCCACAAGAAAAAGACTGATCACACAATTACAAAATGGGCAAAAGACATGGAAAGAACTTATACAGAGGAAGATATTCGAATGGCCAACAACACATAAAGAAATGCTCAAAATCACTGGTAATAAGAGAGATGCAAATCAAAACTACAATGAGATACCATTTCACCCCACTAGCACTGGTAGAGTTTAATAGGACAGCAAGCAATAAATGTGGGAGAGGATATGGAGAGATAGGAACTCTCATACACTGCTGGTGGGATTGTAAAATGGTACAACCATGCTGGAAGAGAGTTGAGTGTTTCCTCTAAAAGCCGAACATAGACATTTCTTATGACTCAGCTATTCCTCTATGTGGAATATATCACCCAAAAATGAAAATTGAGACACAATTGAAGATCTGTACATCAGTGTTCTTCACTGCATTATTCACATTTGGAAGAACATGTAAACAATCCACATGTCCAGCCACAACTGAATGGATTGAGAAATTGTGGTACAGTCATACGATGGGATGTTACACAGCATGCAGGAGCACTGATTTAGAAAATTACTATATAACTTGAGAGAGACTGGAAAGCATTATGCCAAGTGAAATAACTCAGTCCCATAAGGGCAACCTATTATTGTAGAAATAGAAATATAACTAGTAAAATGGGTTTGAGAGAATCCAAAGTGGGGAGGGTAGGTAGGAGCAGAAAGGTGATCATGGGTAGCTGGGTAATAATAGGGTTGCACAATTTGATGGGTAGACAGGGGTGGGTAAAAGAAATGGAAAAGATCTGGTGTGGAAAACAATATATACAAACTTTGTAAACAAACCAGTATAAAATAAAAAATTATTAAAAAAATGAATAATTGATGGAGTCTTAAAAATATGTATTCTAGTTTGAAAGCCATTATAAATTTTGTTTACAGAGTTGGATTCATCTTTATTTCCTGGAATTCCTTCAGGGTGGGGATTAATTTATTGCCCTGATTTGCTATACTCAGTGATTTGTAAGAAACTGCTCTGCAAACCCAAAGGCACATGGTTCAAATCCATCAGCTGGCCCAGGGGAGAAGGATGGACAATCTCCCATGCAATTTACTGTCTCTGAAAACCTACTGGAGAGTCAGCTATAGGTAGATTCCAACTCAAAGGTACATAGTAAGAACAATGTAGGTATATTCACCAGAATGACATTGGACAAAATAAAAATGGATTCTAGAACTTCTAGGTGAACTTTAATTATACTATCTACTACAGAGTCATTGTACCAAAAGGAATTGGTGGACACAGAAGAATTTCATGAAACCACGTATGAGCAAGAAACTGTTGTGATGAAGGAAGAAGTCCAAGCTTCTCTGAAAGAATTGGCATAAAACAAGGAGAACCCAGGAATTGATGGCATACTGATTGATATATTTCAACAAACAGATGCTGCTCTGTGTGTGCTCACCAAGTTGTGCCACGAAATTTGGAGGACAACCACCTGCTCTGCTGACTGGAAGAGTTCTATATTTGTTCCCAGTTCAAAGAAAGGTGATCTGACAGAGTGTGGAAATTATCAAACAGTATCACTGATATCACATGCAAGCAAGAGTCTGCTGAAGACTATCCAAAAATGACTGGAACAGCACGTCAACAGAGAACTACCTGAAGTGAAGGCTGGATTTAGAAGAGGCTATGGCACTAGGGATATTATAGTTAATGTCAGATGGATCTTCATTGAAAGCAGAGAATACCAGAGGAATGTCTATGTTTCATTGACTATGCAAAGGCATTTGACTGTGTGCATCACAACAAACTGTGGCTGACTCTGAGAAGAATAAGAATCCCAGAACACTTGATTGTACTTATGCTAAACCTATACTTGGGCCAAGAGACAGTTAATCAGAACAGAGCAAGAAAACACTGCATAGTTCAAAATTGTGAAGGAATGTGTCAAGGATTTGTCCTATCTATATTTCTTTTAAATCTATATGTGGAATAGATTATCCAGGAGGCTGGACTCTATGAGGAGAAGTATGGCATCAAGATTGGAAGTAGCCTTATCAACAATCTGTGTATGCAGATAACACAACCTTGCTTGCTGAAACTGAGGAGGACCTGAAGCGTTTGCTGAAGAAAGTCAAGGACTGCAGCCTTCAATACGGATTGAAGCTCAGCTTCAAGAAAACAAAGATTCTCAACACTGGGCCTATTGGCAGCATCATGATGGATGATGAAAAGATTGAGATTGTTGACAGCTTTAGTTTGCTTGGCTCTACAATCAACACTCTTGGTACCATTAGCCAGGAAATTAAAAGACAAATTGCATTGGTAAAGTCTGCTGTCAGAGACCTCTCCAAAGTACTGAAGAGAAACAATGTCAGTCTGGAGACTAAGGTAAACCTGATCCCAGCCATGGTCTTTGCAATTTCTTGCTATGCATCAGAGAGCTGGCCAATGACTAGGGATGATAGAAAAAGGGTTGATGCCTTTGAACTGTGGCGCTAGAGAAGAGTATTGGATGTACCATGGACTGCTAGGAGAACAAATAAGTTCATCCTGGAGGGGGTGAAGCTCTATTTGACCTACTTTGGACATGTTGCAAGGTGGGATCAGTCCTTGGAGAGGGACATCATGCTTGGGGGGGGTGGAGGGGCAGTGCAGGAGAGGAAGACCCTCGATGAGATAGATTGATTGAGTCACTGGGGTAATGGGGAGAGGTGTGTCAGAGACAATAAGATTGGCAAGGGATAGAGCAGGGTTTAGGGTTGTTTTGCATAGGGTCCCTATGAGTCGCAGGTGACTCAAAGGCACATAACAACAATATACTACTAGTTTGTTTGGGGAAATGAGCATGGCTCAAAATCTTAAAATGTGTATGACCTGTATAGGAAAGAATATAATAGTCATTTCCATTGGAGCCCAATAAAAATTTTTAAGATTAAATAAATGAAACAAAAGTATATCTGAATTCTTAACACTCAAAGAAGTTAATCAGATGACAGTATGGTTTCTTGAGAAAGGTACCAGAGATGACTTCAGGTCTGAGAAGTCTTTCTGACACGAACAAGTCTTGGAATGAACTTTAGACCTGTATTTTGCTCCATTGGCTTCAGATGGTCTTTAATTTCTTCAAGGGTTTCCAGAGATTTAATAAAATGCCATTGGTAAAGAGTCTTAGGGTTTTTTAATGGGTTATAAGACCATCAGAGAACTTGTGGTTCTTCAGTAGAAAGTGTTCATCTGTGGAAAGTTCTCCTTAGTAGACATCTTCTTTTGTTTTAAGTTACAATTTGTATTTCTGGTAACAATTATTTCTTTTCATTTTCTTCTTTGGAATGTTTATGGTTGATTTTGTAATTTCTTCAGACTAGGGAGTTCAGGGCCAAATTAACTTTTCATGAGGTCATTTTATAGCTTGTCTCAGTCTTTCTCTCCAAGAATTACATTAATCTGCCCTTCAAATATTTTTAAGAACTCATGGAAGTTTATTCGAGCTTCTAGACCATACCACTGCAGCTTCTTAGGAGCTTATTGGAGCGAATGTGACAAGGGCTTGTGCTCCTATCAGTGGGGCCAACGAGGTAACTCTGCCCAAGGAGATTGGAGGGTTAGGATTTTACATGAGAAGAATCGTTTGTGCTTCATAATGCAACACACAATGCTTATGAACTGTCTTCTGGCAGCCACTCACAATTAAGGCTTCCTGTAAAAGGAAAAACAAGGTCAAAATTAAAAATTTTCTCTATTGATTTAATTAGAAACACTTACTATATGAAGTTACAGGACATTTTTTTACATTTTTTCATAACACCTTTACAATTGAACCAATACTCTGTAACTCCTTGTACTTTTTTCAGTTTGTTAGTTGAGATAGTGGTTCTGTGATTTGAATGCAAATCAAGGTGTAAGTCACACAGATACTATGGGACTATCACTCTAGTTCAGGAAATTCATAATTCAAGCAAAAAAGGGAACTTGAAATAAGAGTGCTTGTGCTGAACTGAATTTCTCATATCCACATTAGAACATGTTTGAATAGAAGGTCTGGGGACAGGTTTAACACTACCAGTATAAATTAAATAGCCCAAAAGTGAGGGTCAGAAGTTGAGTCAGTCCATATATGATTACAATGAAAGAGCTTTCAACACTTTTCAGATATAGATACTTCTAGAAACTGGAGAAGTCTATAAGTGATCTGCCCAGAAACATTTTTTTTAAATTTAAAATTAAAATTCTTGATTGCAAACAAGAATAACGTATAAAAATTTTGTCATATATGTGCTGCCTAGTTAATTGACTGCTGTTGATTCCAGCTCATGGCAGCCCTCCAGTGAGTTTGGGAGGCTGTGAATCCTAACAGAACTAAGCTTTCTACCACATAGCTGCTGCAACTGCCACTCAAACCGCTGGAGATAGAAAGCCTTTGGATTAGTAGTAGAACCTACTATGGACTCCACTACCAGAGCACCCAGTTTTTAAGGCATTAAAAAAAATGTCTAGTAGTTGATTTAATAATTTTCACAATTTTCAGATAATGATATGTTATTTTTGTTATGTACTGTCAAGTCAGAACCAACCGATATCTGACCCTCCACTGAGTTTTCAGAGATAGTTAATCACACTGAAGGAGATTGCCCATCCTTCTCCTGTGGAGTAGCTGGTGTATTTGAATTGTGTGTCTTTGGAATTGCAGTTTCTTAACAATTTGTTACATTGTTGTTGTTGTTATGTGCCATTGTGTCATGTGTGACTCATCGCAACCCTAAGTACAGTAAGTCTGAAGCCTGCCCTATCTTGAGCCAATCTCACTGATTCCAACACACCCAGTTACTGTATCAGTCCATCTCATCTGGGGTATTCCTCTCCTGCACTGTCCCTCCAGCCTTCTAAACATGATGTCCTTCTCTAAGGACTGGTCCTGTCTGGCCATATGCTCAAAATATATGAGAGAAAACTTAAAAATCCTTGCCTACAAAGAGAAACTTGGTTTCACCCTCTCCAGGACAGATCTGTTTGTTCTTTTGGTGGTCCAGTACCACAACTCAAAGGCATTGATTCTTCTATCATCCTTAGTCACTGTCCAGCTCTCTGATGCATAGCAAGTAATTGTGAGGGTCATGGCCTTGATTAGGCACACCTTAATCTCTAGACTGACATTGTTGGTCCTCAGTGCTCTAGAGATGTCCCTGACAGCAGATTTTCCCAGTGCAATTTGTCTTTTGATTTCCTGACTGCTGGTGCCAAGAGAGTTGATTGGGAAGTGGAGCAAGCTGTAACTGTTAACATTAATCTCTTCTCCATTTATCATGGTGCTGCCAATAGGACCAGTGGTGAAAATCTTTGTCTTCTTGATGTTGAGCTTAATTTTCAACAGTCATAATGTGCTATTGTTATTATATGGTGAGAAATTTACTATCATTACTTATACTATTAAGTTTACTGCCTGTATTCATAGTAGAAGAAAATTTCAACTACAGGTTAGAAAATGACAGTAACAAAAAGGAGTATTTCTTCCTCTTTTAAAGTTATCTTAAGTTTAGAGACCTCCTTTACCCTGTCCATGGATCCTCTGGGTCTAGCACTCTATGTTAAAGAATCTTGCTCTGGTTCACTCCTTTTCTTGACCAGTGATGATCACTTGGTCCATAATTTGTGCTGTGTGCATTGATGCTCCAGGAGGGATACTAAGAGCTTCCCAGAATACCATGCACGGGCAGCAGGAGGAAGATGGTGGAGTTAAGAGTAAAGATGGGCTTCTTGTTGCTGTTATGTGCCGTCGAGTCACCTGTGACTCATAGCGATCCTATGTACAACAGCCCTAAACCCTGCTCTATTCTGTGCCAATCTTATTGTCTCTGATACACTTACCTCTATTACCCCAGGAACTGAATCAATCCATCTCATCAAGGGTTTTCCTTTCCGGCACTGTCCCTCCACCCTCCCAAGCGTGACAGCCCTCTCCAAGGACTGACCCCATCTTGCAACATGTCCAAAGTATGCCAGATGAAGTTTGCCTCCAAGGAGCAGCCTGGTCTCACCCGCTCCAGGGCAAGCTTGTTTGTTCTCCTAGCAGTACAAAGTATGTTCAACTCTCTTCTCCAACACCACAGTTCAAAGGCATCAACTCTCTTTCTATCATCCCTAGTCGTTGTCCAGCTCTCTGATGCACAGCAAACAATTTCAAAGACCATGGCCTGGTTCAGGCATACCTTAGTCTCCAGACTGACATAGTTTCTCTCCAGTACTTTGAAGAGGTCTCTGACAGCCAACTTTACCAATGTAATTTGTCTTTTGATTTCCTGGCTGCTGGTACCAAGAGTGTTGATTGTAGACCTAAGCAAACTGAAGCTGTCAACAATCTCAGTCTCTCCACCATCTATCATGATGCTGCCAATTGGCCCAGTGGTGAGAATCTTTGTTTTCTTGAAGTTGAGCTTCAATCCATATCGAAGTCCTTGACACTCTGCAGCAGGCGCTTCAGGTCCTCCTCAGTTTCAGCAAGCAGGTTGTGTCATCTGCATAATACAGATTATTGATGAGTCTCTCTCCAATCCTGATGCCACATTTTGCTCATACAGCCCAACCTCCTGGATAATCTGTTCCACATATAAATTGAAAAAACATGGATTAGGACACATCCTTGGCACACACCCTTCCATATTTTGAACTATGCAGTGTTTCCTTACTTTGTTCTGACAACTGCCTCCTGGTCAAAGTATAGATGGGTAAGTAAAGGGTAAATAAAGATGGCCTTATCTTGTCCAAATGATGCCTAGCTGGGTGTTGAGAATGCTCCTATTTACCTTTAACTCTTTTAAGTTTCAAAGTATTTTTAACCTTTAAAAGATCATCCTTTGAAATGTAATCTTTCTGTTTAGACCAAAACCTTAACAATTCCTTGTTGTTGTTGTGTACCACAGAGTCAAAACCCATAGCTGACCCTCCAGTGGATTTTCAGAGGCAGTTAATGGGAAGAGATTGCCCATCCTTCTCCCATGAAACAGATGGTGGTCTCCAATCACATGCCTTTGGGGTTGCAGTGTAACTCCTTTCCACTAGGCCTCCAGAGCTCCCTAATTATTCCTTAGCAGGAAGGAAAGACAGATGAGAAGCAAGGCAAGAGGAAACAAGATTACTAAGGGGAGAACCCCCAAAACACAAAAACACCCCCAAACTGGAGTCATCTATCCTAGAGAAATGGAGCTAGAAAATGACTCTTGGACTTTACAGGACACTTCAGAGTTGTTTTTGGTTTTATGAGACATCAGTTTCTAACTGATTCTTAGCTGACCAACTCTCTAGTGCATTTGAAAAGGCAGTAACTTGAATGGGAAGGGTTTAGTCATCCTTTGTCTGAGGAGGAGCTAGCAAAATGATGCTGGAGATTATCCAGAAAAAACTGAAACAGTACATTGACAGAAAATTACCAGAAATACAAGCTGGATTTAGAAGAGGTCGTGGCACTCCAGACATTATTGTCAATGTCAGATGGATCTTGGCAGAAAGCAAAGAGTACCAGAGGGATGCCTATCTATGATTCATTGACTGTGCAAAGGCATTCGACTGCATGGATCACAACAAATTGTGACTAATCTTAAGGAAAATGAGAATCCCAGAACACTTGATTGTACTTATGTTGAAACTTGGACTAGGAAGCAGTCCTTAGAACAGAGCAAGGAAACACTACAGAGTTCAAAATTAGGAAAAGAGTGCATCAAGTTTGTATCCTGTCTCCATACTTTTGCAATCTATATGCAGAACATTCAGGAAGCAGGGCTTTATGAGGAGGAATGTGGCATCAGGATTGGAGGAACACTCATCAACAGCATACGTTATGCAGATGACACAACCTTGCTTGTTGAAACAGAAGACAACCTGGAGCTCTTACTGCAGAAGATCAAGGACTATTGTCTTCAATATGGATTGAAGTTCAACATCAAGAAGACAAAGACTCACCACTGCGCCTATTGGCAGCACCATGATAGATGGGGAAGAGATTGAGCTTTTTAACAATTCCAGCTTGCTCAGCTTCACAATAAAGACTCTTGGCACCAGCAGTCAGGAAATAAAATATGATTGCACTGGAAAATCTGATGTCAGGGACCTCTCCAGAATACTGGGGATCAACGATGTCAGTCTAGAGATTAAGGTGTGCCTAATCCAGGCCATGGCTCTCACGATTACTTGCTTGCATCAAAGAGCTGGTATTGACTAAACATGACAGAAGAAGAATCAATGTCTTTGAATTGTGGTGCTGGAGAAGAGTCTTGAACTCTTGGAGTCATGGACTGCTAAGAACACAAATAGTTTTGTCTTGGAGAGGTTGAAACCAAGTTTCTCCTTGGAGGCTAGGATTTTGAAGCTCTGCCTCACATAATTTGGGCACATGGCCAGGAGAGACTAGCCCATGGAGAAGGACATCATGCTCAGAAGGATGGAGGAACAGTGCAGGAGAGGAAGACCCTAGATGAAATGGATTGATACAGTGACTGGGGCAAATGGGGATTGATGTGCTGTAATTAGTGAGACTGGCCCAAGACAGGGCAAGGTTCAGAGCTGCTGTACGTAGGGTCGCTATGGGTCATAGGCAACTCAATAGCACATAACAACAATAATAACAACTCCAACAACACATTGTTTCTTCTACTAACCAAGCCTGTTTTGAAATTGAGACACTTTTGCCCTGAAAAGTGATTCTGAGGAACAGGAGAGTGAAGCCCATCTACTCCAAGATGGATCTGTGCTTGGAGATGGCTCTGTAAGCTGAGGTGGTAGATTCTAGCCCATCCAGAGCATAGCACAGTCTGGGTCCTCCAACCATTGCTTCAGAGGGATGGAGGCACGGGTAGCACCCTGCTGTCTAGTTGTGAAATTATCATGATCTAATACCTCCACAGAGTTGCCAAAGCAAGGTTGCAGGAATATGTGTGGGTCTGAGAACTCCTGGACTCATGATTTTAGCAGTCTCATCCACTGTGTATGTTGGCTGTGTATGTGTTTAAAAGTTTCACACATTTATATTTGCCATTTGGTTTCCTAATCTAGGAAGTGATATTTTTAGGTTCTGATTTAATTTTAAAAGATATTTTTGTTGTTGTTGTTGTGTATCATCAAGTCAGAACTGAACTGTTGCTGCCCCTCTAGAGAGTTTCCAGAGGCAATAAATTACACGCAATTAAATTACATTAACAAATTAATGCCATCCTTCTTCCATGAAGTAGCTGGAGGCTTTGAATCATGTACTCTTGTGTTGTCAGTGCAATTCCTTACCACTTAGCCAACAGGGCTCCCTAAAAGATATTTGAAAATTATAAAAAATGACAAACTAAACCATCTGCCATTAACAGTGATGTGAAGATAGTCTTAAGCTGGTTACTTCCCTTGACAAATGCCATGTGAAAGACACAAAGTTTAGGGTTCAGGATCTTCCAGGTCAGAGAGAGGAGCTCTAGGGACATCATGATGATTGTACACAGTTAAAGAACATAATTTCATTTGTTTATGCTGTTGTTATGTGCAGTCAAGTTACCTGTGACTCATAGCGACCCTATGTATAACAGCTCTGAACCCTGACCTGTCTGGAGGCAGTCTCGTTGACTCTGACACACCTATATCTCATCCAGTGTTGTCTTCTCCTGCACTGTCTCTCCACCCTTCTGAGCATAATATCCTTCTCCAAGGATCAGTATGTCCTGACCACATGCCCAAAGTATGTGAGAAGGAGTTTCAAAATCCTAACCTCTAAGGAGAAACTTAGTTTCACTCTCTCCAAGACAGACCCATTTGTTTTCTTTGGGGTCCACAGTATGTTCAAGACTCTTCTCCAGTACTCCAACTCAAATGCATCAATTCTTTTGTCATCCTTAGTTATTGTCTAGCTTTCTGATGCTTAGTAAGTAATTGTGAACACCGTAGTCTCTAAGTTGAAATCATTGCTTCTCAGTACTCTGGAGAGGTTTCTGACAGCACATTTTCCCACTGCAATTTGTCTATTGACTGCTGGTGTCAGGTGTGTTGATTGTGGAGCTGACTAAGTTTTAACTGTTAACCTTAATTTCTTCTTCATCTATCACGGTGCTGCCAATAGGCACAGTGGTGAGAGTCTTTGTCCTCTTGATGTTGCTCTTCAATCCATATTGAAGACTATAGTTCTTGACCTTCTGCTCATTTAACACATAGGCAATTAGGAAAGAAGCAGGGAAAATACCATGGAAGATTTCCATACCTTGGAGTCCACACATGTACACATTAATATGTAATTTTCCCAGTTGGGAAAAGAAGACAGTGATGTTTAATATTCATGTATTCAAGGTAAAGCTCTTTAGCTGATTGGGGTTTTGATGAAAAAAAAAGTTGAGTGGGCGCTGAACCAGGTGAATTCTCTACGCTGTAGCTAGAAAGAAGCCAAAAGGTAGGTTAAGTGCACCTGTTGTTGTTGTTAGCTTTCAAGTTGAGCACGACTCATAGTTGAAAGGCCTGAAAAGCCCCTCTGTAACTGTCGACATGTGTCAAAGTTCATAGAGTTTCTGGACAGCAGCATCAAGCCTGCTGAGACAGCGCTAAGGACCACCAGAGTCTAAGCTGGAAAGGGTTTCAGATATGCCCAAATTAAAGCTCCTCAATCTATTGAAAAGGGAGCTCTGGTGACTCAGTATGAAGGAGCTGTGCTGCCAATTCAAAGCATGTGGTTCAAACCCACCAGCTGCTTCGTGTGAGAAAGATGGGTAGTCTCCTTCTATGTATGTTAGGATAGTTATGAAGAATAAGACTATATAGTATGGTGGTTTTGAAAACAGTTATGTTCAAAAATTCTTTGATACTTCTTTCAGAAGAGAACTCTGTTTCCCTCCTTACTAGTGTATTAATGTAGTCGTGTAGATTGAACCCTACTAGTGATAGGCTTCTAATTAATGGAACAAAGATGATGTATGCTTCAGAGGCTTGGTTATAACAAGGTATGGTGTCTTTGGAATCAACTGTGCTTTCCTACTTTCCAGCCTCCACTTCTCTTATCACTTGTTCTAAGGTACACCAGCTGCCATGCTGTGAGAATCCTCAAACAGCTTCTAGAAAAGCCCATATGGCGGGAGACTGAGGCCTCCTGCCAACAGGCATGTAAGTGCACCATCTTGAAGCAAATCCTTTAGCTTGTTAAACTTTCAGATGATGATAGCTGGCTAACATCTTGACTACATGAGAGACCGAGTCCGCTCCCCTGCTCCCAGATTCCTGACCACAAGAAAAAGTATGAGAATATATATGGTGGTTGTTTGAAACTGCCAAATTTTGAGACAATTTGTAAATTGTCATTTAATATGGATGGTTGAAGGGAAGATAGGTAATGTAGAGGCTTGAAAACCAACCCACAAGGTTTATAATTGAACTTGTAGGGAGGCATTGGAAGTTCCTGAGTAAGTAATTTCAGGGAGCTCAGGCTGGTAGCAAGAATATGGTTGATTAGAAAGGGAAAAAACATACTAAGAAATTGTTTGAATCTCCTGGTGATGTATTTTGAACCCACATTGTAGAGACTGGATGTGTGTTAAGTGTTCCATGTGTTCTTTCTTGTCAGGAAAGACAGCTAGGAGAAGGGAGGTGATGTATCTTAGGGAGAGGTAATACAGAGTGGTGAATATGTGAAAGGGCTTTGGGACCAGGTTGTGTGGGCTCAAATCCTGGCCCTGTTACTCAAGGCCCTGTTACTCAATGTCTGTGTTCTTAATTTTACCATCTATAAAACTTAACCCTGGGAGTTTTTTTGGTTTGTTTGTTTTGTTTTTAATGAGGGTTCAAGAGCTGTTTATTGTAAATTACCTGGAAGAGTGCCGATACATGGTAAGCATGGCTTAAAAGCCTGCTGTTGGTGTTGTTAAGTACCTTCGAATTGGGACTGACCTGTAGCTGACCCTCCAGTGTGTTTTCAGAGGCAGTTTACTTGCATAGGAAGAGATTGCTCATCTTTCTCCCATGGAGCAGCTGGTGGGCAAACCACGTTCCTTTGAGATTGCAGAGCAGTTTCTTATCACTAGGCCACCATTTAATCTCCACCAACTTCTAATTCAATTTTCAATATTTGAATCCTACAAAATTTTGTCTTCCAAGAAATTTAAGGAACTGGTAGAACCATTTTTCTATTTTCTTTTCCACAGTTTTACTATTAAACAGTATCCAGACCCCTTCCTAGCAGAGCAAGACACTAATATAAATAATTTGCTCAGATCTGTTGCTCATAGGGTTGCTGTGGGTCATACTTGTTTTAACGATATCTAACAATAACAATAACAAATCCCTGTTGAAATTATGGATATTTTAAATTATTGGTTCTTACTTTAGAGTCCATGGATGGGTCTCAAGGTATTATTCATATTTTGTTGTTCACATTATTTCTTCATTTTCCTAAATAGAAAGTTTAGAACTTAAAAAGATTTTCAAGAAGTTTTATGACTTCCTTAAAGTTTGAAACCACAGTTTTGTTGTATAATCGTAGACCTATGTCCCTTGTCTCCAGCTGACATAGAATATACCTGAAGGCTATTTTGGCTAAAATTGTCCATTTATGCCACTGTAGGGGTGCCATGCACAATAGGAAATAAATGGAAGCCTATAGCAAAACATGAAGGCTCATGTATCAATTCTTTTCCTGTCATCCTTATTCATTGTCCAGCTCTCAGATGTATAGTAGGTAACTGTAAAGACTGTGGCTTAAGTTAGGCTCATTTTAGTCTTTAAAATGATATCATTGCTCTTTAGGAAAGTCAAAATTATAGGGACAGAATTGTTCATGGGTGCCAGAGGTTGAGAGTGAGAAGATTCTACAAATAGACACAATGAGGGACTTTCTTAGTCATGATGGAACTCTTTTGTGTCCTGGTTGTGGTGGTAGTTAAAGGACTCTGTATGTTTGTCAAACTCATGTACACCAAATGTACACAGAAATGTACACCAAAAAGAGAAAATTGTATTTACATATTTAAGAATTAATTTTTAAAAGAGAAAAAAAATAGTTTCAGACTGAAGCAGAGCTAATTTCAGAGCTATTGAAGGAGCTGGAGGTCACAAGGGGACATTCCATTGGCTACTGCGTATTCCATTGAATTTAGTCAATGTTTGGTGTGGACAGGGAGTGGGAAGAATATGGCCATTTTCACTGTGCAGGGACTTAAGGTTTGACTCAGGAAGCTAAAAATAGAGTTAAATCATGGGAAAAGGGCAGTTGTGTTAAAGTGGGCAAATTGATTTTCTCAGGATGAAATTGAGAACAGCTATTTCGGTGTTACCTCTCTCAGAGAGAACAATGCAGATCTGGGCTTGATCTGTGTTTGGCCAAGAAATCTAAAAAGTGATTGGAAGGCTTCAAAACTTGAACTTTCTTTATGTCTTCTCTGCTAGCAACTCAGGAGTACAACTCTTTGTCAGTAAGAGAAGATAACTCTTTAGGGACAATTGGGCTTTATTGCTTTACAAAACTGATTATAAGAACTTATTAGGAGTTAACAGCTTCATCTTCTTCTTATCTATAATGCCATACTGGAGGGGAGAACATGATGTAGAAGACAAAAGATTTAGCACAGGAATATTTGCATTTCAATAGGCTATAAAGCCATGGGCTAGTTACTTGAATTTTATAAACTTCTCTTCTTTCCTCTAAGATTTAAAATTGTGAAGCTCAAAGATGCAGCAAAATGAACTGAAATCCCCACTCACAGGTATGCACATGTAAGAAGGCTGGGAAAGTCATCCCTAGCCAATACTCAGGAGGAGCAGACCAGGGTCAAAGGCATATTCTGAAGGAATATTCCTTCCTTATATGGAATCAGGAAAGCAATGTCATCAGAAAAAGAAAATTTCTTAGATAACGAATGAGATCATTGAAACTCTTTCTTCTAATGAATGGCTGACCAGAAATATAAGCATTTGTATCCCATGATTCCAGAGACTGGAGTCTATTGTCTATGAGATTGGCAAAACAGGGCAGGAGGAGCCTCCATTTATCTTTTATTGTCTGATCAAATCTGAGGGGGTAGATTTAAAGACCTCAAATTTCTCTCTTTCTCTCTCTGTATATGTGTGTGTGAGGGGGTTGAGGGATGAGAGGAGTTTTGACAATATCCAGGGGTGGTGGCACAGGATGGATTAGGGCTGGAATGAATGTGCTACAAGAGAAAGAATCTGGGTTAAAGGGTAAGAGGATGCACCTTTCAGAGATACAGTACTTGAAATACTGTGTGAGTTTTCGGATGTTGCTGGATACCATCAAGTTGGTTCTGACTCATAGCAAGCCTGTGTCTTAATCTCCATGCCAATCCCAAATTGTTGTTCATGTTATCACGTTAGCACCAACCCATATTCACTCCTGGTGGCCTCGTGGTAAGACATTGTACTACCATCCCTAAAATACACCATTCAAATCCACCAGCAGCTCTGCAGGAGAAATATAAGCCCCTGTGTGAAGAAACTGCTTCTAAAAACCTACTGGAGGGTCAACTGTGGATTGGTTCTGACATGATAATACACAATAACAGCTGTGTACAAAAGGAGACCACCCTGCCTGATCTCGCCCCATCTTCGCAGTCTTTGCTGCACTAAACCTCAGAGTTGCAGCCAATATGTTAGTTTTACTTGCTGAGGATCTTCCTATTTTGGGGTGAGTCTCTACTTTAAAAGAATAATATATTTTTTTCCCTTACATTATTCCCAAAATATATAAGAAGGATGATTGCTTCAAGGAAGTTTCTGCTTGAACATCTTCCTAGTTAGATTTATTTCTTCTTTTGAAAATTGTGACATATTCCATATTCTTCAACAGCTACTCATTCCCATTGTTGTTGTTAGGTGCTGTTGAATTAAGTATGGCTCATAGCAACCCTATAACAAATCTGAACCCTTTCCTAACCTATGCCCACCTCACACTATCTGACACACTTGAGCCCACTGCTGTATGCACTCTGTCAATTCACCTGGTTAAGGGTCTTCCTCTCCTCCACTGACCTTCCACCTTTTCAAGCATGACATTCATCTCCAAGGAATTAACTCTAGTAGCAACATGTCCAAAGTATGTGAGACAAAACTTGATCAACTTTGCCTCCTAGGAGCACTCTGGTTGTACCAGACTTGTGAATTATAAGATGTATCAGATTATTTTTTTGACAGTTCATGGTATATTCAGTACTCTTCTCCAACACCACATGAATTCTTCTTCTGTCATCTTTATTTATTGTTCAGCTCTCAGATGCATAGAAAGTGAATGAAAAGCCATGGTCTGAATCAAGTGCACCTTAGTCCTCAAACTAATATTGTGAGAAGACAAGACCTGAGGGAGAGAAGGAATCATGAATAACTCAAACACTATGTTTTAAAGAGAAAGGGCTTTTATTTTAGCTGTTGGAGCTACAGCAGGATCCAAGTCTGAAATGGTTGTCTTTGAACTGCTTTGTTCTAGGCTTTTTATAGGAAACAGAGAAGCAGTTGTACTACTCTTTGATGGTTTTAAAGCATCAGCATTAGTTGGGCAGTCTTAGTAAGGTAACGGGTTGTGAGTTTGGGCATATTTTGGCTTTCCAGATAAAGTAATATTCTTATAAGGTAGCAGCTTTTCTAGTCCAGTAGAAAAAGAAACATTCTCACAGAATTATAGCCTCCCTGGCTTTTCAGATAAGGAAGCACCTGAAGAGCCTCTTCTTTTCCTCCCTAGGAGATCAAACATTCTTTCAGAGCCTCTCCTTCCCCAGGGCTCCTTTTCTCACTAATACCATCACTCTTCAGTAATTTGGAGAAGTCACTGACTACAAACTTCCCAGTACAATATACCTCCTCAGGTTTACTGATTGTAGATCCAAGTAAGGTCAAGTTATTTACAATTTCAATCTGCTGTCCATCTATCATGATGCTGCCTGTAGGTTTAGTAGTCAGAATTTTTGTTTTCTTGACGTTGAGAAGTAATCCAAATTAGAAGCTGCCATGTTTGATATTCTGTAGCAAGTGTTTCAAATCCTCCTAACTTTCAGCAAGCAAAGTTGTGTAATCTGCATAGCAAAGGTTCTTAATTTTAGGAGTTTTATGCCAATACTGATGCCACATTCCTCTTCATAGATCCCAGCCTCTCAAATAATTTGCTTAGCATACAGACTGAATAGATATGGGGAAAGGATACAACCCTGAGACATGCTTTTCTTAATGCTCAACTCTGCAGTGTTCCCTTCCTTTGTTCACACACAGCTTCTTGGTCTAGGTATAGGTTACGCATGAGCACAATCAAGTGTTCTGGGATTCCCATTCTTCTCAATGTTAGCTTTAATTTTTATGATCCACTTAGTCAAAATGCTTTTGTATAATCAATGAAGCACACATAGACATTCATTTTTTCTGATATTCTTTGTTTTCATCTGACATAAAAATGATATCGCTGGTGCCATGACCTCTTCTAAATCCAACTTGGATTTCTGACAATTCTCTATGTACTTTTTAAATCTTTTTTTAAAAAATTATTATCTTCAGCAATGTTTTGCTTATATGTGATATTAGAGGTTTCATTCAATAAATTCCACATTCTTTTGGGTCACCTATTTTTTGGAATGGGGAAAAAACTATGCATCTTTTCCAGTAAGTCAACCAAGCAGCTGTCCTCCAACTTTCCTAGCATAAACTGGTGAGCACATCCACTGCTTCATCTGTTAGTTGAAACATCAATTGGTATCTCATCAATTCCTGGGGCCTTACTTTTTGCTAATGCCTTCACTGTGGCTTGAACTTCTTCCCTTCTTATCATTGGCTCTTGATCACATAGTATATCCTGAAATGATGGTATTTCCTGAAATACTTCAGTGTCAGCCATTTCTTTTTGGTACAGTGATTCCGTATATTTCCTCTAGCTTTTTTCTGCTTTCTGAACCACTCAAGACTTTGTACATAACATCTAAAAATATTGCATTTTAAGGCTTGAATTTTTTTTTCAGTTCCTTCAGCTTTATAAATTCTGATTGAGTTCTTTTCTTTTTATTTTTCAATTCTGAGTTTCTCCATATTCTCTTATGGTAGCATGCTTTATCTTTTCAAGTTGCCCTTTGAAATTTTCTGTTCAGCTCTTTTACTTGAACATCTCTTCCTTTTGTTTTGGCTTCACAACACTTGAGTGTAATTTCAGTGTCTCTTCTGACATTCATTTTGGGGTTTTCTTCCTCCTCTGTCTTTGTAGTGACCTTTTGCTCTCTTCAAAGATATTCTTGATGTCATCCTACAACTCATCTGGCATTTGATCATTGGTGTTCAGTGCTTCAAACCTATCCTTAAGATTACTTTTAAATTCAGATGAGACAGACTCAAGATCATATTTCGGTTCTCATTGATTTGGCTTAATTTTCTTTAGCCTCAATTGAAACTGGCACGTGAGTAATTTGCAATCTGTTCTATAGTTGACACCTGGTCTAGTTTTGATAGCTGATACTGAGCTTATCCATCAATTCCTTCTGCAAATATAGTCAATCTGATTCCTGTGTAGTACATCAGGTGAGATCCATATATACAGTCTCCAGTCGTGATTTTGAAAAAAGGCACTACATTTGATTACTATGTATTCCATCTGATGAAGTCCAACTATATATTAAATGCTTATGGGTTTTTTTAAATATTTGCAACATATAAATTGTTAGTTGTACAAAATAATATGTGCAATCTTTGGCTTTAGTTCTATTACCAAGGCTTTATTTTTTAAATACCACTCTTTTGCTTTCAGCTTTTACATTCCAGTCGCCATTTATAACTAATGCACTTTTATTTCATATTTGTTCAATTTGAAACTGCAGAAGTTGGTAGAAATCCTACTACTATCTATCTATATTAGGTAGAAATCCTCAGTTTCTTTATTTTTGGCTTTAGTGATTGGTGTGTAAATATGAATAATAGTTGCATTAAAAAGTCTTCCTGGTGAGCTCTGGTGGCCTAGTGGCAGGAAACTGCACTGCAATCCCAGAGGTGCACAGTTCAAATCCACCAGATGCTCTGCTGAAGAAGGAGGAACAGTTGCCTCCTGTACCAGTCAGATCCAATTTGATGGTACACACATAAAATAAATAAATAATTTTTTTAAAAAAAGTCTTCCTTATGAGTGAACGGGGTGTGGGGGGTGGGCTGGGTGGGGAGAAAAGTGCCACAATGGATGAATGGAATGAATGGAATTCCAAAATCTCTGTAGCTATTCATTGAAATAAAAAAAAATTTTTTTTTAGTCTTCCTTATGTGTTTCTATGTCTATAACAAGCAATATTATACTTCAGGATAGATGTAGAAATGTTATTTTTGATGATTAACACCATACTTTTTAAAATTTGTCATGTTGGCTATTTGATTACCTCATTTAAAATAGTCAATATCAGCCCATTTCAACTTACTAATGCCTACGATATCAATCGTTACATGTTCCCTTCCACGTAAGATAACTTTCAATCTTCCTATATTCATAATTTGGGCATTCAATTTCCAATTGTTAATGGTTGTTGGCAGCTATTTCTACTTATTTGAGTTGTGATGAAAATACTTCAGTGGCTGAAAGTGTTATTACATTCAAGTTACTAAACCATACTTAGTTTTATTTGACAACCCTTTCTTAGTTTTATTTGAGTGCCTTCCAATCTGAGCAGCTCATCCTCTGGCACTATGCCAGTCAAAGTTGTCTACTGCTATTCACTGTGTTTTCAGGGGCCCACATTTCAGAACTTCTGCTTCATAGTCTGTCTTAATCATTACATTCTGCATTGTCAAGAAGACAAAGATTCTCACCGCCGGACCAATTGGTAGCATCAGGATGGATGGCGAAGAGATTGAGATTGTTCACAGCTTCAGTTTGCTCAGCTCCACAGTCAACACTCTTGGCACCAGCAACCAGGAAATAAAAAAATGTATTGCGATGGGAAAGTCTGCTGTTAGGGACCTCTCCAAAGTACTCAAGAGCAACAGTGTGTCTCTGGAGACTAAGGTGTGCCTGATACAGACCATGGTCTTTGCAATCACTTGTTATGCATCAGAGAGTTGGACAATGACTAGGGAGGATAGAAGGAGAATTGATGCCTTTGAGCTGTGGTTCTGGAGAAGAGTACCCTGGGCTGCCAAGAAAACAAACAGATTCATCCTGGAGAGGGTTAAACCAGGCTACTCCTTGGAGGCAAGGAATCTGGGGCTTCGTCTGACATACTTTGGACATGTTGCCAGGAGGGACAGGTCCTTGGAGAGGGACATCATGCTTGGTAGGGTGGAGGTAGGCAGGAGGGGAAAAGCCTCTATGAGGTGGATTGATTCAGTGACTGGGGTAATCGGGATGGGTGTGTCAGTGTTTGGCATGGGATAAAGAAGGGTTTAGGGCTGTTGTACATAGGGTCGCTATGAGTCGCAAACGACTCGACGGCACATAAAAACAACAACAACAACAACAACAAAACCTATTCACTATAGTTGACCCTGCTAGTATTTGAAATATCAGTGGTGTTGCTTCCAGAATCACAGCAACACCCAGGCTATCATAGAATAATAATTATTAGACAAATGGTGCAACTTCAAGTAGCTTTTAGAGAAGAAACTGAGACATAAAGAGGTTAAGTATCAGCTATAAATTCTAGCATTTTCTTATTAAACAACACTCACTTGGGTGTATGTGTCTCTCACAATCATCGCATATTCAAATCTATGATGAGTGGACTTACGTGCATCTCTTTCTCTCGCTAACACCCCCCCCCCCCCCCCCCTACACACACACCCTCAACTCTTATTTGGTGCAGTCCAGCATATCTTTAAAGATCTAATTGTTCTCTCATGTAGTTTTGAACTTGTAACAAACTTCTGGGCCCAGTAGAGTTGAATATTATGTGGATATTATGTGAACTCTACGGTAGCCTTTGTACCTGGACAGATTTGCACCCTTGTTTTCATATTTTTTGTAAAATAACAAGGGTAATCCTTCTAATCAGATAAAATGTATTATGTGTTAGTTGGAATGTGCAGATAAAAAATTAATTTAATGAAATGAGTTTTGTGTAACTAAACCAGCCAAATGCTTTCTTTGATTTGTTTCTTATTTGTGTCTGTGTGTGGCTTGTTTGTGTGTGTGGGAAAGAGAGACATAGCAGATAGACACATTGAAAGGGAGAGAGCAAGAGGAATACAAAGATACAGAGAGGGAAATACAATGGACAACGTATATGTATTCTTTCCCATGCAGTTAGCCAAATGTATTAAATGGGATATACATTTTATTCTACATTGTATAGAAAACACTATTTGGTCAGTGACAAGTTTCCAACGTGCAACAGCTCTGGGAGGACCATGTTGTTAGGAAATGTCCAAGGGTACACAGTAGGAATGTAAAGTTTGATTAGTTCATATAGTACATTCTGTACTTTGCAAGGGAAGCAAGGCAGATGTTTGGCTCCATTTCCTTTAAAATGCATTTTCCTAAACTCTATATGACTGAACCATACGGCTGACATTGTTTCCTCATCATCTTCTCATCCATGTGTTACTCATTATGGATCCAGATGTTTGAAGACACTAAACTTATGTGAGTCAGCAGATGTCATTGCAGAGAATAGACTGTTTCTAGTGACCCTCCCTGGGGCTTCCTTCGCCACCCTGGCACTCTAGGAGGAAATATGCTGGCTTCAGACTGCATCTCCAGATTCTTTCTTCAGGATCTTTTAATTATTTGGTATTCTATTCCTGGATATATTCTTCTACTTACTCAAAAAAGAAAGACAGAAAATAAACATATTAAACTTTCCTAGTATTTGAGAGAAATTATTTATCCACGATACTTTTGTGCATCTCTTATGGGGCAGACACTCTTATACCAAGGATGTAAAATCAAACAAGATGAAATTTTGGTCTTTGAGCTAACACTCTTTTCCAAAAAGACAGAAGGCAGTGTAAGGAGATTATGACACAGGTCTGCATCAGAGGTCATGAAGGTGAAACCTGTAAGACAACATCCACCAGGAAAATGTCATGGAGGAAGTGATAGTATTTGGATTGAATGCAAGGATTTTGTTGTGCGCCATTGAGTTGTAACTGACCCATCACTGACCCTTGAATGGGTTTTCAAAGACAGTCAATCACACAAGAGGAGATTTCCCATATTTCTTGGCCAAAGCAACTAGTAGATTCAAGCAATGTTCCCTTGGGTTAGCAGCACAGCTCTTTACCACTACACCAAAAGTATCCTGTTTATCATAGACAAAAATAATTGACAAATTGAAAATGTAGTTTGTGTCAGAGAGACAAGAGTAAGATTTTCTGGAAAAATTCAATTCAGTGGTCAGTTGTAAACCACTAACTCTATACCATTAGAAACAAATATTTGTACCACATGCGGTTCTTTTCTCTTTAGAAGACTTTCCCCCAAATGGTAGAAAAAGAAGGCTAAAACATTTCAAGGACTGGTAAAAAGTCTTCTAGTAAAACTTATTTCATTAGAAATCTAATATAGGCACTGCTCAACTTGTACTGACGTGGGTAGGTTTCAGGTAAAATGGTTTAATTAAATAGCACCAGGTTCCCAAAAGCATGCTTCAAATTTCTATTACCATAGTATATTAACTGTGAGTTATTATATCAAGTGCAAACTTCATCCCACAAATCATTATGTAAATAATAGAAGCAGTTAATGATCATTGAACAGTCTTGTTATCTTCTTGTTTTTCCAGGGATAAATTGATGTGATATTTTATAGAAATGGGTAATCCAGAGAAAGAAAGAGCCAAAACAATGATAAAAATGTGTAGTAGCAGTGTTAGATCCATCGTGCATGGAATGTCCATGACTGGGCTATATACTAACAACACCTAATAACATCAGTAGCAAAATCAGGACAATATGCCCAGGTGCAAAAAAGATGCTCAGTCATAAATTATATGATGAAGAAAACAAAAGTAAACCCTACACAAACTACTCTTGCTAATTTTCTACAAAGAAACTAGTTAACTGTGAATCCCATTTTTTAAATACAATGTAACAAATATTAGCTTTACTTCTTTAATGTTCCTCTGTCTTTGTAACTGACAGTTGTTGATGTGCTATGCAGAGTTCAAACCCATCCATAGCTGACTATGGGGTTTTCAGAGTCATTAAATTGCACAGAAGGAGATTGCCAATCCTTCTCCCTCAGAGCAGCTGGTGGGTTAGAATTAGAACTGTGTGCCTTTGGGATTGCAGTGCAGTTTCTTACCACTAGGCTTCCAAAGCTCCCTGACTAAGTCTGATAGAAATCTTTTTAGGGAGCTTTAGTGGCTTAGTGGATGGGGAGTTATGCTGTGATTCCACCAGCTGTTACAGGGAAGAAAGATGTGCAGCCTCCAGCAGTGTGATCTACAGTCTCTGAAAACCCTCTGGAGGTTCATCTATGAGTCATCAAGGCAATCAGTTTGAGGGTTTTTTAAAAAATACAATTTTTAATATTTTGATAACATTTTCAAGGGTCATGAAATAACTGTACTTTCTTCCCTCCTTGAATTATTCAGCATACTTTGTGTGGTTTTAGACCACACAGTCATTTTTATGTTTTAATTACCATGCAAAATGAGAGATTTCTGTATTTAGAAAAAACAAAGTTAGTAAAAATGGACAATGAGGAAAATGTATTAAATGGTCAATCCCATTCTTAAAACAAATGCCTTAGTTGCTTATATAGAAGGCTTTGCGTTTGTATTTGAGAACTCTTGCTTTCATAGTCTGGGGCCACTACTGCCAGGTATACTGAGAGGTTGTATTTAATTTTTCTTAGTTGACTCATTTGGCCCCTAGACTTTCCCAAGAGCTGTTTAGAAGCTGATTATCTGGCATTACCATGATCGATGGAGAAAAGATTGAAGTTGTTAATTATTTCACCTTGCCTAGATTCACAATCAACACTGTTGGTACCAGCAATCAGAAAATGAAAAGATGAGTTGTGTTTTTTTCCTGAAAGTCTGCTGAAAAGGACCTCCCCAGAGTGCTAAAGAGCTACAATGTCAGTCTAAACACTAACATGTGCCTGATCCAAGCCATGGTCTTCTCAATTGTTTGCTATGCATCTGAGAGCTGGACAATGACTAAGGATGACAGAAGAATTGATACCTTTGAACTGTGGTGCTGGAGAAGAGTATTGAACTTACCACGGACTGCCAAGAGAACAAACAGGTCTGTCCAAACCAGTTTGCTTCTTGGAGGCAAGGACTACAAAGCTCTGTCTCACATACTTCGGAAATGTTGGGAGACCAATCCTTGGAGAAGGATATCATGCCTGGAAGGATAGAAGGTCAACAAAAGAGAGGACAACACTAGATGAGATGGATTGACTGACTGACTGTGGCAATGGGGTCAGGTGTATCAGAGATAGAGAAGTTGGTTCAGAACAGGGCAAGGTTCAGAACCATTGTTCTTAGGGATGCTATGAGTCATAGTTGACTCAATGGCAGAGAATAGCAAACAGCACTAGCCTTCCACTTCAGGAAGGTTAACTATTTTCTATCCTTTGGGAATAGAATATTTCATAACAGAATTTATTTTGCTGGTTCTAGACCGTTTACTTGTAGGGTCACCGGGTTGGAGAACACAATTATAAGAAATGTCTGCTTGGATCTGCTCAGTGTCTATTTCTAAGACCCTAGTTGTAGTCCCCTGATTTTGCTTTAGAGTACACATTTTCCCACTGTATACAGTTTTGGTGCGACTCTGTTAGGGTGTCTAACAGTTTTTTTGGTCGTTCTGTCTGAAATTCAAATATAGATGAAAATGACTCTTGCTTCTGATTGGATTGTATTCAACAACATTGTTAACTAATTAAAATTGTGTAGATTCCCACTCTGCATTTCAACTTTAAATCCTCCCTTTAATTTTATAAACTAGTTTGTAGTCTTCAAATAGATTTCTAATTATTTTTTTCTAGTCAGAACATATTGGAGTGTGGTTGGTTTTTGTTTTTAATTTTTGTTGTTTTGTTTTTCATCTAAGAAACTTACCTGTGAAAGTACTTTGCTCTTAAACTGGGCCCACTTTAAAAAGTAAAGATAAACTTTAAAATCTTCTTTTAAAATAAAACCTTAATCATGAGATATGTTTCCAAAAATTTTAACCCATCAAAGACTAAGGAAATGATATCAAAGGATACCTATTAAATAGTTTTCTCACTCTTTTCCTGGAAGGAGAATTTGGCTGGTACAATAGCTCCAAAGCTCGTGAAAGAGTAATGAAATGTAAGCAGTGACAGCATATTAGAGAGTCATTGTTTTATTCAAGCAAAGCCTGAGTGATCTGAGAGAGGAATATACTACCATAATTTCATTCACTTAGTAAGAAAAAAAACACTTTAAAAAGGTAAATTCTTTTTGTTGTTATTGTTGTTATGTGCCATCGAGTTGCTTGCAACTCCTAGCGACCCTATGTACAAGAGCCCTAAACCTTGCTCTATCCTGTGCCAACCTTATTGTCTCTGACACACTGACCCCCATTGCCCAGTGACTGAATCAATCCATCTCATTGAGGATCTTCCTCTCTTGCACGGCCCCTCCACCCTCCTAAGCATGATGTCCCTCTCCAAAGACTAGCCTCTTCTTGCAACATGTCCAAAGTATGTCAGACAAAGCTTCAGAATTCTTGCCTCCAAGGATCAGCCTGGTTTCACCTTCTCCAGGATGAAACTGTTTGTTCTCTTAGTAGTCCACGGTATATTCAACACTCTTCTCCAGCACCAGAGCTCAAAACCATCAATTCTCTTTCTATCATCCCTAGTCATTATCCAGCCCTCTGTCTTAAAAAAGTAAATATTTAACTAAGTAAATACAAATGGAAGACACCTAACAACAACAACAACAACAAGAAGCTATCTAGCGACTATTTCGTACAAAGTATAGCTCAAAGGAAAGGAAAGATTTTACTTGATATTTGGACTTCTTTGCTGCAAATGGAGGTGAAACTCAAATTAATAGCTTTCAGAAGTGTTAAATTCTTTGCATATTTTTGGCTTTTCCAGTTATTTTCCCTTTTGTCAGTTATGGTCAAAACTGGAAAACACCCAACTCTAGCAAGGATGGAATTAGAATCTCACCAAGAAATCCAACAATGTCTGGTGCCTGGGGCTTGGCAACAAAACCCTTGCTCTCCACTCCTGTTTCTCAATAAACATTGGATTATGACTCTATTTGATCTGAAGCTGGGCTTCTGCTTCTTCTTTTTTTTTTTTTTGAAGCTGGGCTTCTAAAGAGAAGGTGAAATATTGCCTTGTGAAGGGAAGCACCCTTTCCCTGTTCTTCCCTCAACTTCTGTAAAAAAAGGGAAATGCCTATGGAAGTCAGTCGTCAGGAGTCATATGCTGGTTTAATTTCATGAAAAGGGACAGACTTTTTGACATATGAAAATTCCATTATCGCTAAATGTATTGAGGGAACTCTGGTGACTGTTAACCTAAAGGCCAAGCCTCTCTAGGGATTTGAATCTACCAGTCTCTTCGCATTATTAAGATAAGCAACCCCCTATGTCATTTATTGTCTTAGAATCTGAATGGAGGATCAGCTAAGAGTTGGTTTTGACTCCATGGTAATGATTTCGAATTAGTTTTTCCCCCTCAGTAAATGGATATTTGTTTCTAAAGTATGCCTTCTTGATTATGTGCTTATGATGATAATTTTCTATTATAGACAAGAAGTTCTTTAACAACATGCCAGTCACCTGTAAGATACTATTTTTTTGCAGTTTAATATTGCCTTTTCTGTGGCCATATAAGAGAATAACAATTCCTCTTATATGGGAAGAATTTTACACAGATAGTATTGACTTGTTGCAAACTTGAGTTGTCCAGGTAAAATGGTCTTTTCTGTAAATGAACATTAATTCACTCCTACTAGAATTTGTTACAACAAAATTCGAGAGATCCTAGTTTTCTTAGAATATATAAAGCATTCTGGGATTTTAGCTCATGGGTTGTTTGTTGTTGTTAGGTGTTGTTGGGTCCAGGCCACTCTACAAACAACATAGCTGAAACCTGACCTATATGATTCTTATAATTTCTGACACATTTGAGACCATTGCTGTAGTTTCTGTGTGTCAATTCTTCTGGTTGAAAGTCTTCCTTTCTTTTGCTGACTTTCCACCTTTCCAAGTATGATATCCTAATGTAAGATGAAACTTTGTCATCTTTGCCTCTGAGGCGCACTTTGGCTGTACTTGCTCCAAGATACATCTGACCTTCTGGCAGTCCATTCAGCACTCTTCTCCAACACCACAGCTTAATAGTTTCAATTCTTCTGTTGTTCTTATTTACTATCCAGCTCTCAGATGCATAGCAAGTGCTTGAAAACATTATGGGCTGAATCACTCATGCTTTAGTTTTCAAACCAATAGCATTGTTGTTGTTGTTGTTAAGTGCCTTTGAGTATCAGGTGACTCATAGCAACCCTATGAAGGAGAGTCCTCGATGCTTGGGTGCCTTTCATCTTCTCTCCAGGTTTATAGGGTTTCCAGAGGCAAGCTATTATGGAAGTGGATGCCACTCCTCCTTCCAAGCTTGTTTTAATTGGGGAGCTCCACCCCACTCTCTGTCCACATTGGGTAACCAACCATTAACACATTTGACATATCAGTGTCTCAGTGTTCAGCCTCACAGTAACCGCAGGTTACTGCTATACGGCAACTTGTACACCAGAGCTATACGACCTAGAGGAATGTCTGAAAGAACAATGAAAGACAGGTAATTCAAAGAAGTCCCTGACTGCAGACTTTCCCAATACAGGAGCTTGTTTCCTGATCATCTGGTTGCTGGTATCAAGGTACATCTAAGTAAGATGAAATTATTGACAATTTCAGTCTTTTCTCCATCTATCATGATGTTGCCTTTTCGTTTAGTGGTGAGAATTTTTGTTTTATTGAAGACTAGTTTTTTATCTCCTGTAGTGTTTTGGGTCTTTTTCACTTTTAGCAAGCAAGGTTGTCTCATCTGCATAATGTAGGTAGTTGATGAGTCTTTCCCTGATCTGGATACCACATTCTTCTCATAGGGTTCAGTTTCTCTAATGATTTCAGCAAACAAATTGAATAGATATGGAGAAAGGATGAAACCTTGATACACATCTTTCTTGATTGAGTATATTTGTGGAAGGAATTTTTGGAGAAGCTTAATGTTAGCTGTGAAAACTAGGGCAGGTGCTGATTGTGGAACAGACTATCAACTATTTATGTGTAAAGTTCAAACTGAAGCTAAAAAAAAAAAATAAAAACACAAGAACCAAAATATTACTTTGATTCTATCATACCTGAATTTAATAACCATCTTATGAATAGGCTTGGAGTTTTGAATAAAGGTCAGATGCGCTGTAGGAGGATATCAAGAATATCATCCTTGAAGAATGCAAAAGGTCATTACTAACTTAGACACAGGAAGAAGTAGATACAGAGATGGCTGTTGGAAAAGAGTCTGAATATCACACTAGAATATACTGAGACACCAAGACAAAAGGAAGAAACTAGGAAGTTAAAGAGCTGAATGGATGATTTCAAAGGGCAGCTTTAGAAGAAAAAACTAAATATTATAATGAAATGTGTAAAGAGCTGAAGTTAGGAAATCAAAAGGGATGGACTCATTTGGTATTCCTTATGCTGAAGGACTGAAAACAAATTCAAGCCTTGAACTGTAATACTTATAAATGCTATGGGCAGAAAATGAAAAGGTCTAGGAAGCATCAGAAGTAGATGGAAGAAGTACATAGAGTCACTGATACCAAAAAGAACAGGCTGACATAGAAGATTTTAATGAAATATGATCAAGAAACAGTGGTGAAGAAGGAGGAAATTCAAGCTGCTCTGAAAAAATTGGCAAAAAAAAAAAAGTATGGCTTCGAGAGCTGATGGAATAACAATTGACATGTTTTAACAAGATGCAGCCCTGGACGTGCTCACCAGGTTGTGCCACCCAGCAATTCCACTATTGGGAACATACTCTAAAGAAACTAGAGCTGCCACCCAAACAGATGTAGACACACCCATGTATATTGCTGAATTATTTACAATAACAAAGAGATGGAAGCAACCCAAGTACCAATCAACAAGTGAATGGATAAAAAACCAAAAAAAAGCAAAAACAAAATCCAACTGGTATGTTCACACAATGTAATACTGTGCAGCACTGAAAAACAATAAACTCAGAAAATATTATACAACATGAGTGATGTTAAAGAACATAATGCTGAGTGAAATATCTCAGTCACAAAAAGACAAATACTATACACCACCATTGTTAAAAGGCAGAACTGCTATGAAGGTTTGGGAGGAAATTACAAAAAGAGTGGATAGATAATGAAAACTACATTGGATCTGATGAAGGAAAGAACTATTTAAAAGGAATGTATGATTAGTCATTATATATGTGTTACAACAGTCCAGAATAAGAGGTGCATTGCAAAGTGAACTGGGGGAGGGGGAATGGGGGAATGAGAGAAAATTGTGCAACAATAAATGGATATTTAAAAAAATAAAGTGAACTAGGGGAGGGGAAAAGAAGAGGGAGGGAGAAAAATGTGCAACAATGAATGAAATTAAATCCAACTTTTCTGTAAAGTTTTGTTAAAATTACAATTGAAAAAATAAAAAGAAGGAAATCTGAAAGACCTGGCCAACTGACTGGAAGAGATACCTATGTATTCCCATTCCTCTCATTCTGGGAAGTAGCAGTCAGAAAATTAAAACACGAGTTGCTTTGGGAAAGCCTGATGTTAGAGGCTTCTCCAGAGTTCAAAGAAGCAATGATATTAGTCTAGAGACTAAGGTGCACCTGATATGAGGCATGGTCCTCTCCATCAGTTGCTATCCATCTGAGATCTGGACATGATTAGGGTTGACTGAAGAAGAATTGATACCGTTGAGTTGTGGTGTTGGAGAAGAGCATTGAATATTCCATGGGCAGCCAAGAGAGCAAACCGTTCTGTCTTGGAAAGAGTGAAAACAGTTTACTCCTTGGAGCAAGGATTATGAAGCTCTGTCTCCCATACTTCGGGCTGGTTGCTGAGAGGAACCAGTTCTTGGGGAAGGACATCATGCCTGGAAGGGTAGAGTGACAGTGCAGGAGAGGAAGAACCTGGAGGAGATGGATTGACACAGTGACTATGTCAATGGGAGCAGGTGGGTTAGAGACAGTGAGATTGGCTCAAGACAGGGAAGTGTTCGTTGTATTTGGGTTCCTATGAGTTGTGGTCTACTTGATGGCACATAACAACAACAATCTGGAGCTACCAAAAACAGTTGCCATCTAGTCAATTCTACTTCATGTGACCCCATGTGTGTTAGAGTAAATTGTGACTTTTAGAGGCTTCAATGACAGATATTTTGGAAATAGAGCATCATACTGAAGTAAACATTAGTGGACTTGCATAGCCAACAATTTGGTTAGGAGCTGATTCCCTTTGCACCACCCAAAGACATCCAGCTCAGTTTATAGCACGTTCCTCTTCTACTTCAGTACAGCTTTTCTAACTGATTTGTAGAGGCACTTTGGAGTCATTAACTATCCTTTAACTGTTTTGTGTGCAGCAGATATTCTTTCATGATATTCACATGTTAATTTACTTTTTTGTTGTGTCTATTCCATGGAGAAGTTTTGTTATTTTTAGGTGCTGTTATAGGGACAATTTCCAAATTGACTGATGATTTACAACTTTACAGATTGTTATCCCAGCCTCAGTTGAATCTCTTACAATTGGATACTGACAGTTTTTTTCTTCCTTAAAGAAACATTTCTATAAGGAAATTTAAAGAAAAAGTTAAAAAAGAGTATGTTTATGTCTAGGAGAGAATGGACACCAGGTTAATCAGCTTATTTAAAGAATAGCAAGTCTATTAGTGCCCACTTTAAATAAGTATCTTGAGCTATAAAGAGAGTTCACTCCCACTAAGAACGGGATTTATTGTCCACATATGTTATGGAGGTCTTATGGCTCAGTGAGCAGGGAGTGGAGATACTAAGCAAATGCAGCAGCTCTCTGGCAGTTCGAGGGAGCTCTGGTGGTCTAGTGGGTAAGGAGCTGTGTTGTCAATGCAAAGGCATATGGTTTGAATCTACCAGCAGCTCCATGGGAAAAAGATGGGCAATCTCGCCCAATGTGCCTTTCAAAACCTGCTGCAGGGTTAACTATGAGTCAGTTCCAATTCGATCACACATAACACCATAGCAACAACAACTCTGGTTGTTGTAACACATCAGTGGCTCCGAGGAAGAAAAATGGGCAATATCCTTCCCTGACTCTTGAACACACTGGATTGTCAGCTGTACGTAGGTTCCTACTCAAAAACAATGAATTTGAGCTTTTATTATGGAAGTACTCTACGTAAATGACATATTTACTCCTTAAGTAATCTTGAGAACAAGTTCATAGCTGGCTCTCCAGAGGGCTTTCAGAGGCTATAAATTACACAAGAGGAGATTGCCCATCTTTCTCTGCAGCAGCTTGTGGATTCCAACTGTGTACCTTTGTGTTGGCTGTGCAATTCCTTGGCACAGAATAGGGCAGGTTCAGATCTGTTGTTCATGGGCTTCCTATGAGTTGCACTTGACTTGTTGACACCTACCAATAACAACAGCAAGCCACCAGAGTTCCCTTAGTACCAGTATTACTGTACTATGTAGCTAATGTTGTCTTTGTTTTACAGACAAGAAAATGGTAGATTAAAGGGGACAAGTAACTTTTCCCAAACTGCTTGTACAGAGCTAGTAATTAACAACAAGGATAATTGAACTCATACTTCTAAAGCTCATCCCTAATGTATTGTGCAATCTCATTTTAAAATAATAATTCATAGATCTAAAAATACTTTAGTATTAAGAAAAGGACTGTTTAAGTGTATGTTGTTGTTAGTTGTCATCCACTTGACTGTAACTCACAATGACCATATGAAAAACAGGTCTGGACCTTTTCCTACCCTGCGCTACCCTCACGATTTTTTTCATACAATGTCCTTACAGTCACAGTGTCAGTCCATCTTATAGACGGCTTTCCTCTCTCTTATCTTCCACCTCTCCCAACATGATGCCTTTCCAAGGACTGGCCCCTCTTGACAACATGCTCACAGCATGAGAGATTAAATGTTATCATTCTTGCCTATAAGGAGCCCTGTGGTTGCAGTTCCTCCAAGAAAAACTTATTTGTGCATGTTGTTGATTGTACACACCATAAGTAGCAACCAACACGTGGTTGACCCTCCAGCGAGTTTTCAGAGGCAGTAAATCCCATGGGAGAAGATTGCCCCTCTTTCTTCCTTGGAATAGCTGGTGGAGTTGAACTTACTGGCTTTGGGTTCACATCACAACTTCTTACCACTAGGGCACCCTTTTTGCTCATGAAATATAAAAATGAACCAAAAAAAAGGGAAGACGAGATCTGTAAAAATGTCTTTGATTCTTCTTTCTTCCTCACTGAGTGTGTATGTAAGAGTCTGTTCTAATGCGCTTTGGTGAAATACTTCATGATATGCTTTGGTTTATAGATGGATTAACCAAAGCACAGCTAGGACATGAGGGATCTAACTAAAGCCACTCTTTGAAGTAAGGCAGGGACAGGATCGGCACGCAGGGCTTCCTGTTCAACTACAGAGGAAATTGGATAGGATAGATAGAATTTTGCCAGGAAGCTGAGTTTGGGGCCATTTTTACCTCAGTGAAGAGCAGAAAGCAGCAGAAACTGAATCTTGCACAGCCTTTAGCGGTCTCCATGGTGGCTACATTTTTCCAATTTGCTAAAGTATATGAAGGCCTTTTTAGAACATTTTCTGAACAGAGGGGTGCTGTTTACAAAACTCTCCTGTTCCAATCAATGCTACTTTCCACCGGGTTCCTATTTTATCATTTCTGTAATCGTATGAACTATTGTTGTTGGGTTCTTTTTTTGCTAACTCTCTTTCTTGCTGCCTTTTGGTAAGAACTTTGAAATGTAAGATATTTGAAGTTTAGAGCTTTCCATGCCACACTCTAATTCTTGGAAGAAAGTGTGAGAAATCAAACCTCAATGATGAAATGAAACACATGTGCGTTGCCCATTCCTATGGAGCCTCAGTGGCAGGATCTGCTTAATGGAGTTTGATGCTACTCGTAGAATGTGTGCAAAGCTGGAAGCCAGTGCTCTGCTCTTGGCACACTGGCCCCTGGGAAAGCAAAGAATGTCCTCTCCACTTAGACTTGAAATGTCAACATAATGAACCGACCGGGATTAAGCTAAACTCCTAGCAACTGGTAGCAACAGAACAAAATTGCTTTACCAAATAAATAGAGATAAGAGGAAGAAACTGGCACCATTTCTCTGGCTGCCTCTGATGGCCTTGGAGAAGAATCTCAAAATATTCTGGACTCTTCAGTTATTTTCTTAAAGTTGAAATCTCTTGACTTTTTGAATAAGAATATTTTAGGATCAAGAGAAAATCAGCTTTAGAGAGCTTCTGGGAACTGACGGGGCCACCTGGGGCCATTCTGGGCTTTCAGAGAAATATTTTCAGAGTGTAATTTACACACCACCTGGACCATATATTTGCTCTAAAGGAAAATCCCAGATCTTGTACTTATTGAAAAAGAATCCTTGTAATTAGGGCCTGATAAAATACATTTCAACAATCTCCAGATGATTTTCATATCCACTGTTTTTGTTAGGTACCATCAAGTCAAGTACGATTCATAGCAACCCCGTGACCAACTAATGAGATCCCTGTCCTATCCTGTGCCAACTTCACAATCTTGTTACTGACTTCTAGTATAAAGTGAAAATATTAATCTGTGATACAGTTCAAAGAGCTCTGGTATTCTAGTGGGTAAGGAGTTGCACTGGGAAATCAAAATCAGGTAGTTCAAATCCACCAGCTGCTTTCAGGGAGGAAAATGGGCAATCTCTTCCTGTGCCATTTATAGCCTCTGAAAACCCACTGGAAGTCAGTTATGAATCAGTTCCAATTTGTGGGTATAGCAACAACAATCGCAAGATATAGTTTAGTGAACAGTAATCAGATACCAGATGTTAAATTTTTTAAGAAAGGATCTGATATAGTCTTTAAGAAAAAAATCCTCCCATTATCCCAGTTGCTCTATGTGCAACGCATATGAGGACTATAACTCATAGCGGCCCTATGAACAATGCATCTCAACCCTTCGCTACCCAGGGTCATCCTTTTGGCCTCTGGTATACTTGAGTACATTGTTGCTGTCACTGTGTGAATCAATCTTGTCAAGGGTCTTCCCCTTCTTAGCTGACACTTCACCTTCCCAAACATGAAGTATTTTTCCAAGGACTGGTCCTTCTAACAACATGACTAAAGTCTGTGAGACAAACTTTCATTAGCCTTGCCTCACTGATTGCACCTTCTCAAGACATTTATTTCATCTTTTGGCAGTCTATAGGACATTCAGTACTCCTCAACAACACCACAACTCAAAGACATCATTTCTTCTATAATCTTTACTATTTGTCCTACTTTCAGATACATAGCAAATAACTGAAGAGGCCTTTACTTAGATCAGGTGCACCTTAGTCTTTAAACTGATATAATTGCTCATAAGCATCTTTGTGAGCTCTCTGACAGTAGATTTTCCCAATGCCATATGTCTTTTCATTTTCAGACTGTGAATACCTAAGGGTTGTGGAATAAAGTAAGATAATTGTAGAATATTGAATGATTCAGGAAGCATTAAAAGAAAATGGAAGGAGTATATGGAGTCTCTATACCAAAAAGAATTGGCTGAAACAGAAGGATTTCAGAAACAGCACATGATAAAGAAGCAATGGTGATGAAGGAGAAAGTTCAAGTTTATCTGAAGGAGTGGCAAAGAAACAAGGCCCTAGGAATTCATGGAATACCAGTTGACATATCTCAACAAACAGATATTGCCCTGAATGTGCTCACCAAGTTGTGCCAAGAAATCTAGAGGACAACTACCTGGCCAGCTGGAAGAGATCCTAACTTGTTCCCATTCTGTAAAAGGGTGACCCAACAGGAGTGGAAAGTATAAAACACTACCACTAAATTTAAACACAAGTAAAATCCTGGTGAAGATTATCCAAAAACATTTGAAACAGTACATTGACAGATAAGTACCAGAAATACAGGCCGGATTTAGAAAAGGCTATGGTACCAGAGACATTATCACCAATGTCAGATGGATCTTTTCTGTAAACAAGAGTACCAGAGAAATATATATCTGTGTTTCGTTGAATATGCAAAGGCATTATTGTGGCTAACATTGAGAAGAATGAAAATCTCAGAATATTTGATTGTGCTCATGTGAAACCTATACTTGGACCAGGAGGCAGTTGTCAGAGAAGAGCTAGGAAAAACTGCATGGTTCAAAACCAGGAAAAGGACTGCATCAATGTATCCTGTCTCCATACCTCTTCAATCTATATGTGGAACAGATCTTTGGGAGGCTGGACTTTTTGAGGAGGAATGTAGCATCACGATAGGAGGAAAACTCACCAACAACCTGTGTTATGCGGATGACACAACCTTGCTGGCTGAAACTGAGAAGTACTTGAAGCATTGCTGCACAAGGTCAAGGACTGTAGTCTTCAATAAGGATTGAAGCTCTACTTCAAGAAGACAAAGATCTCACCACTGGGCTAATAAGAAGAGATTGAGATTGTTAACAATTTCAGCTTTCTCAGCTCCACAATCAACATTCTTAGCACCAGCATTCAGGAAGTTAAAAGATGAATTTCTCTGGGGAAAGCTGTTGTTAGAGACCTCTTCAAAGTGCTGAAGAGCAATGGTGTCAGTCTGGGGACTTAGGTACACCTGATTCAGGCCATGGTCTTTGCAGTTATTTGTTATGCATCACAGAGCTGGACAATGATTTGATGCCTTTGCGCTTTGATGCTGGAGAAGATTATTGAACATATTATGGACTGCCAAGAGAACAAACAGGTTAATCCTGAAAAGGGTAAAACCAAGTTACTCTTTGGAAGCAAGGATTTTGAAGTTCTGTCTCACATACTTTGGGCATGTTGCAAGGAGGGACCAGTCTCTGTAGAAGGACATCATACTTGGAAGGGTAGAGGGACAACATAAGAGAGGAAGATCCATGATGAGATGGATTGACACAGTAACTGAGATAATGGGAGTAGGTGTGTTGGAGCCAGTGAGACTGGCTATCTCACCACTGGGTGAGACAGTTCAGAGCTATTGTACAAAGGGTCACTGCGAGCCACAAGCAACTCAATGGCACATAACAATCACAACAAGAAACACAATCATTGACCATTTATTTTTTTCCGTTTACCATGATGTTGCTTATTGACCCAGTGGTAATAATTTTTGTGTTCTTGATGTTGAAATGTAATCCATATTGACAGGTATAGTCTTTGGTCTTCTGTAGCAAGTATTTCAAGTTCTCTGCACTTTCAGCAAGCACGTTTGTGTCATCTGCATAATACAAGTTATTGTTTAGTCTCCCACAAATCTCAATGTCACATTCTTCTTTATAAAGTCTAGTTTCTTGAATTATTTTCTCATCATACAAGTTGAATAGGTGTGGAGAAGGGAGGCAGCTCTGTCTCACACCGTTGTTGATTTTAAACCATGTGGTGTTTCCTTGTTTTGTTTGAAAAATGGCTTTTCGTTTAGATACAAATCAAGGTCTTTGTTTTTGTAGTTATTGTTGTTTTTATATGCTGTCAAGTCTCCTGTGACTCATAATGACCATAATGACTCATAATGTACAATATATCTGAGCCCTGCTCTATCCTGAACCTATCTCACTATTTCTAATACACCAAGCCCCTTTACCCTAATTACTGTGTCAATCCATTTCATAGTCTTCCTCACCTGTGCTGTACCTCCACCCTTAAAGGCATGATGTCCTTCATCCAAGCACTGGTCCCTCCTGGCTGCATGCCCCAAAAATATGAGATGGAACTTCAAAATCTTTGCCTCTGAGGAACAGGTTGATTTCACCCTCTCCAGGACAAACCTGCTTGTTCTCTTCATGGTCCATGATATGTTCAAGACTCTTCTCCAGCATCACAACTCAAATGCATCAATTCTTATTCTGTCATCTGTAGTCCTTGTCCAACTCTCTGATATACAGCACCAAGACCATGGTCTTAATTCGGTGCATCTTAGTCTCTAGACAGACATCATTGCTCTTTAGAACTTTGAAGAGGCCTCTGAAAGCAAATTTCCCCAGAGCAATTCATCTTTTGATTTCGTGACTGCTGGTGCTAAGAGTGTTGAAAGTGGAGCTGAGCAAGCTAAAGTTTTAAACAACCTCGATCTCTTCTCCATCCATCATGTGTGCTGACAATTGACCCAGTGGTGAAAATCTTGATCTTCTTTATGCTGAGCTTCAATATATATTGAAGACTACAGTCTTGACCTTGTGCAGCAAATGCTTCAGATTCTTCTCAGTTTCAGCTAGCACGGTTGTGTCGTCTGCATAATACAGGTTGTTGATGAGTCTTCCTCCAATTCTGATGCCACATCTTTCCTACTAAAGTCTAGCTTCCAGACAGATCTGTTTTACACACAGATTGAAAAAGCTATGGATACAGGATGAATCCCTGATGTAGTCCTTTTCCTGATTGTGAGCCATGCAGTGGTTCCTTGCTCTATTCTGAGAACTGCTTTCTGGTCCAAGTATATGTAACACATGAGCACAATCACATGTTCTGGGATTTTCATTCTTTTCAATGTTTGTCACAATTTGCCGTGATCCACACACTCAAATATCTTTGCCTAGTCAATGGAACACTGATAGACATTCCTCTGGTACTCTGTTTTTAGGCAAGAACCTTCTGACACTGGTGATAATATTTCTAGTGCCATGGCCTTTTTTAGTACCGGCCTGTATTTCTGATAGTTCTCTGTAAATATACTGCTCCAGACATTTTTTTATAACTTTAGCAGGATTTTTCTTGTGAAAAATTTTAGTGATGTTGTTCAATAATTTCCATGTTCTGTTGGGTCATCATTTTTAGAAATGAGAATAAATATGGATGTTTTCTAGTCTATTGACAGTTGTCCTCCAGATTTCTTGACTCAACCTGTTGAGCACATCCAGGCCTCATCTGTTTGTTGAAATATGTCAGTTGGTATGCCGTCAATTCCTGGGGCCTTGTTCTGTGCTAATTCCTTCAAAGCAGCTTAAACATCTTCCTTCATCACCACAGGCTCTTACTCATTTGTTGTTTCACGAAATTCTTCTGTGTCAGCCAATTCTTTTTTAGTGACTCTGCATACTCCTTCTATCTTCTTGTAATGCTTACTGGATTGTTCAATATTCTACTCATAACATCCTTAAGTATTACAACTTGAGACTTGACTTTATTCTTCATATTCAGTAAGTTTCTCACGTGCCCAGAATTCTGCCAGGATTTGTTGACAGCCAATTACAAGCAAGAAAAGTGCTCCAGTCCAGATGAATTTTGGGCCCTTAGGCCTGTGGCCTCCAGGCCAAGTAAGTAACATAAGCATATCAGTTCTAGAGGAGATACCGCCCTCACCTGGAAAATGATCCTAAACAGCAGTAAGCTGCAGACTGAAGAGCGGAGACACAAAGTTACAAGGAGTCAGTCCTGGAGCAGACACTCAGAGACAAGGACCTTCCCTCGGAAGTGACTCAGAGACAAATCCTAAAGCTAATACCTGGGATTTGAACTTAGAGCCTCTTAGATTTGGGACATAGTGTCTCTTAGAGAGATTGACAGCAGCATGGGAGACCAGTAGCAGAGTGAGGCACAAGGTATCACAGACATGGCTCTTGAGGCTGGAGCCATCATATCCAAGGTTGGCTGTGGGGAAGGAGGTAGAGAGTCAGCAGAGAAGAGGAAGATCCTGGATAAGATCAACTATGACTGTGGCAATCGGGTCAGGTGTGTCATAAACAGTGCAGTTGGCTCAGGCTATGGCAAGTTTCAGAGCCATTGTTCATAGGGTCACTATGGGTCATAATAGACTCAATGGCACATAACAACAAGACCATTGGAGAGAATTTGATGCCCTCATGCACAACATTACATCATTGAGAAGAAATACTGAAGAGCACACAGCAAGATGCGTGTGAAGGTTAAAGGTGAGTGCAAACCCAAGACCTTAACGGAGACGAAGAAATAGACACAGAAGTGTTTTGTTGTAAGCCATAGGTTTAAAAAGAAAATACTTTTTCTGTCAGTCTTCTTCAATATTTTGATTGCATTAAAAATCATCCTCATCACAGCAGGGTCACGGCTGGGCAGGTGTAGAGGATAAACTGATAATTTGGGGTCTTGAATTCCACTGTGAGAGGAAGTGAATGGAAGCCAGCTCCCACCAAAGCAGAATTGGGTAAACAGGCTTTTCTAAGTTTGAGTATATAATGCACTTCTCCAAATTGTTGAATACATTTGGCTATGATCTTCACAATTTCAGAAACCCTTTTAGTTTAAAAGTTTTTCTGATACTTCACTTCTCTTGTACAACAAATCTAAACCCTTCATCATAGGAACTGAAGGACTGTTTCATTCATTGTAGTTTTTATTTGTATGTTTGTTGGTTTTTCCTCAGATTCAGGTTGGCACTAACTACATATCCCTGTGATGGGTTATTAATTACTTCTCTGTGATTAAGTCTGAGTTTGCAAGATGGAAATTGGGCCTAGGTTTGTATCATCTTGGGATCATTTTTCTAATATCTCTGGGCTTGTTTGATTTTATTACCAACTTTTTTGTTTTTGTTGTTGTTATGTGCTATCAAGTTGCCCACAACTCATAGTGAGCCTATGTATAACAGTTCTGAATCCTGCTCTCTCCTGAGGCAGCCTCATTGTCTCTGACACACCTACCCTCATTATCCTTCGCACTAAATCAATCCATCTCTTTGAGAGTCTTCCTCTCTTGTGCTGTCCCTTCACCTTCCCAAGCATGAAATCCATCTCCAAGGACTGGTTCCTCCTGGAAATATGACCAAAGTATGTCAGATGGAGCTTCAGACTACTTGCCTCCAAGGAACAGCTTGGCTCCGCCCTATTCAGGATAAACTTGTTTGCTCTCCTAGCAGTCCATGGTATATTCAATACTCTTCTCCAGCATCATAGCTCAAAGGTGTCAATTCTATATCATCACTAGCCATTGGCCAGCTTTCTGATGCATAGCACACAATTGCAAAGACCATGGCCTGGATCAGGTGTACCTTAGTCTCCAGACTGACATTGTTACTCTTCAATGCTCTTGAGATGTCCCTAACTGCTGACTTCCCCAGTGCAATTGATCTTTTGATTTCCTGGTTGTTGGTTTCAAGAATATTGATTTTAAAGCTAAACAAACTAAAGCTGTTAACACTCTCAATCGCTTCAGTGTCTAGCATGATACTGCCAGTTGGTCCAGTGGTGAGAATCTTTGTTTTCCTGATGTTATGCTTTAGTCCATATTGAAGGTTGCAATCTTTGACCTTCTGAAGCAAGTGCTTCAGGTCCTTGTCAGTCTCGGCAAACAAGACTATATAATCTGTATATTGCAGGTTGTTGATGAGTCTTCCTCCAATCCTGATTCCACATTTTACCTCATAGAGCCCAGCATCCTGGATGATTTGTTCCGCATAAATATTGAAAAGGTGTGGAGACAGAACAACACATCTCTGCTGTACACCTTTTCTGATTTTAAACCATGCAGTGTTTCCTTGCTTTGTTCTGATGACTGCCTCATGGTTCAATATGTTGCTGTTGTTGTTGTTATGTGCCATCGAGTCATTTGTGACTCAAAGCGACCCTATGTACAACAGCCTTAAACCCTGCTCTCTCCTGTGCCAATCGCATTGCCTGTGACACACCCATCCTGATTACCCCAGTCACTGAATCAATCCACCTCATAGAGGGTCTTCCCCTCCTGCGCTGTCCCTCCACCTTACGAAGCATGACATCCCTCTCCAAGGATCTGTCTCTCCTTACAACATGTCCAAAGTGTGTCAGACAAAGCCCCAGAAACCTTGCCTCCAAGGAGTAGCCTGGTTTAACCCTCTCTAGGATGAATCTGTTTGTTTTTTTGGCAGTCCATGGAACATTCAATACTCTGCTCCAGCACCACAGCTCAAAGACATCAATTCTCCTTCTATTCTCCCTAGTCATTGTCCAACTCTCTGATGCATAACAAGTGATTGCAAAGACCATGGCCTGTATCAGGCGCACCTTAGTCTGCATAGAGACACTGTTGCTCTTGAGTACTTTAGAGAGGTCCCTAACAGCAGACTTTCCCATCACAATACATTTTTTTATTTCCTGGCTGCTGGTGCCAAGAGTGTTGACCGTGGAGCCGAGCAAACTGAAGCTGTGAACAATCTCAATCTCTTTGCCATCCATCCTGATGCTGCCGATTGTTCCAGTGGCGAGAATCTTTGTCTTCTTGACATTGAGCCTCAGTCCATACTGAAGGCAATATAGGTTTTGTATAAGCATAATTAAGTGTTCTGGGATTCCCATTCTTCTCAGAGTCAGCCATAGTTTGTTGTGATCCACACAGTCAAATGCCTTTGCATAGTCGATGAAACACAGACAGACATTCCTCTGGTACTCTTTGCTTTCCGCCAAGATCTAACTAACGTTAGTTAAAATAACCATAGTATCATGGCCTCTTCTAAACCCAGCCTGCACTTCTCGTGGTTCTCTTGATATGCCGTTCCAGTCATTTTTGGATATTTTTCAGCTGAATCTTGCTTGCATATCATATAAATGGTATTTTTCGATAATTTCCTCACTCTGTTGGGTCACCTTTCTTTGGAATGAGAACAAATATGGAACTCTTCCAGCCAGTTGCCCAGGTGGTTGTCCTCCAGATTTCTTTGGCACAACTTGGTGAGCATATTCAGGGCAGCACTTTTTTTTTAATCTATTGGTATACCATCAACAACAACAACCATCTCTTCCTATAGCCTTGTTTATTGATAATTCCTTCAGAGAAGCTTAAACTTCTTCCTTCATCATCCTGGGCTCTTGTTCATAAATTGTTCCATGAAATTCTTCTGTGTCAGCCAATTCTTTTTGGTACAGTGACTCTGTATATTCCTTCCATCTTTTTTTAATGCTTGCCGCAGCATTTAATATTCTATCCATAGCATCCTTGAGTATTACAACCCAAGGCTTGAATTTGTTTTTCCATTCCTTCCGCTTAAGAAATGCCAAGCAAGTTCAGTCTGTGTTTATGTTTCTTATGAAAAGTATTTACAATCAATAGGTCATTGATTGTGCATAATTCTATAATTTTGTCTCCAGGCTCATTTCTGTCAGGAAGTCCATGTTTTTTGACTACTGATCCTTCCTCCCTGTTTCCAACTTTTGCATTCTAGTCACCTATTATTATTAATGCACCTTGATTGCATGTTTGATTGATTTCTGACTGAAAAAGTTGGTAGAAGTCTTCTATTTCCTCCTCTTTGGCTCTAGTTGTTGGTGATTATATTTGAATGATAGTGATATTCACTGGACTTCCTTGTCTGTGCATGCATATTATCCGGTCACTCACAACATTGTATTTCAAGATGGATCTAGAAATGACTTTTTTTTAACTATGAAAACAACTCCATTTCTCCTCACCTTTTCGTCTCTGGCATAGTAGATCACTTAATTGATTAAAAATGCCACATGCCAACCCATCTCATTTTGCCAATACCTGGTATGTCACTATTCATATGTTCCATTTCTTTCTTAACAATGTCCAGTTTTCCTATATTCATGCTTCTCACATTCCATGTTCCAACCACTACTGTCTGCTTACAACTGTACCTCCTCCTTTGTGTTTCCATATTTGAGGGCTCAGCCTCTCTTTCTATATCTGCTAGTCTACTCTAAGTGCACTCTATTATAAATAGGGTTTTCTAAGGCCTGATATTTTAAAAGTGTATGGCCATTCCTCCTTCCTAGTTTGTCTTAATTCAAATGCTCAGATTTAGAATACTATTGGACAGACAAGTATATTACAGAAAGGAGTAGTTAAAATACATATCGCAATTATTGAAGCAACTAATAGTTTCAGGTATGCAGTCAGCTCCTGGAG
>NW_006399776.1:8085942-8088894 GCF_000299155.1 Elephantulus edwardii
AGTGGAGGGATGGCACAGGAGAGGAAGACCCTCAATGAGATGGATCGATTCTGTGAGTGGAGTGGTGGGAATGAATGTGTTTGAGACAGCGAGGTTGGCACAAGAAAGAACGGCTTTTAGGGCTCTTGTACATAGGGTCGCTATGAGTCACAAACGACTCGATGGCAAACAACAACAACAACAACAACAACAACAACAACAAATAGTTTCAGGGTTGTTTCCTGCACTTGGCAAGTGTGTCTTGACCCATCCCTTTCCTCTCACTACCAGCATCCCCTCCCATTCTGACACACCCCGTTCAATAGCTCCATCTTTCCATCAAGCCCTTGATGGCTTACGTCTCAAGCCTTCTCTGCTTCTGTGATTTCAGATGCACCTCTTGCTGCTGTGGTCAGTCTCTCTGGTGTTTAGGAGTCGCTAATCCAAATTCCAGGTACTAGAATTAGGTAGGGTTTCTATCTCAGACAGTTCTGAGTGTAAGTCCTTTGCCTTGAGCTTCTGTTCCAGGATGGACTTCTTGTGGCTAGTGCCTCTTCTCTTCTATTTGCATCACTCTGCTCTCACAGTAAAATAATTTCCCAGGAGAGGATGATGTATTCTCTAGATCAGGCATATAAGTGTTGTTTTATTGGCCCAAGGGCCTGTGGTCCTCAGGCCCAAAACTATTTAACCCTCAGGCCCCACCCACTGGACTTCTGGGAGTATGGGTAGCCTTACCTGAGTTGGGAAAGGCCAACATTTTTAGAGATGATTAATTCCTTTAGTACATATTGAATTGTGTTGCTAACTGAAAGGCTATGAGTCTTTGGCAGTTAAAAACTCAGCAGCACTTCGTCAGGAGAAAGATGGGCACTCCCGTACTTATATGATGTATAGCCTCAGAGAAGCACTATCAGTCAAAACTGACTCAATGGCAATAAGTAAGTTACTATTAAGCATGAAATGTCAAAAACATCAGTATTTCTCCCTTCCTCCTTCTTTTCTTCCTTTCTTGTTTTCATCCAACTATCCATCTATTCGTGTTTACTTATTTCCTTTCTCTGTGTTTTGAAGACAGTTATATTAGCTGTGATTTTCCTATAGTTTTAGAAAATAATCTAGAATTTAGATGAGAAAACTGGGATGTTTATCAGCAAATGAAATAATCTCCTTTTGGGACAATATCTGTGACACATCTACTATAAATCTGAAAGCAAACTAAAATGCTTAGATGGCAGGGGATATACTATGATCCCAGAGATGGCTAGTTTTCCCAGGGCAATGTTATCCACTGTACTCCAGATGTGCTGACCTCTGAGATTTCCCCAAATGTGGAAAACTCAAATGCATAATTTGTGGGGTGTGTGTGTGTGTGTGTGTGCATGTGCGCGCACGGGACTGTATTCTGACTTTTCACAGAGAAAAGAAAAAAAAAAGAGAAATAAAAAAAAACAACCCCAAGCTAACAGAACAGATACCATCTTCTCAATATTGGAACTTTCCTTTAAGTCTTGCATACCTAGGATGCAATTGAATACTAAATACTACAGATTTTTTTTTATAATATTTTAAAAAATTTCTTTAGATTTTGTGATCTCAACTCTTCTATAATTTCTGAGTATAACCTGATAATTCAGGATAATTGAGTCTGTTGTATTACTGAAGTATTTTCTAATCAAACTAAGAATTACAGAGGTGCACAACACACACACACACAATGTATACACATAGTATGATACAATACATGCAAACACACATAGGTGCATACCCATACACATGGTGCTTTTAGTTGGTTGATCCAGTGTTGGTGAGGAGAAGTAATTAGAAAGTAAATTTAGAAGTACCTATCTCTCTCTCTTATTCACACAAATAAATAGGTATTATGTTCCCCACATCACTTTGAAGAATCCTGGTTCGCGTATCCTGCTGAGTAGGCGTGCAAGTTTTGTTGAGTAGAGAATCTCTGGGTGTCTGTATGCCAAACTTGCTTATACTCTGCCTCTTTACAAATGAAGGGGTTCACTCAATATACATGTTCTGAAAGTTATTTCACAAACTCCAGGTTGTCAGAATCTAATCATCAGGCCAAGGAGCTCTTGTTACCCACTGGGTTTGACACACCACCATTAGAGAATCCATTTGACCTGTGACATGGAAGAGATCCATATTTGATATAGGATGTTGCTATTGACTCATTAGACGAGTAAGTTGTCTTCTCTCGAGCTTAGTTCCTTCTACTGTTTCCAGTGTCTTTCCCTCTCTCACAGCCCTTCTACAGCTAAGTGATTTTTTGCAAAACATACTCAAATTATCTCTTTGCTTCAGAAACTTCATAGCTGTCAACAGAGGCATTTTTAAACCTGGCTATGCCCCTCAGTTAACTATGAAGCAAGCCAGAACTTTTAATCATAGAATCTTGACATCTAATTGTATGTGTGAGTTTTTTAAATGATCTTTTAGAGTCTTCCCCAAAATATTCAAGAGTTCTTGATCATTAGGCTGAAAATGTCATTTTTGGTTCAATATCTTTCAGGGTGACTGTTCCCTAACTTAGCAGTACTCCTACTCTCTTTTCAAAGCAATGTGCTCACAGCCCTTCCATGTAGTCATGTGAACCCTCACCTTCTCTATCAGTGAGCTCATGCTTCTCAGGCCAGTTTATGCTTAACTCTTCCACAAAGTTTCAAGTCCCCCAGGGAAGGGAAGGAAATCTCTGCTTGTGCTCCTAGAGTACTTAGTATTCATATTTGCATTACAAGTGATAGAACACTTTGTTAACATATTCCCTTTCATATATATATTTATTTATTTCACAAAAGACTCTCCTGAAGAACAGAAACAGTATCTTAAACAAATTTGTAACACATTGCACCCTGTCCAGTGTTGGTTGTTGCATTGTTTTAATGTTGGCATATTTCAGTTAACAGATGCTGCCCTGGACGTGCTCACCAAGTTGTGCCAAGAAATCTGGAG
>NW_006399776.1:8090261-8093824 GCF_000299155.1 Elephantulus edwardii
ACAACAACAACAACAACAACAAACAGTTTCAGGCAAGTTCTACCTGGTTCATGGTAAACCTCAAAACACAACAGAACGAGACATTGCTGAGTCCTGCACCACCTTCATTATCATTAGTGTGTGTTAGTCCGTTGTTGCAAACTTTCAGTTTGGGAGACTTATCTTCCAGCACTGTATTGAATCATATTATGTTGTCATTCTGATGGTTTTCACGGCTAACTTTTGGAAGTAGGTTGCCAAGTCTTTGGTTTTACTCTGTCATAATTTGGAAGCTCTGCTGAAATTTGTCCACCATGGATGACCCTATTGGTATTTGAAATAACAATAGCGTAGTTTTCAGCACCCTAGTAACACTGTTGTTGTTCACTGTTGTTGTTGTTAAGTGCCATCAAGTTGTAGATGACTCATAACGAAAGATCTGAACACTTGTATAACTTTCATCATTTCTCCAAGTTCATAGGGTTTCTCGAGGCATGCTATTACAGAAGTGGATGTCACTCTTGCTCCCAAGCCTGTTTTAATCAAGGAGTCCCACCAAACACTGTCTGCCCTGGGTAACCATTATCTTATTTGATACATCAGTGTCACAGTGTTCAGCTTCACAGCAATCATGAGTTACCTCTGTACAACAAATGGACAGACCAGTGTTATACCACTTAGAAGAATTTTTCACCAAAACCAATTAAAACCAGGCCTGAGGGCTGCAAATTAAAATCACCCACCTTTGGAATGGTAGCATCACATTCTATCCACTAGGCCTACTGAGCTCTCTCATTGTTGTTGTTGTTGTTAAGTGCCGTTGAATCGCCGACGACTTATAGCGACCCTATGAATGAAAGACCTGAACACTTGTATAACTTTCATCGTTTCTCCAAGTTCATATGGTTTCCGGAGGCAAGCTATTACAAACGTGGTGGTGAACTATAATTCTAGGTTGTAACATGTGCAAGTTTTCCCTAATTATTTACTTTCTCCTCACAAATTTTGCACTTGTTGAATTCCCCTCCTCAGGATTATCTAATATTGCTATAACAGAGACACTATAAGTGGAGTGCTTCAGCAAACAGAAGTTTATTCTCTTATGGTTCAGAAAGCTAGAAGTCTAAGTTTAGGATGCCAACACTAGGACAAGGTCCTCTTTCTTTTTTGTTTGTGGAGGAAAATTCTTGTTTCCTTTCAGCATCCATAGGCCTGGCATGTCCTGGAAACCCCCATGTTTTCTGTCCTCCACATGTTTTTTCTTTTGCTGATGTCAAAGAGCTTTGTCGTGCAGGGACCTGGGTCCAAAAAAATGCACTTCACACCTGGTGATTAATTCTTGGTTGCACTGATGTCTCTTTTTGCAATTCACTTTCTCCCCTTTTTACCTCTAATGTCAGAAAAGATAATACTGGCCACACTCTAGGGGAATCTCTTTACATCTGATTAGGTTGCTGCAAGTTTAGAGTTTTGTTTTATTCTGCCTTTAATCTTCCTACAACTGGTTTATCAGGGCATGAGAGACCAGTACATAGCTTCTGCATTATATCATTATATACATGTGTTTTGGAATAACACAATTCAATCAAAGACAAGCTTAAAAAAAACCCCAAAACAAACAAACCACAAAACATTAACAACAAAACCAGAGAGAATGACTAAAAACCAAGAAGAACAAAATTTTGGTAGTGTTTAGATAAACTGTGTCTTTATAGAACAGCTTAGAAATAATTGGCATGCCTTAGAAATAATTGGCTTGCTTTTGGTTTTAAGTTTTTCTCTCTGTGAAATTGTGTATTTATATACATATTCAAGTCTCCTTTATTTATACATATAGGCATTTTAAAAATGTAGATGTTTCATATTTCCTGGAGAGTTTATTCTTAGTTTATTTATGTATTGCTTGTCTTTATGAATTTTTCTAAATTTTATATTTAATATGTAGAGAAGATAATGTTTTTGTTCTATTTTTGAAAAAAGCCATTTTACTGAAATTAGTTCTAAATATCTTTCTGTTGATTCTTATGAATTTTTCAAATGAATTATCATTTCTTTTGCTGAGCATGTTATTTGTATCTCTTTCCCACTATTAGTATCTCATTTTTCAATTATTTTCCCCCACTCCCTTCCTTGGGTAGTTATACAGGGAAGTCTGATGTGGTAAGGTGTTGTCCAGTCAACTCAAACACAGGCAGTTTGACTCCACTAGCTGCTCTGAGGGAGAAAGATGGGAAATCTCTTCCAAGGCAAAGCATAGCTTCTGGAAGCTGGCTGGAGGGTCAGCTCTTGAGTTGGTTTTGACTTGATTGTAATGAATGAATGAGTTATATAGAACAGAACTTCTTTATAAAGGAATAGGAATCAATTCAACAGTAATGCTAAACATTCCGTATCTAGTACTAAATGGTCCTTAGAAGCTTGGTATAAAATTTGGCCATTTTGAGTTACTCTTGCAATACTTAGCTGGATCCTATAGATAGACATACTCATGATCTTGTATATGTGTTGACTTTCTAAGGTTTTGTATTTCAGAATGAAAAAAAATACAAACCAAACCAAAAATGGACCATTTGCCTTGAGTCATGCTGAGCTCGTGTGTCATACAGAAGAACTGTTCTCCACTGGCCTTTCAATGGTGTGATCCTGTGAAAGCAGATTTCCAGGCCTTCTTTTGAGGTGCTTCTGGTGGCCTTTTGGTTAGAAGCTGAACACTTAACTCTCTGTGTCATCCAGGGATTCCTTCTGTTTCTACTGATTACTTAAATTTAACTGGGATGAATAGTTTAAAATATTCTTTATAAATGTTATAATATTTTTTAAATTCCAAGAATTAAATATTACCTGAGCTTTTTAAAAAATGAACTCTCGTGTCATGTGTCAGACCAAAAGTTCAGCAGTTTGAATCCACCAGCTGGAAAAGATAGGAAGCCTTCTCTCATAAAGATTTACAGCCTCAGAACTTTGATGGAAGGTCACTAGGAGTTGGAATGACTGGAAGACAGTGGTTTTTATTTTATTCTTTGATAATCTTTGACTAATTGCAATTATCATATTAATATTTCTGTATTTACAGGTCATTTTCTAGAACATTGCCTAATTCAACAATACTTTCAAATTTCTCAACAAACAGTTGCCTGGAGTTTGCCCTTGAAATATTAATACCTTTCTCAGTTATAGTTCTATCCTCTCCTTACTAAATTTGTTAATATCTTTCTTCTATGCTTAGAAATCATCTTCTTGCATATTCATAAGATAACAACATTTCTTCCTAAATAAGCTTTGGTGCACTGAACACCCTGATACATAGTTTAATTAATATCATTCTTTTCTCTGAAAACTCTGAAATTGCAAATTTTATTTCCTTTTTGACTGAACGGTTATGCAAGGAAGTTCAATCGGCTCCTTTCTAACAGTGAGTGACCTTTTTCCTGTGGCAAAAGTGAAAGGCACAGAGTATGTTTTATTAGCAGGAGACACTGCGGGAAGTCTAGACTGAGCCAGAATTGGTGGTGACTGAAGTGTGGGTGAAGTGCTTCATAAGCAGTCTGGGGATTCCTCTGAGTAAGATAAACCAAAAAGAAAGA
>NW_006399776.1:8093944-8108066 GCF_000299155.1 Elephantulus edwardii
GCAAAATATGCCTTTGTTGAAAGAAAGAAAATTACTATCAAACTCCACAATTTAATCCAGCAATCTTTGATTTTGGCTACTCTACAGGTAGTGGTTGGTAAGCACCATCTTAGTCCTCTCTGGACTGAGTAGCTGTCGAATGCCATGGGAGAGACCTGAGGGACACAGCTATATCATTCTCTTTTTTTTTTTTTAAAAAAGAAACATTTTTATTGGTGTTCATACAATAATTAACTTACATTGTGTAACATACAATCCCTAATTACCTCATTTTACGTGTGTTTTACGTGATCATTTATATACACTGTGGGGCTTGAAAGAACAGTGTAATACAAGGGTAATTAACTATATGGGATATGAAGCAGGAGTGGCATCCACTTCCTAAATCACATGCCTCTGGAAACTCTATGAACTTTGATAAATGTCCATAGTTGTAGAGGGGCTTCAGGCTTTTTCTCATAGGGTCACTATGAGTTATGCTCGACTCGAAGACAGTCAACAGCAACAACAACAATAACAACAATAGTGCATATATCCTTCCCTTGCAGTGCACACAGCACTCCCTCAGGGAGCCAGAGGGACAAGGCAGTTTGCATGTGCCACCTGGGAATAAAAGACTTAACTGCCCTTCAGTTGCAGGGACCTCCTCTGGAAAACTACCACTTCCCTGTAACTGGCAAAATGTGAAAGCTGAATTCCTTTACACTTGGTTAGGGAGAGCTGGTGGCATAAACTACAGGGAGTTGTGTGGCTAACCCAAAGGCAGAATCTCCCTGGAGGTTAAAATCCACCAGGGGTTCCAAGGGAGAAGAAGGCCAACCTCCTACTGTGCGATTTACAGCCTCCCAAAAACTCACTGGAGGGTCAATTATGAGGCGGTTCTTACTCAATGGCAATGAATTACCTTTGTTTGAGTTCTACACTTAGATAGTTCCTGTACTTTTTGCCACAAATGACAGAATAACTCCTCTTGGCAGGGACAAACTTCATATCTGGACATCACTTTTTAGGTGTAGCTCATGCATTGTCTAAGCCATATTTGAGAAATAAACCAGATGGAAATTAGTGGCTTGGAAGAGGCCTGTAATGAATGGGACATAGGGGTCAGTATGTATCTTTCTTTCTCACAGTTGTTAGCATTCATTCTCCTTTTCTTGTCTAGGTGGGTTGGTGGGTGCTGGATGAGGAGGAGTGCATCTACCTCCATCCTTCATGTTGTATTTGGTTGGCAATTTGGACAGGCCTCTTAAAGTGTTTTGGCCAAGGCTTTGCTTTTACTCTGTGTAATGGTTTTGGAAATAAGCTTCATTTGGAAGTTATGCCTTTATTGCCACTTCTGTATTTGTACTTACAGAAGAGTAGAGACTATAAAGACATGAAGGCTGGTGACTTTACTAGATGTGTACTGAATCTTAGCAGTAAGGTCATGCATGCCCTTTGTTTAGAAACCAGTCTAGCACCCATATGAATTGTGAAACAAGCTCTGGCCTCAGGGAATATTTAGGGAAGTTTATCAACAAGCTAATTTTCTTCTATGTTGGATTTTTTCTCCAAATATGATGCCTCATTTTCCTTCAGAGAATTTGTTTTTTCTTTCCATTCACCCTGCCCCCCCAAATTTTTGCTAGACTCCTTCACCCTAAGACAGTATTTATTTCTTCATGCTCTGGGGAATGTTAGTTATTCCCTAAACATCATTCCTTTAAGCATCAAAATGCTAGGCTTGTTCTTGAAACCATGGCTGCTTAGAGTAAAAGACTACTCTGAATCAGCGTCTCTAGCAACTAACTACCATAATGACTAAGTTCTGGTTGCCTGTACTTGTTTTTCACCTTTCTCTTGACCCACCGAACTGAAAACAGATATATTAGGTCCTTTTGAGTCATATGGAGAAGATGAACAAATGAGACGGCAGAGCAAGAAGATGGAAGGAGCCTGGGATCCCAGGCTCTGAGGAACTTTCTTAGTAACAGTATGTTTATATTAGCATTTATTGTTGAGCTAGTTCTGACTCATGGCAACTCTATATTTTTGCAGAGAAAAACTGTATAAGGATCTGTGACATTTTAAAAGCAAATGGTCAGGTCTTTCTTCTGAAGTCTCACTGCATATGTTTAATGGCCTTCAACTTTTGATTAATCTTTGAGTATTTAACCCTTCGTGTCACCCAACTTATGCTTAGACTTTGACTTTTGTCCTGTCCCAGCATTTAAGCTGCATCCTAGTGAAAATGCCAATGCGATGGAGATTAATGGAGTCTGAATGGTGAAGCAGTATCTGTCCTAAGATAAAGAATCAGGACATGAAAGTGCCTGGTTTCACACCACTGCACCCGGGGCTTGTCACATGTCTGAGCATACTTGTACTCTGACCTACTTCACAAACTGTAAGGATATGTTCTCCATGCACATTTTCTCCTTCTTGACTCCCTATAGAATTACCCAACTTATCAGATGTAGATTGGGGAGAATTTACCAACCTTTCTGGACACAAATTTTAGTGTAATTCACTCACATTCACTCATTGCTGTTGAGTCTGTACTGATTCATAGCTGACCCTCCAGCCAATGTTCATCTTTTTCTCTTAGAACAGCTGGTGAATCAAACAGACTACCTTTGGTCAAACAGCTTTATCCTTACTTCCTAGAGTTCTCATTCTGTATACCAGTTTTAGAGTTGATGATAACTATTTGAGTATGAAAAGTTAATATTCTTTCTACATCTATAAAAGAAAAACAAACCTAACTCAAAGCTCACTGTTACTGAGTTGCTCCGACTCATAGATGACTGTCCATCAGGTTATTGAGGCTGTAAACAGCAATGGGAAGTAACTGTTCATTTTTATCCCATGGGAGGAGCCATTAATGGGTTCAAACTACTGGAGACATGCAGCCTGCGGGTTAGTAGCACAATTTGCTCTGACTAAATCGCTATGACTCCCCTATTGATATACAGTGTAAGCAAAATTTTAAACACTGCTCTGACGCAAAATATGCCAGGTAAAGATAAATAACCAGGGAGAACTACTTTGAAAATAAATTGCATTAAACAATTTAGGACAGGGGTTGGCAAATTATTATAGTTAAAGGGTAAGATATCAAGTGTTTTAGACTTTGCAGTTCTCTTACAACTACTCAACTCTGCCTTTGTAGAAAGTAGCCAAAGACAGCACCTAAATAAATGGTGGTGGCTATACTACAGTGAAACCTTCTTTAAAAAAACATGCATCAGACTAAATTTAACCTATATACGATAGCTTGCTGAACCATAATAATTAAAAATCTTTTAAAACTGCTCACTTTTTAGGGAAGCTGGATTCAAGAGCATTTAGAAGTTTGATTTTTGCATTCTGCTTATCGTAAATCAAAGTTATTTTGACAATTGTATTAGCAATATTTCCTATTTGTAATATATTGGTATTGCTGGTTGTTCTGCTAATATAACTCAATTCATTGCCACGGAGTTGGAACTAACTCATAGATGATGCTCCTGTGGGTTTCTAAGGCTGTAAAATTCAGGAGAGGAGATTGCCTACCTTCCTTTCAAGGAGTCACTGGTGGGCTCGAACTGACAGAGAACTTTGAGCAAGCAAAGTCAATTCTATACAGATTATATCACTAGAGCTCCCTCTTTGCCTGTATAGGAATTAATAGCAAATTAGCAGAGCTCTCTGTGGCCAAATTCCTCTTGCCAAACATATGGTATAAGTGAGCAATGATAAACCAGCAAGAGAAGGGTAGAAACTTAGACAGTCTGGACTCTTGTTGTTATGTGCCGTCAAGTTGCTTGCGACTCATAGCGACCCTGTGTACAACAGCCCTAAACTCCGCTCTGTCCTGTGCCAATCGCACTGTCTCCGACACTCCCATCCCAATTATCCCAGTCACTGAATCAATCCACCTCATAGAGGGCTTTCCCCTCCTGCGCCATCCCTCCACCCTCCCAAGCATGATGTCCTTCTCCAAGGACCAGTCTCTCCTCACAACATGTCCAAAGTATGTTAGACGGAGCCTCAGAATCCTTGCCTCCAAGGAGCCACCCGGTTTAACCCTTTCCAGGACAAATCTGTTTGTTTTCCTAGCAGTCCATGGTATTCTCAATACTCTTCTCCAGCACGACAGCTGAAAGGCATCAATTCTCCTTCTATCCTCCTTGGTCATTGTCCAACTCTCTGATGCATAACAAGTGATTGTGAAGACCATGGCCTGTATCAAATGCACCTTAGTCTCCAGAGAGACACCATTGCTCTTCAGTACTTTGGAGAGGTCTCTAACAGTAGACTTTCCCATGGCATTGCGCCTTTTAATTTCCTGGCTGCTGGTGCCAAGAGTGTTTACTGTGGAGCCAAGCAAGCTAAAGCTGTGTGCAATCTCAATCTCTCCACCATCCATCCTGATGCTGCCAATTGGTCCAGTGGTGAGAATCTTTGTCTTCTTGACATTGAGCCTCAATCCATATTGTGGGCTGCAGTCCTTGACCCTCTACAGTAGGTGCTTCACGTCCTCTGGACTCTTAGATGTGGAAATATTTTGGAGGACAGCAGACTATACATGACAATGTCAACATGACAATAAACCTGAATAATAATTTTTCCCCCTTTCTTGTACATCTAGGTGTTTATTATTAGTGGTTTTTTTTTCCCTAGGAGCTGATTTATTTAAAAGACTTTGAAGATAAGTTGTTCTTGATTGCCTTTTGAGTTGAGCATAATTTGTAGCAACGCTAGGAACAAAAGGTCTGAAGACTCTCTACAACTATCGATATTTATCAAAGTTCATAGAGTTTATGGGGGCATGTTATTTAGGAAGTGGATGCCACTCCTGCTTCCAAATATTTCCAAATATTTTAATTTCTTCTTTGCTTTCATAGTCACAATTTCAGTATGTCTTCAAAGGCAAAACTCAAGAATTAATTTTTTTGTTTTTTTCATCATAAAGGAAGAATAGGCCATGGTCTTCGCAATCACATGTTATGCATCAGAGAGTTGGACAATGACCAAGGAGCACAGAAGGAGAATTGATGCCTTTGAGCTGTGGTGTTGGAGAACAGTATTGAGAATACCATGGACTGCTAGGAAAACAAACAGATTCGTCCTGGAAAGGGTTAAATCAGGTGGCTCTTTGGAGGCAAGGATTCTGAGGCTCCGTCTAACATAATTTGGACATGTTGTAAGAAGAGACTGGTCCTTGGAGAAGGACTTCATGCTGGGGAGGGTGGAGGGACAGCGCAGGAGGGGAAGGCCCTCTATGAGGTGGATTGATTCAGTGACTGGGGTTATTGGGATGGGAGTGTCAGAGACAGAGCAGAGTATAGGATTGTTGTGCATAGGGTCCCTTTGAGTCACAAGCGACTCGACGGCACATAACAACAACAACAACAACAAAGGAAGAACCAGCAATGATGAGGGTTTTGTTAACAAAAAATATTTTATGTTAATTGTGCTTTGAGTAAAAAAAATTACAGAACAAATTCATTTCCCATTCTACAATTTCTCTACATATTATTTGTGACATTAGCTGCAACCCTCTCAATGCATCAGCACTCTTCTCACTTCCTCCCTTGGGTTCCCCATTTCAGTTCACTAATCTTTTCTGCCCTGTCCTGCCTTCTGAACTTTGGATGTGGGCAAATATTGCCCTTTTATTCTCCTCTGGCCAATTGTTCTGAGAAGCACCTTCCTCATCTGTGTTATTGTTCCCTTTATAGGCTTGTCTATTGCTTGGCTGAAAGGGTGGAGGTGGAGTGTGTTCAAATCAGCTTTGAAGGGTGTGTGAGGGTCATAGTGTTGGGGGTTCCACCAATAATTGTACTCTTTTTACTTTCATGTATACTGAGGAAATTCTGACAGGAAAGAGGCACACCCATAAAGTACTTAGAGTAGCCGGAAGAACATGTCATAATATTGAAGGATTTATGTACGTGCTTTCAAAGACGCTTTTATAGTGAAGTGTGCCTGTGAATTAGGAATGAGATGTTTATTTTCTCTTTTGGAAACTTTAGCTCCTTTAAACTAAAGGTTTTTACTGAATACTCTCTATGTGTTCAGTCTACAGAAGCTGAAAGGTGGAAAGATAGATCCAGGAGCTGAATGGGTGGCAAAGGTCCTTGATTTTGGGACATATATCTTATTCCCACTGTTTACATTGATTATCACCCCAATATAGAATATTCTTTTTGGTTCCTCTGCTGTTTTACATTGGTACCTAAGTAAGAAATATTCAACACTTTGGTCCTGAAATTTTGGATCAATTCTTCCAGAATGGCTAAGACTCTCTTGGGAATCCCTTTCAGTTCAAGAGTGTTCTGGCAACATGAGATCTTAATTTTTTTTTTTCATCAAAAATCTTCTTAGAAAAGCTGCATCCGTGGTACTGAAAGGAATCTAGGCTCTTCTCTTCTCATCAAACTCCTACCTCAGACTCTAGGTAAACAAAGTGTGTGGACACAAGATAGCCCCCTGTGCAAACAGGGTGCTTTTGAAAGTGAACATACAGCAAATATTCGAGGTGCTTTCCTTCTCTCTTCCTCTCCTCAGCCATATTTGGTAGAGGGGCCCAAAGGAACAGCCTTATTGCTTTCAATAAAAGGAATTCTTTGATGTGTGAGACTGGATTGGGCTGTTTGTAGCCTGTGGTGGGAGGGAATTGTGGAAAGGGGAATTAAAGTTCATGAAAAAAAGCTGTAGTCTGTAGGTCAGGCTGAGATGTGACCCTCAGAGCTTGCCAAGTCCATGAGGGAACACAAGTTGCCTTTGGACAGCTTCTCCACTGCCATTCTGTGGCTCAGAGTCCCAGGCCCTGGTGATGTTCTGTCTGATGTGAACTGGGAGGGTCAGCCCACACAGCAGAGATCTGTCCTTTCCACAGAGAAGGCCAACTGGTGGCATCGTCCAATTAGAGACCTGGGGATTCAAACACACACACACACACACACACACACACACACACACACACACACTCTTACCTCAGTACCCTAGCTACTTGGCTCTGCTAGTTTTCTTTCCACCAATAAAGAAGCTGTCTATTAGGGGTGTTTTAATTATTTTATTTTTAGAATTAGGGTTTCTGTATATGGAATTCCGAAGGACAAGGTAAACTATCTTTGCCTCCTTATTTTGAGAACTTCCAGACCCCAGCTGAACTTTGTTGAATTATCTGACAAATATGTCCAGATGATCTTGAAAATGATTGCTTTCTCTGAAAGTGACCCAAACATGTTTTTATTCAATCCTCTTGGGAATTGAAATGGTTGCCAAACCATAGCTTTGTTTGGCTTTATGTCTCTCAGGGACACAGTCACATCAGTTTTAAAAGGACTACATTTGTGATGATTGTCTAGCCAGTTCACCTTTCTGATTCTCAGGCATTGACTTAAGACCATAGTGTTCAGGAACACAACATTATTAAGAATGTTGATGTTTTAAAATCCCATTTGGTTCTCACTCTTTCATACACAAACTCAAAAAAAGAATAAGAAAAATGCCTTTGAATATGAATAAAAAATAATTTTAGAGTTTGGTATGGTATAACCAACACTTTGTTTTCTTTTTAATGCTAAGATATAGCTTAGAATCTCATAATGGCCATTCAAAGCACCAGGGAAAGCTTAGGTGGATTACCATTGTAACATTCAAAATTGATGTTTTAAAAAATCTTTTTTTTTTTAAATTTAAAAAAAAAAATTTTTATTATTTTTGTGTGCGTATACCGTCAAATCAGATCTGACTGGTACAGGAGGAGATTTTCCCTCCTTCCCCGGCAGAGCAACTGGTGGATTCGAACCGTTCGCCTCTGGGATTGTAGTTGCAGCTCCTTGCCACTAGGCCACCAGAGCTCCCCTTAAAAATATCTTGAGATGGACATAAATTAAAAATCCTCTGAGGCCTGGTCCCATTTTCTTGGCAATGTCTCGGGAGGGGGAGGGAACAAACAAACAAATTACAGAAACTTGATCTAAAATAGTAGTTGGTTATATGGTAGTTGTATGTCTTTGGGTAAGTTACTTGATTTTTCCAAATACCTATATCTTCATGTTAAAAATGCATATACAAGCAATCTCTTGGTTACTAACATCTTCCATATATATGATCAACCCTTAGTAGTTAATTGTCAATCTTTAGAAAGCTTATTGTAGTAAAGATTCAAAATATAAAGCTGTTTGTATAACAAATAGGTGCAATTTACCTTAACTCATTATTGTGATTACTGTATTCTTATGTTAAAGATGTAGTATTTCTGAAATTATTTCTTTAATGTTTTTATGCGTGGGAAGGTATACTGTATATTATATACTAAAACAAACATTTAACTTACTGACATTAAATACTTATACCTTATTGTTCCAACTCATTTACACATTTGGACAGACTTTGGGACAAAACTTGTTCATAATCCTGAACTGCCTGTACAATTTTTTCAGATCTTGCTGAAGATCAAATGTGATAAAGTCTGTGAATTATCTCAGTATCTGCTGCATGTTTTTATGGCTTTCATATTGCTAGGTTGTTGAAAGCTATGCCACTAGTATTTTAAATATCAGCAGAATTAACCATGGTTTTTCATCAAAGCTTGCAGATCAAAATTGACTATATAAAGAAAAGTATAGAGATGTACTTTTATAAGTTAGCTGGCAAAACCCCTGTGGATCACAACAGAATATTGTCTGGTGTAGTCTTAGAAGATGAATTTCAAAGGTTAAAAAGCATTCAACATACACAGTGGCTGCAATGACGTTCTTGAGTACCAGCGATTATGAAGATGATGGAGAACTAATTATTTGTTCTGTTATACAAAGATGAGCGCTATCTTCCTATATGATTTACAGCCTTGAAACCCACTGCCCACTGGAGACTCAGCTATAAGCCAGCTGGAGACATAGGGTTACCAGAAGTCTGAGGTGATTTGAAGGGATTAACAACAATTCTCCAAATGCAAAACATTAGATACCAGGACCTAAACCAGGACATTCACAATTAAACTGGAGAAATCAAGTGAACACATATTATAATGTTAAGGCTTGTCACCACAGCACCAGCAGCACATTAACTACCAGTCTACCAGTGCCAAGGCTGTTGGCTATCTCATTGTTTTGGCATCAGTGCAGGGACTGAGAAAGTTGATTAAATGAATTTTTTTTAATCTGATAATGTAGGTTTCTGTGAAATACTTCCACAAAGTTTGTAAAAGATCCCCAGAGAGCTAAACCTAACAGTCTATTAATGGAAATGTACACATAAAATGACTTGCTTTCTTTATATGGGTGCTGCATGAGACGCTGGACCTTGAACACATTTTGACCAGGAAAACACAGTCATCTCAAAGGACTCTGGCAAATAGCACCATGTCGAGGAAGGGGCACATTTGTGAGACTCCTTGGAAGAAAAACAAAAGGAGGATAAGTTTGAGGAAGATTGAGAAGGAGAGAACAGTACAGAGACTTACTGAACTGAGATATACGATGGCGTGCCGGTGAAGAGAACACAGGATACTGTCAGTTGAGCCCCCAGAGGGTGAGGCTCTGAAAGCCACTGCACAATTTTTCCCAAGGAAGTAATCTTGCCTTATGAGGTGGGCTAATGTGGGATATTTTAGTTCTAAAGGGAAAGCTTTCAAAGACCTTCAAATGTGCTGTGTCTTTCCATAGCATCAGCAATTACTCACTGTGCCCAGGGCACCTTAGGGTTATGAAAAGGCTACCTTTGCTTTCACAAGAGCATGCACTATTTCTGAGGAACTCAGACCTGCATGGAGGCACACACAGTCTTATCTTCTGAGTGATAGAACTTCACGGAAAGATGTGTAATGCAACACAGGATAGGCTGTGTGAAAGAGGTGGAAGAGACTGCTGGCAAGCTGGAGTCTGATTCACTACTTGATAATCTTTTCTTTAAACAATGAGTTGTTTTTCAAACTTGAAAGAATGTCAGATTTCTCTGAAATGATCATAGGCATTTTTGGTTTTAGTAAAGAAATGTACAACATAGACTATGATCTAGTTTTCAAGCTTCTCAATTTTCTTTTTATTTTTTCATTTCTGTTGAAAATGCTGCAGAGGAATGGGCTTTAGAGAGGTTCTGTGTTTGGGCTGATATGTTCGCGAGGTTGGATGCCGGTTCCATACAAGAAACTTTCAGACAACTGAAGTGGAGATCTTGGGAAGTTGCTTGCCCAGCCCGAACTGGTGTAATTTATTTTGTGACTTTTAAAAACTGTCTTTTGTTTTGAAGCTTTTTGTAGATGGCCATTTGCATTCACTTACTCATCCATCACAAGTCAGGTTGTGGCCCCCAGACCCAGTGTAACTCACTGGCTGTCCAGTGACATGCTGGCTTAACAAGTTCCTGCCCTCAAGGAGTTTGAAATCTAGCTATAAAGGCAACAATCTTAGTTTAACAATAATTACTCCATTGTTTTTGTTTATGTAATAATATTGTTGCATAAAATTACAATTAGGTCAATTATGAGATAATTTACAACATAGTTAACAACTAATTAACATAGTGGTTGTTCTCCAAATTGTGATGCACGTCATCATTTAATTATATACTGTTGAGAGCTTCACTGGAAAAGCAGAGTGTACAATCAGAGTGCAAAACCGTGGTCTACCCTAGACTGGGGGGGGGGCAGATGAACTTTTCTTCAGGGAATGATTTTAGAAGCAGACTTAAAGAATGAATAAAGACTAGCCAAGGGGAAAGGAGGTAGAGACAAAGAATAGAAAATGGTCCAGCTAGAGAGGAAAGAGGATGATCAAATGCCCTGAGGCATCTGAAACCAATCCCAGGCTGGCAGTTGAAGGTCTAAACCCTCTACTGACGCTCCAGTTTGGTCACCTTATATTTTCCCCAGATCTCTCTTACCCCTTCTGTCCTGTCCTCGGTTCCCTGCCAAAAACATCTTGCCATGTAAAAGCACCTACCTGTTTAACCAGCTTTGCCCTGACCCTGGCCAGTAGAGTTTTTGTAGAAGACATATGTGTCTAGACAAAAGATTGGTAAGTCTTTGTGAAATAAGTGTTTCAGTTCTGACTCAACCTGAACAAAAGCCAAGAAAGAGATGATAAAGTTGATGGAAAAGATCTTAATGAACAGCAGTAAAAAAAACAGTCAAAAGGAGAAGGAAAGAAACAGCCTTGGCGTTTCCTGAGGCTGCTGGCCCCGGACAGGCTCTCAGAAGCACTAGAGGATAATAACCAGGAAGGCGATTTCCTCTCTTGCTCTTTGTATTTTTACACTTTCTTCCCTCTCAGACATATCTATCCCACCTCCACTCCCATCTCATGCATCATACAGTATACTTTAGGTTTGTTGTAAGTAAATATTATCACTCTTATGTGGGGAAATGTATCTGAGTTACACACCACAAAAATAGAGTTTACGCGGTCCACTTTTCAGGTAGTTCTCATTTTATCACTTTCACCCTGTTTGTTCATTTAGAAAGTTGTTGTAAAGTTGATCCTAAGACGTCAACATAAATACAGGAATTTAAACAACTATCATAAAGTGTATGGGGAGTTGGATATTGGAGAAGAGGAGCGCTTCTTTTGGTAGCCTCTGGTTTCTTTTGATGGCCACTGTCTGATGGAGGAGTTTTTACGCATACTTGAGGAACTTCTCTTTAGGAATCACCAATATAATTCTTTTGCAGAATTTTTTTTTTGTATCTACAAGTGAAAGATATAATATATGAATTAGTAAGTAGTCAAGAGATGTACTCTGCTCCCAATTGTAATGAAAATGAAAGTCACATGCACCGTTTTAACGTATCCTATTATGTATTGTATCTTGAAGAGAGTGAAACCAAGGTGTTCTTAAGAGGCAAGGAGGGTGAGAAACTCTGTCCCACATACTTTGAGCATGTTGTCAGAAGGAGTCAGTCCTTGGAGAAGGACATTGTGCTTGGAAAGATGGAAGGTCAGCATAAGAGAAGAAGGTTCACAGTCAGATGAATTGACACAGTAACTGCCACAATGGCCTTGAGTGTGTTGGAGATGGAGTGGATGGCTCAGGACAGTGCAAGATTTAGATTCTCAGTTCACAGGCTTGCTATGAGACTCGGTCAACTTGATGGCACATAGCAACAATTATGTTTTTGCAGGATCTCTGGTTGCATAGTAAGTTGTATTGTTAATTCCAAAGTTGTGCATATGTGATAGTTTGGATCTCTCAGCACCTCTGAAAGAGGAAGGTGCATAATCTTCTCTGCTTGTGATTTACAGTCTCAGAAACAGATAAAGGGTAGAGATAAGGATTGGAACCAACTTGACAACAGTAAGTTTGAGTATATATTCAAAGATCTCTGGGAAGCACAAGCAGTTTGGACTCCATTACTAATCTAAAGGTTGGTTATTGAAATCCATCCAGAGGCATCACAGGAAGAAAGACCTGGCTATCTGCTTCTGTAAAAATTTCAACCGAGGAAACGTCCCTGTGCAGGTCTACTCTGTAATACGTAGGGTATCCATAAATTTGAATCAACTCAAAAGCAATAGTGTTGCTTGTTTATTTTTCCTTGGTTTTATTATGTTTTATTTCATTGTATCTCACTTAAGTCTCATTCTTTCTCTGTGTAATGATCCTTACAGGATAAAGAACACATCCATTTGTTTTATAGAAAAGACCCATTTGATACCCATTTTACAGAACAGGAATTTCATGTTCAAAGACATTATATTTCTTACTCCAGACTGTATAGTTTATAAATGATAGCAATAGGATTTGATTAATGATCTTTGGACTTCAGCTCCCAAGACCTCTCACTGATACATGCTGTCTTACATACGTATTGTCAGAGACCTGACTCCTTAAATAAGTGAAGTTCTAAATAATACAACTCTGAAGGCAAGAAACAGCTCAATTAATAGAAGATCTCTCTTATGATTCATCACCACAGCCCCTATGTTTTGGATTACAGCTATATTATAATAAATAGTATGTATATAATTTTGCAAGGGGGGACCAGTCCTTGGGGAGGGACGTCATGCTTGGGAGGGTGGAGGGACAGTGCAAGAGAGGAAGACCCTTGATGAGATACATTGATTCCGTTTCGGGTATCAGAGGTAGGTGTATCTAGACAGTGAGATTGGCACAGGATAGAGCAGGACTTAGAGTACATAGAGTCAGTACGAGTCGTAGATGACTCGACGGCACATAAAAACAATAAAAGTACCTAGAAGAGCAAGTCAGGTTCTGTAAAGTAGGCTTCTCACATTTTCTCGGATCTGATCAATCCTAAGAGAGAGTAACTTAGTATTCAGTCCTGTGTCTAAGATGTTTTAGACTAAAGAAGGGGAGTGTAATACAAAGGAAGGCCCTTGAAGTTTAGGTCTCTCGTGCTAACATCTAGCACCAATTATTTGACACTATTTCCTTCAAGACTGGAAGCACTCCCAAATATTTAAAAATATTTTCAGGAAGATCAATTTAGAATCAGAGAAAATCCTCCAGTGAAGTATCATGACCTTCGATCCTGGGATGCCCTTGTTACTTGCTTGCCCCTTACCCCCAGATGCAGAGGGAGCAGTGTTGAAGTGAAGTGATAATGAATTTGGGCTCTATTATTTTGGGTTCTGTGTCTAACATTCTGGTTTCTTATTTAGCAAGTGCGGCCAATAATCCTTTTTCATCAGATTTCTCTGAGAATTAAAGGAGCTAAAAGTGATGGGGGTGGGGCACATCACTCATGCCAGAGTCCATGTTCACATGCTATTTTGTTGGATCCCATGTCCGTTTCATTGCAGTGAATGGCTTTGGTGAACAGAATTAAGGGCCTTGTCTTCTCCAGCTCTGGTAGCTGCCAGCAGCAGTCTCTGGCATTCTTGGACTTGGAGGGGCATCTATTTTCATTGCATGACATCTCCCCCCACCCCATGTGTGTGTGTGTGTGTGTGTGTGTGTGTGTGTGTCAGTGTCTGTACTTTTTTGTGAGACTACTCAGAAGAGATTAAGTAAGACCCTACTTTGGTCTGATCTGGCTTTTAATATAATGAAAGAAGACCCTATTCCCAAAAGGTGTTATATTCACTCCTCTAGGGCTTCTGTAATCAAGGATGCTTTGGGCAGAATATTAAATGATCCAGGAAGTATTAAAAGAAGATGGAAGGAATATACTGAGTCATTATATAGA
>NW_006399776.1:8109737-8146285 GCF_000299155.1 Elephantulus edwardii
AAAAAAATTATTATTATTAATTTTAACAAAAATTTACTGAGATTTTGGATTCATTAATTATTGCACTTTTCTGACCGCTTACCTTTTCCTGACATAACTACATAAAGACTCTTTGTGCCTCTTTGGTTAGCTATCCAAAATGCTCTGGACAATGTGACTTGACAGTGCCTAACAACACCAACTGCTAAGGCCACCAGAACTCTACCCTACCAATAAGATCTTGTACTAGACGAATATTTGTTATTTGTTCATTGCCTAGCATCTCTGTTAGAATGTAAGTTTCAGAAGGACCCCTGTATCATTTCTTGTGACTAGAACAGTGGCCAGAACGTGGTCAATGTAAACAAATACTTGTTAAATGATATTAAGCCAATAAGTAAGTAGGCTGGCATTAAAGCAGAGAGATAAAAACACTCAGGAAGCGGGAGGGAAGAAAAAAATCAGCCTTTTCAAATGTGGGACACATCAAAATCGCGAGTGACCCAAGGAGAATCCGGGCCTCCTTGGCCCTTTCTATCTGTGCTGAGCCATCCCTCTGGCCAAGTGAGCTGAGAGAATTCTGTGACAGCGCTGCCACAGCCTGCATCTCTTCTTGAAGTCCTACATCTATACAGCCTCTGGGTTGTCCAGGAATCGAGCTGGTCAAAAGAACAGAGAAAAAGATAGAGGACCCATCTTGTTTCTTTCTCCTTGAGGTTCTGTGATTACATTATTAAAATATAAATCATCCCACATCTTGATAATAAAAATAGGAATGTAGGCAGTGAGGATCTCAGGAGATCAACAGGAAACTAGAGACGGGAAGATAGGAGCCGAGGTTTTCCTGGCATGTGATTGGGAACACTCTTTGGAGCAGCACAGAAACTCCCTGGAATTCTGACAGTTTTCATTTAAAATTTAGATCCTGAGTAGATAGATTTTTCTTCTTGTATAGCTGGGGAAGACTCAGCATGTCTGAGTGAGCTTCAAAAACATTACTATGTGTTTCACAATTCTAGTTGGAGCATGAGCGTCAATAGATTAGGACACATGAACATTTCCCTGAAAAAGCGCAGCAAAGTCACTGTCTTTGTCAAAGGTGCTGGCACGCCCCAGAACTGTGATGGCATATGCAGGCTTTGTGAGCTGGTTAAAAATAGCTTGGGGTTTAGTTAACCACAGGAAAGCAGTGGGGGCTGTCCTCCCCTGCATGTTCCCTCCCTGGATGATCCAGGGTGGTCCTCCCTCAGCATCAGACGTCCCGATCTCTGCAAGCCACCTGCTTCCAAGCGACGGGAATCATTTGGCATGGGTCAAGGGCAGTGATCAGAGTGGGCAAGGAAGAAAGGTGGAACCTTGAGAACGTGAGGCAGCTGTGACATAAACAAACTAGCATTCTGACACTGAGGATCCAAAGAAACAGATGGTTGACAGATGTTATTTATAGCCAGGGCTGAGCAAATTCAAAAAAGCAAAATACTATAGTGGAACAAGTAAAAAACCAAAAAAATCAACTATAACACTGACAATTATCCATGCAATTTACTCATTTCCTTGTGTTTTTCACTCCTGAAATTCACATATTCTTGTGGGTTGGTTAATGTAAGAAATGAAAGCGAACCCTGGGTATTTTTGGCCTTACATGCCTCAATTTGTACAACTGGAACCACAGTTATTAGTAAGGACATCTATTCACTACTATTACAACAACTATTTCTTCATGTTAGGCTCAGAATAAAAAGTGTGTAAAGGAATTTAAGACAATATGATCCTGCAAGTGCAATACGTTAGCAATTCTAGGAGTGACCATCATGCTCAATACGGCCAGGAGAGCCTGCCTACAGCCCAGATTTCCCAAGAATCTACTCCATCAACCCCATGTCTTCTTCCTTCACATACATACCACCTTCATTTACTTGTTAGATGGAAACACAAGTGAGTGTTCATATTCAGTGTTCATATTCAGAGATGGACACCTCTACATTACTTCCACCTTACTCTATTTTCCCAAGGAGAGAGGGGGCAAAAAACAACAACCCCAAAACAATAACATCTCATTGCTCTCAAGTTTCTTCTTACAAGTAGTTTATGCAAAGCTTATGAAACAATTCGCTGTATTCAAATACTTCAATCCACCCATTTTGACTATTAAGCACCATTTCAAAGAAGCACTCATGATTTGATGTGTTTCAAGGCCAAGACAGATGCTCATTAGTGAACATGTGGTTACGTGGAGTGATGGAGCAGGTCCATAAGTGCAGAATCCGCTCAGCCAACAGTGCTTCTGGCTCTCAAAAAGGCAGAATGCACGTTGTCACTGACTTGTGAGTCCTGGGATGAATGTACAGTTGGGGGCTCTGTCCAAACTGGAGGTCAATCCAGTGGAGACTGGTTTGCTGGATTAAGTATCACAAAGCTTGGCATTTGATTCAACAATTTCTTTGTTCCATTAGAGCACCTGGCAAAGATGAAGTACATCTTATTTGGACTTTATTAATTTCATACGTTTCTATTTATACATGGTTCAAATAAAGAGCCAGCAGATAGAAGTGAGAATTGACAGATGGAGCATCAATCCTTTGATGTTACCCATGCACCAAGCAGACCAGTCCTTGTGAGCAACTTTCCAAATTAGCTCAGCCTGGTAGAACAATATTCTTGGACTCTGAGGGAAGAGCTAGACTGTTGTGCAGGGTCTCACCAATGCCAAACTCACACCTAGACACCAGAACCTGTCGGAGAATTCAGGTTAGTTAGCCTCATATGCAAAAGATTGGATTCAAGTTTAGACTGTTTTGGAAGATGACTTAAGTTTTCTGGGCTGTTTGTGAAATATTAACTTTTACAGCAGCACAGTTATACAACTCTAACACACCCACATGCACTCAATCTGGAAACTGTATCTAGATTGGCAGAGGAAACTTGCTGTATCATCTTTGGGGTGTGCTCAGGCTTCACATACTAAGTTTTGAAACATCTTGGTAATAACTGTCTTTGCTATTGTTGTTAGATGGGATTCTCTTTGTTTATGTCACGTTATTAAGTGCCATCAACTTGACTAGGACTCGTAGCTACACTATGAACAATGGATCTTACCTCTCTGCCCTATCCTATGTCATCCTCAGTATCTCTAACACACTTAAGCCACCCATTAAAGTTACTATATCAATCTATCTCATTGAGAGTCTTCCCCTCCTTCACCGACCCTCAACCTTTCCAAGCATAATGTCCTTTTCCAGAGTCTGGACCCTCATAACTACTTATCTAAAGTATGTCTCTCTACTGTCTTGGAAAACCCTTCAATAAATTTTTCTTGCACTCTATCTTGCTGTCTAGATCAGAGCTGTCTTTAACTGAAAACATTTTCAGGTAATGCATCTTCCCTGTATCTCCTATCTAATTCAAGCATCCATTATTTTTCTCCTGAATTCAAGACTGATTTATTGAGCATGGGGTCGGTACCATGACAGACCTTATACTTATAGTTTAATGTGTTACGCTAGCTATATTGAAATTCTTAATTTCATTTTCTTTGAATTTGCTTGTTTTCTAAAAGAGATGATAGAAAAATAGAGGTTGAGGGTCTTGGAGCTTTGATTTATATACAGTTCTACCATTGGTGCCTCAAGGTGGTTCTTGGCAACTTGCTCCCCAGCTCCATGGACTCCCAGACCCCTCCAGCCTCTGTTCCACACCCTTGTGGTTGCTATTAACCTCTGCCTCTGTAAGGACTTGGGTGCAAGTGTGGGAGAAGCTGTGTTGGGTGTAGTATCTTGGGACAAGGACTGCTGATGTCTGTACTTACCCCAGGCTGGCAGCGTTGTGGTGATTCAGTGGATGATGCGTCCACCTTGACATAGATCCTTCGTGTTTTGGTGCAGAGTTTGCAGTAGTCTTGAAGGTCACCCTCTACTCTAAGTAAAGGAGGTAAGCTCAGTAGGCAGAGAGGATCCCAGGCTTGACTTCCCTGCTCCAAACTGAATCATGGCAAGCCATGCAAAGAATGGTCATTGAGCTGAGTGCACATACTAAGTCACAGGACAGATTCCTCACCTGACCGTGAAGAATTGGATTCATGCTGAGTATTCTTGTTCTTAAAGAAGTATGACATTAAAGTGTTGTTTTCAGGTGCCATTGAGTTGAGTACGAGGATCCTATAAACAACAGCTCTGAACCCTGTCCCATCCTGTGCCATCTTCACAATCTCTGACGTACTTGGGCCCTCTGCCAGTCACTGCATCAATCCACCTACTCAAGGGTATTCCTTTCTCTTGAAGTTCCTCTGCCTTCCCAAACATGATGTCCCTCTTCAATAAATAGCCTCTCCTAGCAACATGCACAAAGTATATGAGATGAAGATTTAGCATCTTATGATATTAAATAGAATGTAAAAACACCATGACAGTTTGAGAGAGAGAGAGACTTTGGAAGAAAGAAAAAAAAAGCTTCATATTTTAACACCTTTAACAGCACTATTATCCTGCTTTATGAAAAAAAAAGGAGGGAGGAAACTCACTTTATTTTTGCACTTGTACCTACATATTATTTAGCTAATCTTGATTGAATGACTGTAATAACTATTTTTTGAGATCCAACCTAGGTTCCCTTCAAACTGTTATTCATAGAGCAGATAGAGTTAGATGTGTAAACTCAGATCTCACTAGGTTGCTGCCTCCCTCACTGAGGATTGGCATTGCTCTTAGGATAAGGGCTATCAGATCTGTAGTAGACTTCGACCTTGTTCATTCAATCCATTTATGACCCTTGGAGGCAGTTCTATCGGCAAAGAACTTTTTACATTTTCTTTTCCAAAAGGCACATTAAATCCCACAAGAAGCACATCTAAACTTCTGGTCATTAGGAGATCACTGACTCAACTTTCTTTCTCCTAAGTGGGACAGTTCTAAAATTATGTCTTAGAAAATGTTGCCAAGATCCCCTATTTATTATTTTACCCATTATTGCCCTTCTCCCTTCCCTCTCTGATCTCCTTTGTCCCTCACTGTGTTCTCTGGAATCTTATCTCAGAACCTGCTTTGCGGTGAACCCAAATTTAATCAGGTCCCATCTGTGTCTCTAGCATCATCCTGCACTGTTTTTTATCTTGGTCAACCCCTTTACATTTGTTGACACTTCTTCCCATCTTGATCTCTATATCTGCTGTTCTTTCTTTCTTTCTTTTGGAAAAGTTCGCCACTTCACTCTCCATCCCAGTTCCCCATTCTTAGTTAACTCCTGGGTCAATCCTTTAGATCTATACTAACAGCCACCACCTTGGTGAAACTTTCCTAGAAGACTCCTTAGAGAAAAAAACCAGGTGCCTCTCGCTTTGTGTTTTACTTTCAAAATAATCACAGGAATCTTCAGGTTTCCAAAGAAATACTCAAAATTATCATAGAGGCCACTCACAATTGACAAGGACTCTGACTTTATTTGTGCTGTGTGATATGACGTAAGTTTCTTAAGCTTTCCGAACATTAGTTTCCTAGTAAGAAAATGTGAACAATAATAGCTTTTATGTTTTACAGCTCTCCTGAGGCTCCAAAGAAATAATTAATGAACCATGCTTAGTAAGATATCTGACCCAAAACGTACCTACTGTCATTAAGTCCATTCTGACCAACAGCAACTCTATAGATTGGAGTACAACTGTTCCATAGGGGTTTTGAGACTATAAATCTTGGTAGGGGCAGAATGCCTCATCTTTTTCTCAGGATATGGCTGGTGGATTTGAACCACTAACCTTGAGGTTAGCAGTTTTACCACTCTGCCACCATGGGCCCTTGATTGTTTCATAGTATTATTGTTAGGTACTGTTGACTACCACTCTTAGTGACCCTATGAGCAATAGATCTGAATCTTGTCCTGTCTTGTACCACTCTTAGGGTCTATGTGATGTTTAAGCCCCGTGTTTCAGCCACTGTATCATTCTATCTTGTCCAGGGTCTACCTCTTTTTCTCTGACCCTCCCTCTTTCCCAGCATGATGTCCTTCCATCATGCTGGCTCTTCCTGACACATGACCAAAGTATGTAAGAAATTTCACCATTCTTGTCTCTAAGGAGCATTCTGGTTTCACTTCCTTCAAGAAAGTAGTTTTTCTTTGTTCTTCTCTTTTGGCATTCTGTGGTATATTCACCACTTAGTTGTGGCATTTTATCACTTTGCCATACTGTGGTGGATTTTGTTTTGCTGTGTGTTGCTCTGCGATTGGTATTTCAAATACCAAGTACTTCAAATACCTATGATGGAAAGGTTTCAGTGGGACTTCCAGACTAAGATAGATTATGAAGCCGGATAAGCCATCCATTTCTGAAATAAGAGGCCATCAAAACCCTCCGTATAGATAATGCAGGAACATAGTTTTATTGTAGGTGCTGATTAAAAGGTTAAGCTTATTTCTTTCCATCTATGCTTTATGTGGAGGGTCAGAAAAAAAGAAGAGGATCTTCAACAAATGGGCAGACACAGTACAGTAATAACGGCTCAAGCATATCAGAGATCACGAGGAGGGCATAGCGTAGGGCAAGGCTGGGGTTTCTTATTTATAGGATACCTAAGAATTATAGTTTATGTGATGGTACATAACAACAACAACAACAACAATATGCTCTTTGTGAAAGGATGTGGAATTATACTGAAGGATGGTGCAAGATAGAAAATAAAAAAATGAAGTCAGTGTATCTAGAAGAAGGAAGGATGGGTGGTTCTTCTCCATCTTCTTTGAATACATTGTTATTGTGTATCATCAAGTCAAAACCAACTGATAGCTGACCATCCAGTGGGTTTTCAGAGGCAATAACTTTCAGGGGAGGGGATTACCTATCTTCCTTCTGTGAAGAAGCTGACAGATTTGAACTGCATACCTTTGTGTTGGCAGCACAATTCCTTACCATTAAATCAACAAAGTTCCACTGAATGAATATAGGACATGTTTCAGCACATTAGATATACTAGGTCTAAACAAGAATCATCATTAGACACCCAGATTTAATTCTATTTGCCACATTTTTCTGTTGATAATTTGGTCACAGCTTATACTGTAGTGGCTCCCTGTTGCAAGAGATTTGCTGTGTGTCATTAGAACTGGCAACCAGTGTTTTGGATGAGGTATTCATGTCTATCGCCTAGAACCAGCTCGTGGCACGTCTTGCCTGTGCGTGTTCTTGCTCATGTGCTCTCCAGATGAGCAATTAACATTTAGTGTGTGTTTTGGTATTTCTTAAGGATGAGGAAATGTAAGACATTGGAACATATTTGTGACATGAATTTTTTACATAATTAAAAGTGGAGAGTGGTGAACTTGAAATTATATAGCCCAGATCTTACTGTATTTTTCTATCTCTTTTGTATGTAATAAGGTATTTATCACTTGTGTAAGGACTCAATATATCACATCTATTTTTGCACTTCAATACTTGTTTAATATTTCTATCAGAATACATGTTAATGTGTTTAAATACTTAAATAGCTAGTAAATATTTATTATGCTTAGTGGTAATGAGTTGTGCTGTCAACCCAAAGGCATGTAGCTCAAACCCACCAGCAGCTCTGTGGGAGAAATATGGGCAATTTCCTTTTGTGCAGTTTGCTGCCTCTGAAAACCTGATAGAGGATCAGCTGTAAGTCAGTTCTGATTCCATGGTACACACCAAAAACTAGGTGGAAGGGATAGTACAAAGATTTAGGAAACAGTGTTGCATTGTTTTTGATGTAACCTACTCCAGAGAACTTGAAACTGCTAGCAGAACAGAGGTCAGAGCATAGATAATTCCTTAATTGATGGACAAATGCTCCTTAGCTCAAGCAAGTGTTCCAGACACTTTTTCTAGGAATGAGAGAGAAAGTCCTGAATGAACAAGCCACTTCCCCCTACTCCTTGGAGCCTGGATTACATAGTCTATATGTAAAAGTGTCTAAAGAGGAATAGTGAGACACTCAGCAACTTTAGAAAGAGGGAAGGAAACATTTGCCTAGGAGATATTCAAGGAAGAAAAGGACTTTTAAGCAAAGATAGGATTTTTCCAGATAACAAAAAAACCTGAGGTTTTCCAAGTGGATGGAGGCACAGTTGGGCTGAGGGTTTGAACACACAAGTTATCTCTAGGGGATGAAAAGTTATTTATTAGAATCAATTGCTAAAAAAGAGGAAAGTGCCAAAAAAATAAGACCACAGAGCACTATTTCTTAGCCTCAGGAATGAACATGTTGGGGAGAACAAATCTTTTTTGTAGGCTTAGGCTAAACATTGTAGTATGTTTAGCAGATCCCTGGCTTCTAGCCACTAGGTTCCTGTAGCATTCTCCCAGTTGAGAAAACCAAATATGCATCTAGGCACTGCCAAGTGTATTCCTGTCATATATTGAGGACTCTATGATAGCGTGAGACCAGATTGTGTGGGGTAAGTTAATGTTGATTCCAAATGAGTTTGTGCTCAACTACTAACATAAAGGTTGATAGTTCAAACCCATCCAATTTCACTGTGAAAGAAAGGCCTGGCAATTTGTTTCCACTAAAAGTACAGCTAAGTAAAATATGGGTTTGCCACGAGTTGTAATAGACTTAATAGAAACTAAGAACAAATAACAATACCAAATGGGAAGATGAAGCTTTTAGCTTTGTGTTTCAGATTGAAGTTAGAAAATGGCAAATATCAAGTAAGAAGGTTTTTTTTAAAGCTAGTGAAAGAAATTAACTAGGTACCCTACTGTCTGCAAGTTGATTCTGACTCCTAGGGACCATTTGAGATAGAGCAGAACAGCCCTATAGGGTTTCCAAGGCTGTCAATCTTTACAGAAGCAAAAGTACATTTGTGGGGTGGACGGTGGTTTCAAACTGTTGCTGACTTTTCTACAAGCGCCTGAATTCTTTAACTACAAAGGCACCTTTAACTAGGTAAAGGAAAAGGAAAAAGAAAGAAGCAAATGGTAGCCATTGTAATGCATTTGTTTATCTTTACCGCTTTGTTTCTGAGTCCCTTTCCATGTTTGCTTGTTTTATTCTGATAGTTGAAATGCTGAATACTTGAAGTTAAATTTACTTCTTTGGAGATAGATACCAAAGTCTTATGAAGAAAATGTACAAAGAACTAGAGTTAGAAAGTTAAAAGGGAGGAACTTGCACAGCATTTGTCAAACTGAAATAGTCGGAACACAAATTCAAGCCTTGAGTTGTGATACTGAAGGATGGATACAAAGGCAAAATCGTGAACAATCCAGGAAGCTTCAAAAGAAGAGGGAGGGAATACATAGAATACGAGTACCAGAAAAAATTGACTGAAGCAGAACTGCTCCCATTTCCAGGAGCAGCACATGGTCAGGAATCAATGGTGATAAAGGAAGAAGTCTAAGCTGCATTAAAGGAATTGACAAAAAAATATAAGACTCCAGGAATTTATGGGATACTAATGGATATATTTCAACAAACAGATGCAGTCCTGACATGTCTCTATGCCAAGATATTTGAAAGACCTGGCCAATTGCCTGGAAGAGTCCTATTCTCCAAAAAGGTGATCCAAAAGAATGTGAAAATTTTAGAACAAACCCATTAATTTCACATACAAGTAAAATCTTGCTGAAGATTATTCCAAATAACAACACAAAACTGCCGTAAATTCAAGCTCTATTTAGAAGAGGCCATGACCCGAGGGATATCATTGCTGATGTCAGATGAATCTTGGCTGAAAGCAAAGAATACCAGAAGATAGTCTATTTATGTCTTATTGACTATGAAAAGGAATTTGACTGTATGGATAATAATGGCTAACACTGAGAAAAATGGGAATCCCAGAACAACACTTAATTGTGCTTATGCAAAACATATACTTAGAGAAAAATTGTTGTCCAAACAGAAAGGAAATGTTGCACAGTTTAAAAAAAAGTCAAGAAAGGTGTGCATCAGAGCTGTATCTTTTCTCCGTATCTATTCAATCTATATGTTGAGCAAATCATTCTAGATGCTGAACTATGTGAAAAAATGTGGCATTAGGATTAGTGAAAGAGTCACCAACAACCTATGTTATACAGAGGGCAACCTTGCTTGCTGGAAGCAAAGAGAACTTGAAACACTTGCTATAGAAGATCAAGACTACACCCTACATTACAGATTACATCTTAACATCAAGAAGGCTAAAGTGTTCACCACTGGGCCAATAGGAAACATCATGATAGATGGAGGAAAGATGGAAGTGATCAATGATATAATCTTGCTTAGATGCACAATCAACCCCCTTGACACTAGCAGGTAAGAAATCAAGAGGTTTTGCCATGGGTAAATCTGCTGTCAAAAACCTCTCTAAGATGTTAATGAGAAATGCTATCAGTGTAAGGACTCAAGCGATAGTCTTTCAATAACTTATCATACATATGAAATTTGAACAATGACTAAGAATGACCAAAGAAGAAACAATGTTTTGGATTTGTGGTGTTGGAGAAGAGAACTAAATATTTCTTGAACTGCTAAGAAAACAAATATGTCTAGGAGAAAGTGTGGCCAGGGTGCTCTCTGGAGGCAATGATGGTGAAGCTTTATCTCACATATTTTGGCATGTTTTTCAGGAGGAATCAGCCCCTGGGTCTTTAAGGAAGGACAGCATGCTTGGAAAGGAGGTGGGTTAGCAAAAGAGAGGAAGATCCTCAAAGAGATGGACTAACACAGTAACTATCACAATTGACTCAACTGTATCAGAGATGCTGACGGTGGCACAGGATTGCTGAAGGATCAGGTTCATGTTCATAGGGTCTCTATAGGTAACAGTTGATTCTACTGCACCGAACAACATCAGTAGATAACTTGGGAAGGGAGAGTCCCATTCCAGTAGCTCTGAGAGGTGTCCTTCCTCCTGCCTTACACTGAGAAGGCTTGAATTTCCTCTGAGTGTCTCTGCAAAGTTCTCTGTTCCAGAGAGGCAAGAAGGAGGAAATGTGGACACTTAGTGGTTTCCAACCCCAGTTCTACTGCTGATCTGCTTTGGGTTTTAGAGGCCACTCTGCTCTGTGTTAGTTCATTGAGAATGAGGAAGCCAGATTCCATGAAACATTTAACTTTTGAAATCAGTTGTGGCCAAAGAGATTGTGTGGCCTGGCTAATTGGCTCTCCCTTAGTTAATCTCCCATTTCTATGTTATGATCATATTTTGGATTGTGGTGAAGTCAACAGTCGCTTAGGGCCTGTCTGTGGTTTTACCACAAGTCTGCTCTTGAGCTTGGGTATGTGCATGGGTCCAAATCTTAGCCTTTAATAAACCTTTCTAAATCTTTCCCGAGGCTCTGGGCTAAACATGTCCTGGGAATGGGGAACAAGGTGCAAGATGCCAGAAAAAAAAGAAACAAAGGAAAGAAAACAACCTGAATTCTAGTGGCAGAGTCAACTTTCCAAAAACAAGTTTGCCATCGTGTCCAGAAAATTGATCTCTGGGCTTTTTAAAAAGGTTTCATTGTCTTATACTGTCTGTTTTGTTATAATTTGACAAATACTGAATAAGGGCCCATGTTCAGCTATTCATAGAAAGGCTGGCAGTTTGAAGTGTCCTGGAGACTCTGCAGACGCTCTGGGCCTGTAGCCTTAACAACCCCAGAGACTGTAATCAGCTCTGTAGGGCAGATGTACTCTGTTACACTGGTCATTATGAATCACAATCTACCCAAGAGTAACCAACAACAAAGAATACAGTCACCTCACCTGCTAGAAACGGAAAGGCTAGACGTCCACATCCATCTAGAGGCAGCTGGAGGAGCTTTGCAGGTACAGTCCATAGCATGTTTCACTGCTAACCGAAAGGCTGTGAATCTTCAGCATCTGAATATATCAGCAGCTCCCCAGAAGGATAGCCAGTTTCCTCCTGTGGAGGTTTACAGCCTAGGAAACCCGAGGGAGGGACACTGGGAGTTGTAAACTACTTGATGCTAGTGAGTTTTTGGTTTATTTTAAGAAATAGTAGGATTTTTTTTTCTGTTAAAAGACAGATACAAAGCAATTATACTTTGAAACTGCTGTGAGTCTGAATTGAATGGATAGCAACTTGAATTTTTTTTATTGTTGCTAAGTCTTTGGAGCTGGGTAATCAGGAAAATAAATAGCAAATGAGGTTCTGTGTTATCACGGTGCTCATACTCTAGTGGAAAGAAACAATTAAAAAAAGGAATTTTTTTTTTCAGATCAGGTGATTTGTTTTTCTTTAATTTTTTTTTTATTCATTGTTTACATGAAATGACTGCAAATACCGTGGTCTGGGCCAGGTCCACCTTAGTATCTACAGTGATGTCCCTGCTCTTTAGCACTTTAAAGAGGTCCTTGGCAGTAGGTTTGTACACTGTAATACTCCATTTGATTCTTGACTGCTACTTTCAAGTTGATTATGGATTTAAGTAGTAATACAATGATGCCATTGGCAACTTAATCCTTTCTCCATTTATTATGATGTTTATTGGTTCTATTTTGAGGAGTTTTCTTTTCTTTTTTTAAATACTTTTAATGAACATTTACAGAGAATTTGGATTTCCAAAAAATATGGAACGCTTCACGAATTTGCGTGTCATCCTTGTGCAGGGGCCATGCTAATCTTCTCTGTATCGTTCCAATTTTAGTATATGTGCTGCTGAAGTGAGCACAGATCAGGTGATTTTAAAAAAAGGCAGTAAATATTAATGAGACCAAACTGCTTCCTCTCTATCCCTTAGAGCTGATAGAAGTGATAAATTCAAACCATTGATCTTTTGGCTGGTAGACCAACATGTAACTCACTGTGCCATCTGGACCCCTTCAGGTAATGATAATCACTGTTGTTCTTAGTGTAAGAGTTGGGCTGTGATTCATGGCAACCTTATGAATAATGGCCCTGAATCTTATCCTATCCTAGCCAGCCTCACTATCTCTGACAGACTTGATCCCACTGCTACAGTTCATGTGTCAATTCATCTCACCGAGGGTCTTCCTTTATTCTCTGACCCTTCACCTTTCCTTTTTTCCCCTTTTACTTTTTATTTATTTATTTTTAAAATTAATGTTAATGAATGTTGACAGAGATTTTGGATCTCCATTCATTCGTTGTTGCACTTTTCTCCCTGAGCCCGCTTCCCGTTTGTTCGCTCTTTTCTTTGAAAAGTAAAAGAAAAGTTATTTCATTGGTATATAAACTCCCTTCCCCCACCTGAGTACACTCCACTATGCAACATTCACCTCTCCAAACATGACGTCTTTCTCCAAGGACTGGCCCCTTCTAATGACATGTCCAAAGTAAGTGAGACGGAGACTCACCATCTCTATTTCTTCCTCTAATGAAGTTACTATTCAATTCAGACTCATAGTGGCCTCATACAGGTCATGGTGTAACCGCTTCATTTGACTTTCAGTGGTTTAATACTTGGAAATAGATAACCATACTTGTTTTCTAATAGAACAAAACATCAGATAATGATAGGCCATAACAACAAAAAAGATAATTAAGGGAAAGTGATAGGGAGTTTTTACTTTGTTAGATAGGATAATCAGGGTGACATTTCTGAAGACATTTGAAAAAACTTGAAAGAAGTGATAGGATTGCTGCAGCCTTCAGTGGAAGAGAAGCTCAGGCACACATGAAAGGCAAGTTAAAAGTTTCTGAGGAAGAGTAAGCTTAGTGTACTCACAGAGCACAGCATAATCTTTGCTTGATGCTCAGACTCTGTCCATGAACTGGCAGGGAACAACCAATTTTTGGTGGGAATACAAGAAAAAAAGTTCCTGAAGGAGCCCAGCTTTCTTAAATCTTTGTGTCTTCATCACCTGCTCAGAAATGCACATATCAGTTGCTCCATGTGTTAGTGTTTGTCGAGCTGGCTCCTACTCATGGTGAGGCTATGCATAACAGAACAAGCCAATACCTGGTCCTGTGTCATCGTCAGGATTATTTTCTATGTTTGAGTGCATTGTTGTAGCTAATAGCTGTGCAAATCCATCCCAATGAAGGTTTCCTTCATTTCCATTGACTTTCTACTTTACTAAACCTGACATCCTTCTTCAGTGATCAGAGTCTCCTGATGATGTGTCCCAAGAGATTACAATCTCACCATTCTCACTCCTAAGGAACATTCCAGTTGCATATAATTTAAAATTGTTTTGCTTTTTCTTCTGGCAGTCCATGGTATACTCAATATTTTTCACTAATGTCATCATTTGAATACATCAATTCTGCTTTCATTTTTTACCTTCCAACATTTACAAGCCTATGAGATGATTGAAAAGATCATGGCTTACATCAGACATAATAAATAATCCCAGAATTGTCATTCTGGAAAGGTAGATCAACCAACTTATAAGGCAAAATCAACCACGAAAACTCTGGTGATGTTTTTAATCTACTGGTATAGGAACAAATACAAACAGATTGGGCGGGAGATGCAATGACTGGAAGTTATTTCAAGATTGTAATTAGCATCTATAAATGTTAGATCCAGGACACTGTGAGACTTTGAAGGGTCTTTTTGTCCTAAGGGTTCAAGAGAAGATCAACAGTAAATAAGATGTGACTCTAAGGCCAAGGTATTTAATTTCCTCTTAGATGGGGCCATGCCTTTCACTTACTGGTATCCCTCACTGCACAGAGGACAGCACTAAGAAAATAGTCTACGCATATTAAATGTTTATTAAATGAATGTGTCAAAATTGCATCATAGACCTAGACATCTGATTAAACTGGGAGAATTTGGAAGAAGCTTCAGGTCCTGGAGTTTATTAAAGTGTGAGTTTTCTTCAAGGGCAATACGGAAAATATCTTCTAGGTTCCTATCACGATGAACTCAGCAGTCATAAAACCATCACTTGCCATAAACTGCTCTGCAAGTGATACTGTCCTGAAGGAGATGTGCTGCCAGACTTATAGTCACAGGATTCTGGTCTCTTATTAACAATGACTATTTGATTACACACTTCTAAAATATCTCAGCACTTGCCAACATTGAGAAACACAATAGAGAACAAGGTTTGCTCCTATGTTTGTGTAACTTGTGAGGTCTCTCTGTCTGGGGAAATACTCCAGCTGTCCTTCTTTAGAGATGGATATCTTACTTCACACTCATCTACCTATTTGGAAGGTCCTTTGTGAAAAGGATTCCACAATGGCACTTGGAATAAGTCTAAGGAAATGTATTTCTCCTAACCCCTCTTTCTGTCATTGTGTTTAGAGAGCTCTGGGGGCCTAGTAGTGAGGAGTGAGTGTGTCTGTATGTGTACTGAAAGCTGAGAGCAAATGGAGGTTCTAATTCACTAGCTGCTCCACAGGAGAAAGATGGGAAATCTCTTCTGGTGCTATTTTCGGCCTCTGAAAACCCACTGGAGGGTAAGTTAGAAGCTGATTCTGACTTGATAGCATATAAAAACATCACTAATTTTTTTATTGCTTATGATGTCTTCTCAATTATCTTTACCCCTGAAATGTTACTGAATATCCTTTGCTGTAAGATAAGGTAATGGATGACTAATTTTACTTCTAAGTTATACTAACAATGCAAACTTTTTTATAGGAATATTCTACATAGAGAAAACTGATATTACCACCATGTGTCCTGTGAAACTAAGAGTGCTTTCATCTGCTAATATCTGGAATAGCTTAATTGCTTTGTCATCTTGAGCATGTGGGACCCATTTTCATAATTTATAAAATGGGGGATATCACAGGGTTTGTTATTCATATATATATATATTACTTAGTACTTGCACACATTGGGGTTCAATAAGCAAGAGCTGGAATCATGAGTTTTGATAATAAAGAAACTAAAACCAAACCCAAACTATTGTTCTTTAGTTGGTTCATACTCTTGGGAACACTCTATCAATTTCTCAAGACTGTAAATCTTTACTGGAGGAAACGGCCATCTTTCTCCTTTAGAGCAGCTGGTGGATTTGAAACACTAACTTTCAGTTAGCAGCATAATATGTAACTTACTATACCATCAGAGTGCCTGTCATAATAAATAGAGCTAGGAAAAAATGAATAAAGATAGTGAGTTGACTATACTGTATATTAATGTCAATAAAACACCACTTTATTTTGTTCAAATTTCAAGAACTTGGTAATCTATATTTATACCAAGCCATGGTATTTTCAATCATCTCATATTCATAGGAAAGTTGAACAATGACTAAGGAAGACTTGAAGAAGACTTGGTGCTTTGAATTACAGCATTAGTATAGAATATTTATTATATCATGGACGGCCAAAAACCAGGGAGCTCTGGTAGCCTAGTGGGTAGGAAGCTGGCTGTTAACCCAAAGGTGGAACCTCTCTGGCAGTTCAAACCCACCAGCAGCTCTGCTGGGGAAAAGATGGGCCATCTTTTCCTGTGTGAATCACAACCTCTGAAACACACTTGGAAGGTCAGCAATGAGCCAGTTCTGACTTGACTGTAATGAGTTGAATTGAGAGTCAAAAGAATAAACAAATCTGTCTTGGAAGAAGTACAACCAAAATTCCAGGAAATGAGAATGGCAAAACTTGTCTCACGTTCTTTGAGCATGTTATCAAGAGGAAGCAGACCTTGGCAAAAGCATCATGCTCTGTAAAGTGGAGGATTGGTTAAAAATAGGAAATCCTTCAATGGGATGGTTTAACACAGTAGCTGTTAACTATGAGCTCAAGTTTGAATGTGAAGATGATGTGGGTTTGGACAGTGCTTTGTTCTGTATTTGGTTGTATGAATTAGAAATGATTCTAATAACAACATTTAGAAGTAAGATCGTTCTCCAGGTGCTTAGACTAGTATACATTGTTGCTGAACCACTTCCCCCTTCTCATATACTCTTGTCATTATCCCTTTATCATCATGTTACTGTGGTGTTGGAAGTTATGCTTCTAGTATTTTGAGTACCAACAATGTTACACATGATAAGTTTCAGTGAATATTATGTAGAAATATGGAATTGCCATACCAGATAATGGTTGGTACTTGAGAACAGGGTGATCAGAAATCCTAGAAGCTAAAGTTTTCTAGAGGGCAAAGTTTAAGGGAAGCTCTCATCAGCTGGTGGGTAAGGAATTGTACTGTGGATCCAAAGCACTTAATTCAAATCTACCACCTGCTCTAAGGGAGAAAGGTGGGGAATCTCTTCTCATGTGATTTACAGCCTCTGAAAATCCATGAGAGGGTTAGTTATGAGCAAGTTCTGACTTGACAGTACACAAAACAGTAAAAGTTTGGAGGAAAGTACTCCATGAGATCTTTTGAAATAATTGTAGTTGTCCTGGTGTTTTTGAGCTATTGCCCTCCTGAAAAGAAGGTGGAGTCCAAGTAAGCCCTGCACCCTTGGACCCTGAGAATCTGAGACGAACAAGCCAAACACCTCCTGATCTACCCCAACCTCAGACCACTAGACTCTAGAGAAATTCCTGCTAGTTCAGGCTTAACACTTGTTTTAGGTGTATTGTTATAAATATGAAATCCTTTCTGCCTTCCACCAAACTGTCTTGTCAAAGATCTCCCCATCTGCTTTTAATGGTCTCAAATTCTTTAAACATATGTGTTTAATTACATAATAAGAGATTAAAGACTCAAACTTGTAAATGTGGTAAATGACTCCACTTTGTGGAGTAAGGAAAGGGGATAGAAAGGGCTATTGGAGTCCAGTTCTTCACAATTTTCTTTGAACTCGTCAAGTTTATTTATACCTGAATGAGCTTCTCGGTGTAATAGCTGCTTCTGCAAGATGGTTCTTCCTGCTCTAAACTTTTAATTGCGGGACATCACTGTCTATGCCAATGCTGTTTCCTCACAGTGTCATCAGTGGGTATGTCTGACATGCTGGATTATTCATTGGGCTTTTCCAATGTCCTTATTGGAGAACATATGCCTCCTCTGGTAGACAATAGGAGTCAACATACTAGCTAAATACATTTAGTAAGGGAGAGATATGTTAGGAAACTGAAACACAAATGTGAGTTACTAAAAGAAAAGAGTGTCTATCCTTCACTGTAGGACCCAAGAAACCAAACCTGCGGCCATTTAGTGAATTCACACTCATATTGACCTTGTAGAAGAGAGTAGGACAGCCTCTCACAATTTCCAAGAAATCAGTAGTTACTGAAGCAGGTTGCACACGTCTTCCACACATTGACAGTTAGCCTTTTGGTTAGTACTTGAACACTTTAATCACTACATCACCAAGTTTTCTATGTATTATAGGAACCAACTATACATCTTTTGGGTTTAACTCAGTATTTTATTTATTGAATATCCCATGGAATACCATAATAATAAACAGATCTGTCCTAAAAGAAAGTGAAACCAAGGTTCTCCTTGGAGGAAAAGATGGTAAAACTCTTTCTCACATACTTTGTGTTTGTGGTTGAGAGAGGGACAGTTCTTGGAAAGGGGCCTCATGCTTGGAGAGGTGGAGGATCAGCATGAGGGAGAAAGATCTTTAATGAGCAGGATTGACACAGTGACTGTAAAGGGCTCACGTGTGTCAGAGATGGTGAGGGGGCAAGATAGGGCAGAGTTCAGGGCCACTGTTCACAAGGTCGCTATGAGTATAGCCAGGTTTACTACAGATAACAACAACAAGTTCATTTTTTTAAAAAGTACTACGTAAACACCTGCTATATTGTAGAAACTGTACTCAGCAGTAGAGTTAGTTTGGTGAACAAGAAAAATGTGCTTCCTCCTTCCATGGAAGTGCCTGGAAATAGAGCCAAAGAGTCTACAAGATCATCTGGCACAAGCCTCCTATTTTTACAGATTATAAAATGGAAGTATGGAGAAGCTAAGGAAATTGTCCCTTGTCACGGTTGTTCAGGGCCTGAAGCAGGACTATAACTTGACTCTTGCAATTTCCAGCCCAACTATTTCATTAGATCAACCAAATGGATTAACACATATGTACAGGCATTATGGCCACAATACACTCAATCCTTATGGCCTCAAGTATCTTTGCCTTTCCTTAAACCTTGCATGGATGCCCAGAGAGTAATTTCCATGTGAAGGTGAATTTGTTCATGACATTAGAACATGTTGGGGTGTTAGGAGAAAATCTGATGTAAGTTCTGGACTTCAGAGCAATGGGGCATTGTTCTGTTTGGGATAAAGTCACCTCCCTGCCACACTTCAGTGGTTCGTTTCTGGGCCTGTCTGAGCAAAGGAGTGTGAGTGACTACAGGGTTGCTATTAAAATGATAATTAAAGAGTGAACAGGAAGGGAGCAGGCTCCAATACTATCCAGAAGAGTCAGCACTCTCGCTGGATAATGAATTCTTTATACCTCAGATTATTACTCAACCTAAGGGAACCTGCCATGCGGTTGCCTCTGGAATCAATAAAGAGACATTCTCAATCAATGGACTTAATGACTGACTTGTTGCTTGTAAAACTACGTGTTCAAACAGCAAGAAAGCAGATGATGGTCTTGAATCATCTATATTGTGTCTGCTGAGGCTTTTAGCAGGGCTTTTGAGGGCAGCTTAGAACCTTTCCAGTTTGTCTTTGAGAGGGCTTCATTCCTGGAATTTTCTTGGAAAATAGGAGGGTTAAATATTTATTAAGAGTTTGCAGACTTGCTTAATGAGGAGTTCGTAAAGCATTTGTTTTGGAGGGCTGAGGGTTGCTCCTTCAGGGCCCCAAAACCATCTGATCAATGAAAGAGCAGTGCATTCTTAGTCTTTCCAATATATTTTTGCTGATGCTGTTCACCTGTTCATGCACCTTACATCTGTGGGTGACTCCAGTGTCACATTGCAATCCCTAACTATTGTCTCCCTCTCATGCAAGGAAGCTGATGAACACACGGCCCAAATTCATCTGTGCTCTGGTCTCCTTCTTAGGTATTTCCCATTAATAATTTTTGAACTACTGTTTCACTGAACAAAACTCAGAAAACAATAACAAATATGATACAGAATGATGCAGGGATAACTTTGCCCCAGTTCAATTTATAAAGACTCAGTATGTAAATCCCAAAGTCCTGCAGTCTCATTTACATGGCCAGGACAGCATGACCTCACAAGTGAACTCAGGTGTCAGATCAATTCCTTAGTTTTGGTACAAGAAGAGCTGATGTCATGGGAACAGTGGTTAACCCTTTCTGCTGAAAGCAGTGCCCAACTTTGCCCAGAGGACAGGATTTCCCTCAATTGTTTGTTCACTGACACCTCATTTCCTGATAGCATGATAGTGGGGGACAAAGATGTTATTGCTGTTGTTGTTAGATGTTGTCAAGTTGAGTACGAGTCATAGAGACCTTATGAATAACAAATCACTCAATAACTTAGTCATGCTGGCAAAAGGCACTGGCTTCTTTCAGACAAAACATGCTTTAGGAATAATCTAGATTTCAGACTGAAGCCATTTCTCAGTAGAGTCAGTAATACTAGTTGTGTGCAATTTTCAGCTTGCCATTTATTTATTGGCTTGTGAAACAATATCTAAGAGTACAAAATGTTTCTACTTGGGGGAATTCTGCCAGATACTCTTTATCGACTACTTCGGAAGCAGCTCTGATCACTTCTTTGCATGGTCACACCATCAGTTGATGGCTCTTGCATCTCACTAAAAGTGGCACAGCTCCGGCCAGTCCCAGTAACATGCTTATAGGTTTTGGAGCACAGAGTCTTTACCTGTGCCCTTAAAATTTGCAAATTTGAGAAATGTGATAATTTGGAGGTGACTTGGTGGAATTGTTTAATCTATCACTAGTCTCTACTAGGAGTAATCGAAGTCAACCTAAACTAGTAAAAAAGCAGAGATAACTATTAAAGGCCATTGAGTAAGAGATTTCCAGTAATTTTCTTCTCAGTTCAGTGGTTCTAAACTGTAATGTCTCCTGGTGATGAAAGAACTATGGTTTACCAACCCTCATAGAATCTTCCATAGAGTTTATTTAATTAGTTCATATAGTCTATCTATATATGCACACACTGTGTATGTATCTCTTTGCCTCCCAAGGTAAATTAATTTAGTTAAAGATGTAAGACATTTGAAAAACTGTATGTGATGAGAACCATATGGGTCTGAATGAATTATGACAGGATAATTTGCTGGGGTCATCCCCAAAAGTATTATGAAAGGTCTATACTTCAGTTGGATAGTAAAATATTACATTGGGAAGTCTGCTGTCAGGACCTCTCTAGAAAATGGAAGAACAACGATGTCAGTCTGAAGACTAAGGTGCTCCAAATACAGATCATGGTCTTTGCAATTACTAGATATGTGTCAGAGAGTTAGACAATAACTATGGATGACAGAAGAATTGATGCTTTTGAGTTGTGGTGCTGGAGGAGTGTTGAACATGCCATGGACTGCCAGGAGAACAAAGAGGTCTGTGCTGGAGAGGGTGAAACCAAGCTGCTCCCTGGAGGCAAGAATTTTTAAGATCTGTCTGACATACTTGGGCACGTGGCCAGGAGGGACCAGTCCTTGGAGAATGACATCATGCTTGGAACGATAGAAAGGACAGCACAAGATAGAAAGACCCAGAATGAGACTCACCGGAGAAATGGGGTTAGGTCTGTCGGAAATGATGAGATTTGCTCAAGATAGGACAGGGTTCAGAATTGTTGTACATAGGGTTGCTATGAGTTGCAGGTGACTCAAATGCACATAACAACAACAACAACAACAACAACAACAACAACTTCATTGGCATAATTTATAGGAATCCACAGGCCATGACTCCCTGACAGTTGAAATCTGCTAGTAACTCCTTGAGAAAGAGATGGGAAATTTTCTCCTATGAGATTTATGGCTTTGGAAAGCCAGTGGAGAGGCAAATACAAGTTGATTCTCTCTGACTCAGTAGCAGTGAGATTGCTACTATTAAACTGGTACTATTTAGCTTATACGAAATTTCTTGTATAGTTCTGAAAACAACTACATATTCTCCTGATCACTTTTGTACATCACAGTATCTTTTAAGGAAGATATTGTTATAATCCTAAAGATTTTAAGTAAGTGGCTGGTGGTTACTGTGTACTGCTGCCTCAGATTCATAGTCGACCCTCCCTCCAGCTATGTGAGGAGTTTCCCATCTTTCTCCCAGGGAAGTTAGCAGTGAAGTGGGATTTAAATACAAAGTAGTCAGATTCAAAGTCCCTGTTGCTATCACCAAGTATGTTGCCTGTGGCAGCAGGACTTCACTGTGTGGAGAAAGACATTTCTATTCCTGATAAAGTCAGTCTACTCAGCCAAGAAGTGTTGTTGTTAAGCACCATCAAGCTGAGTACAACTCATACTGACCCTCTGAGCAACAGATCTGAACTCTGTCTTATACTGAAGCAACCCCCCATTGCTTCATTACTGTGTTAATCTACCTGGTTGAGGGTCTTCCTCTCTTTTGCCATCCTTCCACCTTTCCAACTATGATGACCTTCTCCAAGGAATAGCCTCTTCTAGCAGTATATCCAAGTTTGTGAGATGATTCTTTGCCATCTTTGCCACCAAAGAGCACTCTGGCTGCTTTTGTCCTCAAGACATAACCATGTTCTTTTGGGAGTCCATGGATACAACCCTGACACATACCTTTCTTAATTTTAAACCATGTAGTGTTTCTTTGCTCTGTTAGCATAGAGTGATGATAGTAATGTTTAATTGGAAGAGGCTTGTTGGTGCTCTGTGAAATGATTGGCTCAATGCCTGGAATTGCAAGTGCTTGATTTGTTTGCTAAAGTATTGCCTTATGATTATGAATGAGTAGAGATAAAAGGAAAAAAAAATACCTAAAAAGTAGATCGTTAGGAAAGTGTATGTTGTTGTGTACTGTCGAGTTTGAACCAACCCATAGCTGACCTTCCAGGGGGTTTTCTGAGGTAGTTAATTGCACAGGAAATTTCCTATCCTTCTCCCAGGGAGCAGCTGGTGAACTTGAACCATGTACTTTTGGGGTTGGGGCAAAGATTCTTACCAAGTAGGCCACCAGAGCTGCAGGGGAAAGTATGAGATGTTGAATTCCTGTCTGTGTGGTTTATAGTTGGTTCTGCGGATAATACTTTTGCCAGAACATCAATTTCTCTGACACTATCTTACTAATATATAAATCTGTGTAATTCTACTCTGAATTTTCTCTTCTTTACTGCTTTCTCTAGAAATTCTAGGGGGCAGGATTAAGTTTATTAGCTTTGTTAAACTTTCACTACAGTTTTAGATATTAGTTATATTTAAGAAGTCAGTCTTGGCGTCTCATTTTTCTAGTTCTTTAAAATGAACTTTATGGGACAAATGCTTAAAGTAGCCAATTACTTACGATATTAGCCTATTCAGTATTCCTGGCTAAAGATGATTAGATTTCTAGTGGCATCACAATGTGATGATGTATTTATTTTGGAAATATCAAGCGTATAAAATATTTCACAGACAATGAAGGAAGTGGAAAACAATCATATGCAAAGAGAGAGGCTACAACTGACCTACCTTCCAGTGTGTGTTCAGAGGCTGTAAATCATACACAAAAGTATTCTAGCTGGCAGACTCGAACAGTCTTCTTTGGGGAACTCTGGTGGTCTAGAGGGTTAGAATTTGCACTGCCAACATAAAGACATGTGGTTCAAATCCACCAGCTGCTGCTCTGCAGGAGAAAGATAGATATTCTTCTCCTTTGCAATTTGCTGCTTCTGAAAGCCCACTAGAGAGCCTACTCCAAGTCAGTTCCCACTTGATGGTATGAAACAACAACAAGAACATATAATGGAATTATAAATAAGAATAAAAAGTAATCAAGAACTACTAAGTAGAGAGGCATTATTTTATGTAGGTTTTTAGTCCAAATCTTTTTGCTTCAAATTTAATTCTGGATATATTCTGAAATTTCCCTTAAAATAAAAAAAATCCAGATATCCCTCTTTTTTTCAATATTAAGTTTTTTTAAACTTTCCTGTATATAATTGCTCATTCTCTCTTTGTTGAAAATCTTCCCATTGAAATGAAGTACTCTTTGGTGCTCTTCATTCTTCTCCTACTACTGCATTTCCTGTCTTAGCTCCTTTTCCTCTATTATTAAGGCATTACTGGAACACACTAATTTTCTTATTTTCTCTCTCTGTGATTTTATTAATTTTTGTTGGGGTTGCTGTTATGTGCCATAGTCACCTGTGATACATGGTGACCTTATGTACAGTAGCTCTGAAGCCTGCCCTGTCCTGAACCAGTCTTTTTGATTCCGACACACCTATCTCCATTACTCCAGTTATTCTATCAATCCATCTCATACACGGTTTTCATCTCCTGCACTGTCCCTCTACCCTTTCGAGCATGATTTCCTTCTCCAAGGACTGGTCCCTCCTGGCCATGTGCCCAAAGTATGTGAGACAGAGCTTCAAAATCCTAGTTTCCACAGGAAAACTTGATTTTACCCTCTCCAAGACAGATTATTTATTTTCTTGTTGGTCCATGGTATGTTGAAGACTCTTCTCCAGTACCACACTCGAAGGTATTGATTCTTTTTCTGTTATCCTTTGCCATTATCCAGCTCTCTGATGCATAACATGTAATTATGAAAACCGTGGACTGGATTAGGCACACCTTAGTCTTTAGACTGACATAGTTGCTTTTCAGTGCTCTGGAGAGGTCCCTGACAGCAGATTTCCCCAATGCAATTTGCCTTTTGATTTCCTGACTGCTAGTGCCAAGAGTGTTGCTTGTGGAGTTGAGCAAGCTGAAATCGTTAACAAGCTCAATTTCTTCTCCATCTTTCATGGTGCTGCCAATAAGCCCAGTAGTGGGAATCTTTGCCGCCTTGATGTTGAGCTTCAATCCATATTTAAGGCTGCATCCCTTGACCTTCTGCAGCAAGTACTTCAGGTCCTCCTCAATCTCCGTATGCAAGATTGTGCCATCTGCACAATGAGTGTTCCTCAATTCTGATGGCACATTCCTCCTCATAAAGCCCAGCTTCCTGAATGATCTGTTCTGCATATAGATTGAAAAAGATAGGGAGATAGGATGCATCCCTGACACTTTTCCTCCTCCACCTCTTCCTCCTCCTTCTTCCTTTTTCCTTCGCCTCCTTCTTCCTTTCTTCTTCTTCTTCTTTTCTTCTTCTTCTTCTTCTTCTTCTTCTTCTTCTTCTTCTTCTTCTTCTTCTTCTTCTTCTTCTTCTTCTTCTTCTCTCTCTCCAAATGTGTAACAGAATTAGACAGGTATTCATTTGGCCATTGTTCATCTGTTGTTGTTAGGTTCTGTTGAGTTGAGTACAACTCATAGCAATCCTATGAACAACATATCTAACTCTGTCCTAGTCTGTGTCATCCTCATTATTTCTGATACATTTGAGTCCATTGTTGTAGTCACTGTGTCAATCCACTCCACTGAAGGTCTTCTAGCTTTCTGAGCCTTCAGATTTCCCAGTATGATGTCTTTTTGCTAAGGATTGCTCCCCCCACCCCACAACAACATACTCAAAATATATGAGAAGAAGTTTCTCTGACCTTAGTTTTAAGTAGCATCCTGGATGCACACCCTCTAAGACCAAATCGTTTATTCTTTTGGAAGTCTATGAGCTAGCTATTAAGTGCTCTTCTTCAACAGCACAACTCAAAGGCATCAATTCATCTTCTGCTGTAAATGGAAAAACCATGGTTTGGGCCAGGTTGATCTCAGTCTTTAAACTGACATTTTTGTCTTTAGATCATTGGAGAGGCTCTTGACAGTAGAGCTTACCAATGAATCAAATCTTCTGATTTTTTGACTGCTGTTACCATGAGAGTTGATTGTGGATCCAAATAAAATGAGATAATCGACAAGTTCAATCTTTTCTTCATTTATCATGATGCTGCCTGTTGGTTCAATGGTGAAGATTTTTGTTTTCTTTATGTTGAGATACATATTGGTGGCTTAAGTCTTTGAAATTCTGTAGCAAGTGCTTCAAGTCCTCTTCATTTTCAACATGCAAGTTTATGTTATCTGCATAATGCTGTGGGAATTCTATGGGGTAGTTCTATTAAGACCCGCAGGGTTGCTCTATTATTTTTCAGAATAGCAAGCCTAGGACCTAATAAAACAGAGCTACCAAGGCTTTAATCTTTATAGAAGCAGACTGTCATCTTGTTCTCCCATGGATTTGAATATCTGAACCTCCACTTGGCACCTACGTGCTTTGTGTTTTTAGTTGATGTTTGTGGATGAAGAAACTGATTCAGAGAATTGAAGTGAATTACTTAGAGTCTAGAATCAAGGCATTTTGGTCCAATGATATTTCTATTATGTAAAACCCTGAGTCTTTCTTGACTTGAAGTTTTGCTTGAGTGAATTGTGTTTTAATGAAATTCTCTATTCTGTTCTAGTGAGAAAAGGTCACAGTGTTCCCTGGTCTTAAGCTGATCTCTCTCCTGTGACGTAGAACAGATGCCTGAACTTCCACATTACCAGGTTCCCTTGCGTGCTGACTTGGTACAGTTGCCTCTATGATGCAATATCTATCTTCCTAATCCACTCTTAGTTTGAGTGGTAGTCACATTAGAGCAGTGCAACATCTGCTTATCACAAAGGAAGCTATTGTGTCCTCTATGACAACGTAGGTAGCAGTGGAGAAATTTCGGAGTTCTTCAAACCTACGGGATCACATTAAGAATCAGAGTGGTTTAGCAAAAATGAATTTATTTTGATACAGAAGTTGTGGACTTTGTTATACTTTGAGCTCCCATCTACCTTTTTACTTCAAATATGGAAGTAATACTTTTGTGGAAGACTTGCATGTATTTCACATGGTTAATTTGTACATCTCACTGATATGTAGGAAGCGACTTCCTTAAAACATCAAAACAAAAAAGCCAGTTCAAATTCACAGCTGAAAATATGCCTGTTTTCCTATAGTTCACGCTCAATGATGTTCTTTATGTTAGTATGACAGATTTGATTTTATTCCATTTTGGGCTGTACTTCCGGAAAATTACTCTGAACATAATAAATAATAGCAGCAGTATTGAGAACAATAAACTCTGGTTCATTCTTTTACCTCTATGTTCTTCATTTCTCCTTTTATATCAGTCCTGGAACTCTATTCACATGGATTCTTCATTTATCTTTTTTTTCCTTCAGTCTTCTAATATAACTCCCTCCTTGGTCTTTTTAATATTTCCAGGTCAATAAAACCGAATTCTTTCTCCCTAATTGCTCTCTCATATGAAACTTATATCTAGATCAAGAAACTGAACAAAGCAAGGAAACATTGCATGGCTTAAAATAAGGAAAGGTGTGTGTCAATGTTGTCTTTTTCTCCATACATATTCAATCTATATACTGATTAAGTCACTTAAGAAGCTGCACTCTGAAAAAAGAATGTGACATCAGAATAGGAGAAAGACTCATTAACAACCTGTGTTATACAGATGACACAATTTTGCTTGCTGGAAGGCAGAAAAACTTGAAATGTTGGCTGAATTTGAAATACTTGCTGCAGAAGATCAAGGTCTATAGTCTCCTGTATGGATTGCATCCTAACACCAAGAACATAAAAATTCTCACCATTTGTCTGATAGCCAACGTCATAATAGATTGAGAAATTATTGAAATTGTTAGTGAGTTTATCTCACTTAAAGCTACAATCAATATCTTTGGTACCAGCAGCCAGAAGGTCAGGAGATGGGTTGCATTGGGAAATTTCACTATCAAGGACCTCTCCAAATTACTGAGGATCAATGATGTCAGTTTGAAGAGTAAGGTGCACCTAATTCAGGCCATGCATGGTCTTTTCAATCACTTGCTATGTGTCTGAGATATGGATAATAAATAAGGATGACAGAGGAATTGATGCCTTTGGATTGGGCTGTTGGAGAAGAGCACTGAATATCTCATGGGTTGTCAAAACAACAAACAGATATGTCTTGGGAAAAGTAAAACCCAGAGTACTTCTTGGAGGTAAGGATAGAAAAGCTTCATGTCACATATTTTGAGCATGTTGCTAGGAGAGGCTATTCCTGGAACAGGGACATCATGCTAGGAAAGGTGGAGGGTCAGTGAAGGAGAGGGAGACCCTCAATGAGATGGAGTGAAATGGATTTGAGAGTGTCAGAAATGATGAGAATCCCACAGAATAAGACAGAGTTCAGATCCGTTGTTCATAGTGTGGCTATGAGCTGTACTTGACTCGACAGCACCTAACAAGAACAATCACTGCTTTCTAAGTTCTGAATCAGGTAGTGGCCTATTGGCACACAGAATCTACTTACATGTTTTATACGAAGACATTTTAATGAAGAGATTATACACAGTGATTGAGAGTAGGTTTAAAAGAAGTTGAGACACTCAGATACTAACAGCAGTTGGAGGCCATTACCACATTGGGCCTGGGAGAAAAAGAAGAGAAGTTGAAAGAGAGTTGTATCCATGGAAGATGAACTTCCAGAAAGAAGTTAGAGACTCTCAGAAAGATGTAATCATAGTCAGACTTCAGAGATGAAGGACCAGGGAAAGAAATACATCCCTCTCATTGTGTTTTCCAAAGTTCCATAAGTGCTTCCCATTGTGTGGAAAGAAAAGAAAACAAGAAGACAAAAGAAGTCTATGAAATACAATGGAGTACTTAGCAGGGCAGAAAAGGGATGGGGATGAATCTGAGAATGTGGAGGCAGCAAGTAGAGATTGTTGTTCTTGTTAGAAGCTATTGTGGTGATACAGGCTCATAGTGGCCCCAGGTGATAAATTAGAATCACTCCGTAGGGTTTCCCTAAATCATAATCTTCACAGAGAAAAGTGCCAGATCTTTGCCATGTGAAGCCTCTAGCTAGATTCAAACCGGCAGCCTTTCAGTTAGTAGCAGAGTTCTTAGCTGTGCATCCCCACTGGAATTGCTAAATGGAGAATGACAAGCATAATATGTCATTTTTCTTTGGTATCACAGTAACCATCATAGTGCTCAACATTGAATAAGAACGTAATAAGTAACTGAAAGAGATGTTCATATTCAACAAGTTCAGCTACCTGATTTTAGAGAAGATGCTAACACAGAGATAAAAGGAGGTGACTTATATAAGGATAGGACAGCAGCTAGTGGCGAAATGAAGACTATGAGAAAGATCTCTGAATTCTGTGTCTAGCGTTCCCTCTGCATACATACCACACACCAGCCACATGAGAACATATCTATCTTATTCTCCTCATCATAAAGATTGTTGTTTTAAGTATCATCAAGGTAGTTCTGACTCACAGAGACCTTGTTGTGTACAACAAAATGAAACCACTGCCTGATCATGCAACACTCTAACAATTGCTCTATTTGAGCCCATTGTTGCATTCATTTTGACAATCTGTCTTGAGGATATTCCTTTTTCATTGACTCTCTGCCTTACCATGCATGATGTTCTTGTCTTAGGAATGGTCCTTCCTGGCAACATGCCCAAAGCCCAAGAGATGATCCTTACTTTTAAAGAGCATTCTGGCTGTTCTTCTTCCAAGAAAGATTATATGATGCTTTAAATTTGGAATGTTCTTGGATGCTTTACATGTATACAATGAGCAGATAGTATGGTTTTTGTACATTGGAAAGACTGAAATCTCCATTTTGAAAAAAGCACATGTTATTTAAGTTGAGGTCTCACTAAGATACCTAAGGTCTCACTGAGCAATGGTATAATATTTACCACACTAGAAAAACAAAAATAGGAGTGAACACAATATACGTTTTAACCTCCTCTCTTGCCATCTAATGTTGCTATTACAGAAATGTCAAGTGGATGAGTTTAACAAATAGAAGTTTGTTCTTTCACAGTTTAGGGAGTTAGAAGTTCAAACAGAGAGCACCATCTTTTGGGAAAAGCTTTCTATTGATTTTGAGGAAGATCCTATCTCAACACGTCCGTTGTACCAATGTTCTTTGTGCATGTGTTTTCGCATCAGTCCTCTTCTGGTTCTAGAACATTCAAAGAGCACGTACTCTGGATTCAAAGAATGTGCTATATTCCCAACTCTGAAGACCCCCTCTTTTTTCCAGCTTCTCTCACATTCTCACTTTTATAAGATAAAAGATGATATAGGTAACAATCCAGGGAAACTCTACTTAAGGCAAATGAAATTTATGACCTACTTAAGGATATTGCATCCTACCTGAGTCCCCTTAAATTAGATCAACGTGGAAAGAGAGGATGAAAGAGCCCGAGTTTTCCGATAGTGTGTGTGCTGGAACAGAGAAGGGCTTGTGTGCAGTCAGGTTTTGTTGATCTGCTGGTCTGTTTGTATTTGAGACAGTCTTTAGATGAGTTTTGTAATTTTGAGTTTGACTTTGAAAGACTCATATAGCATCAGAAATCTCCTCCTAGATGTAGAGCTTAAATATTTAGAAGGGTAGTAAGAGTAAGAAGGAAAAAAGAATTTTCTCTTCCTGTCTTGTTCAGTTTGATTTAAGTGCTAGTTGCATGATTGGAACTGCTGATCGCTGGAGAGTTCTTCCTGAAAATTATAATGGCCCACACGTCTCTATTTCACAACCCAGTAAATAAATTACTACATGAAGCAACATGAGAAAAGCGTATTGCCCTTTCAACATTTCCTCCACATTTATGTGGTCCTTTTACTTCCAACTTATCAGCAACATTAGTTTAGAAAACGAACATAGTGATGGATCATTATGATGTGTCATAAGATCAAGTGTTGACTAATGTCTACGACAGTAAAGAAAAATTTGCCAATTCATGAGTTATGATCCCACTTATGTATCTAATGTCAAAGCACATTAGGTGTTGTTTAAAATAAAATTAGTCTTACTAAAACCAGTAAGCTCATAAGGAATTTTAAAGATTTTGAAATCTCTCAGTATCTATACTTCCTTTTAGGCAAATATGGAATAGTGATATAAATAATTGAAGGACACCCTTCCTCTTACTGCAAATATTTACCTTTTTCTTTTTGAAGGAAATTTTCATACATTTATTTACTATTGTTTTCTGCTGTGGATGTCAATCTTGGTCTTTAGCCACATGCTCTCTCGTCCTTTTACTTAATTTTTTTTTTCTGTTAAAAAAAATATTGATTGAGTGCCTACAACCTGCCAGGCATAAATCTTAGTGGACACATATTGTTATATGTTGTTAGGTAGACTATAACTCATAGTAACCTTGTAAACAATGGCTTGTAATCTTGCCTGAGCCAATCTCACTGTCTCTGACACACATGACCCCATTGCTACAGTCACTGTGCCAATCCATCTCATCTGGGGTCTTCCTGTTCTGTGCTGGCCCTCTACCCTTTCAAGCATGATTTCCTTCTCCAAGGACTGGTCCCTTCTTGCAATATGCCCAAAATGTATGAGATAGAGCTTCACAATCCTTGCCTACAAGAAGCAAACTAGTTTCATCCCCTCCAAGATAAACCTGTTTGTTCCCTTGACACTCCATGATATGTTGAATACTTTTCTCTAGTATCACAATTCAAAGGCATGAATTCTTCTTCTGTAATCCTTAGTCATTGACCAGCTTTCAGATACATAGTAAGCTATTGAGAAGACCATCATGGCCTGGATGAAGTGCATCTTAATTGCTAGACTGTGCTGTTGCTCTTTAGCACTCTGAGAGGTCCTTGACTCCAGATGTCCCCAAACCAACCCATCTTTTGATTTCCTGACTATTGATTCTAAGAGTATTGATTATGGATCTGAGCAAGATGAAATTATTAACAACCTCAATCATTTATTCAACATGATAATGCCAACTGGCCTGGTGGTGAGGACCAATGCTTTCTTGATGTTAAAATATAATCCATATTGAAAGCTGTAGTCCTTTGACTTCTGCAGCAAATACTTCAATCTTCCTCAGTTTCAGGGAGCAAAGATGTGTCATTTGCATAACACAAGTTGTTGATGAGTCTCCCTCCAGTTCTGATGTCACATTCTTCTTCATAAAGTCCAGCCTCCAAATGATCTGTTCAGCATATAGAGGGGAAAGGTATAGAGGAAGGATGCATCCCCGGCACACTCCTTTCATGATTTTGATCCATTCAGTGTTCTCTTGCTCTGGATAATAGCTCCTAGGTCTAGGTGTCAGTTTCATGTGAGCACAATCAAGTGCTCTGGGATTCCCATTCCTCTCAATATTAGCCACAATTTGTTTTGATCCACATAATAATGAGCAAATATATTTCTGCCAGTGTCAAAAGTAAAGTTGTATCTTTTACAACACCAATAAAATTGACAATATGATTGAAGTGTTGAAGGTTAAGAAGAGAGGAAAGATTAATAAAATTTAAGAGAAAAATCTAACCATTGTTCTTACTAAAAAGATAATGGTATTTTGCAAACTTTAAGCCAAATATGTTAAAATGGATGAAACAAATACATTTTTAGGAAAAAGAAATTATTCGAACTGATTCTATAAGAAATAAAAATCTAACTAAAACTATAAATCAATAATTTGAAATCTGGCTGTAAAGGAAATGTCAGTTCCAATAATATTGGAAATAAGTTCAACCCAGTGATGGGTAATTTTGCTATTTCAGTGAATTAAAAAATAACATTTTTAAAATTTATTACAAGAAGTAAAATCTTAGTGCCAAAACTAGACATATAGGAAATTACATGGAAATTTTACTCATGAACACAAATGTAAATATTCCACACTACATTACAAAAGATAATAAGTTGTGATCCAGTTGGACTTTTTAAAAATGTAAAGTGAGTTATACACCAGAAAACATAATGGAATCCATCCTATCAACAATTAAAGTGAACAAAGGCATAATCATTTTTATAAAGGTAGAAAAAATATGATGTATTTCAACAACCATTCATGATAACTATTTGTAGTAAATTAGGAGTGCAAGTTTCCCAAACTTGTTTGATTGTAGCTATTTAAAAGCCCCACAGCAAGCATAATACTTAATTCTAAAATATTCATAGCTTTATTCTTAAAATCAGGAACTAGACAAAAATGCCTGGTATCACTGCTTCTGTGCAAATGACAAAGCAAGAAAAAAAAAAGAATGTATAATTAAGAGATTTTAAAGCAGGAAATAGTAAGCTTGTTGTTACCTGATAATTTTTGCGCAAAAACAAATTAAAAAAAAAAGAACTTGTACAGTTTATGGTTACAACTCAGGCACTTCAAAGCTTTTGGATTTTCAAACCTGTCTTGGAGGAAGGTGAAAGTCAAAGGTATTTATTTATGAACAATCTTAAGTAGTTGTCAGGCCCACTGTCAGATTATTTATTTAAAATCCTCACAATCATTTTTATTGCCACTCTCATTTATTGAAGACCAAATCTATTGTTGAAAATTGGATAAATATTTATAGTTACGATTACTTACAAATCCCCACACAAACTTGGAGGTATCTATTATTACCCTTATTTTGCAAATAAGAAACCCGAGACTCTGAGTAAAGGAATTCATCAAGTTCCCACAGCTAAAAAGTGGCAGAACTGAGATTTTCAAGGGACGTTTTGGGCTCTGATACTGTGTATTTTATAATAGAGACAGTTTCCCTAAGATTTGGAACTTGTATCCTACTGATGTCTTAGTTATGGAATGTGCCACCCTAAGGTCAACTAAAAAACTTGTCTCATAAGTGAATTGACACTCTTTTAAATCCAAGAGTCAGGACCGTAAAACAGCTATGACTTTTCCAGGATTTTTTTTTTAATGCTTTTGCAATCAGCAAGAATCACAAGTTGTGGAGAGTTTAAGCACTAGTATGCTAAATGGAAGGTCAGCGGTTTGAATCCACCAGCTGCTCCGTTGAACAAAGGTGTGGGATCTGCTTAAAGTCCTATGAAGTAGTCCTATCCTGTTCAATACGGTTTCTATGAGGTGGAATTTGACTCCATTGCAATGAGTTCGGTTTGGGTTTCAGTTAGATGTCAGCAGGAACTTTCTAGAAAGTTTAGGCTGTTTGGTCGCAAGACAGGAATAGAGGTCACATCAGGAGAATGACAGAGTAGTTTTGCAGCCTCACACAAGCTGGGCAATTTCAGAATACATGTGGTAATTGGGTTTTATGAGCAGCTCTCCTTGGACAAAGAACAGAAAACAGAGGCTGCAGCCAGCCCTACAGGGTTCCTTCAGTGGTTAACTAGAGTCTAGTCTCATCACTACCATCTATAAATTTTTTTCAGGCGCAGGAAAAAAACAACAACCACCCAACCTCTCTCATCTATCTCATTGATAAAAAAAATCCCCAAAACAACCCACAAACAAAAACAGACAATATAAGCTCTCCAATGAGAACAACAGAAGCAACCCACAGAATATCCCTCCTCCCCTGTTTTCATCTTTCAACAATCTGCCAAGATCTGGTGAGTGGGTGCTTCAAAATGCCCACAGAGCAAGCCATGCATTCATCCTTTCATCTGATACCACAATGGGAACTTAGAAGCAGTTCTTAATTCCCAGACTAATTTGGAAAATAGTACAACTTTGACATTTTGTGAGGATATGTTTTTAGGCTGTATTTTGGCCTCACAAGGGTCTGTGCAATATAAAGCATGGGACAAAACCTGCATAATAGAACAGTCCTCCCACTGCCCTTCTTGTTACTCACTGCCTGTGATGCTTTCAGAAGGGAAATGGAACCTTCCCTTTGGAACATAAATCTGGAGGCAGCCTTGAGTCCAATCGTAGAGGAATTTCCCAGAGCAGTTTAGTCCCTCCCTAGACCAGAGGGTCAATGAAAAAAAGGAAGACCTCCTAGTGACATGGGTTGACACAGAGGCTACAACATGAGCTCAACTATAGCAATTATGAAGATGGTACAGTTCAGGGCAGTTGTACTCAGGGTCACAGTGAGTTGGAAGTGACTCTGTGGCAATTAACAACAACAGACTTAATTTAGTAATGAGATATGGGAAGTCACTTTCATCTGCTGAATGAAGGCCATGAGTCCCTAGGTGACTTCTTTAGTTATCACTTGAATTATCATTGACTTAAAGTCTACAACTGATAAATTCTTGTAGAGCTGCATTTTGAGATTATTTCAGGATTGTATTCCTAGGAATGTTCAGAAAGGATTGGGGAATTGGGTATTAAGTCTGTAGGGTAGCCGTGGGCAAAGATTTGTTATACCTTGAATGATAGTTAATGTATTGTTGTTGTTAGGTGCCATCAAGTCAACTACAACTCCTAATGACCCTGTCAACAATGGATCTGAACCCTGTCCCTTCCTATGCCAACTTCATCATCTCTGATATACATGAGCCAACTGTTACAGTCACTGTGTCAATCCATCTTGTTGGAAGTCTTTCTTTCACTGACCATGTATATTTTCAAGAATTATGTCCCTTTCCAATGAATAGTTTTTCCTAACAACATGCTCAAAGTCTGTGAGATGAAGCATCACCATCCTTGCCTCTAAGGAACACTCGGGTTGCACTTTCTCCAATTTCATCCATTTATTCTTTGGTAGCCCATGGGGTATTCAGTACTGTTCTCCAATAACACAGCTCAAAAGCATCATGTTTGTTTCTTCTGCCATTCTAGTTTACTGTCCAGATTTCAAGTGCACAAGTGATTTAAAAAGACCCTACCCTGCAACCTGATTCATAACTGACTCTCCATTAGGTTTCAAGACTGCAAATCACATGGAAGAAGCTCCACTTCTAGAGCAGCTTGTGTATTTGAGCCACCTGCCTTTGAGTTAGCAGCACAACTCCTTACCTGTGAGATCACCAGAGCTCCCTGGCAATGTGATCACCTGACATTATTCATTTATTTACTAAATATGATATTGTCTTGTCATGATAATTTCATCCTATAAAATCTTCATTTTCTTCATTCCTTTATTTCAATCCTTGCATTCTTCAAAATATTGCCTTCTGTTTGCAGACTACCAAAAACTGATATACATCATTTGAATATAAAATCTGAATCATTGTTTACCATTTGTGAAAGGCACTTGCTTAATATCTTTTTTTCTTACTTTTGTTCTGTCTGTAAGGAGCCTCTCTAACCCTGCATACTCTTCTCCTCAACTTCATCTTTCAGGACCAAGAAAATTCCCAAACCACTGCTATCCCATTGACTCTAATTCATAGTGACTCTCCACTGGGTTTCTCAAGCAGTACATCTTAATGGGATGAGACTTCCCACCTTTCTCCCTGGAGACACTGGCCTGTTGGGTAGCAGTGTAGTACACTGTGGACTTGCTACTATTGTTCCTTGGGCGTACTGTGAAGATTGCCTCACATAGTGCCATGCAATATAAGACTTTTGTTAGATATCCCTTACACTAAAAAGGAACAAACATGGTTATTCTACTTAGAAGAAGCTCAAAGAACTAGGTGCTTGGTACAAGGAGATTCTCCTGACAAATACACAGGCTAAACTCAGGATTTTCTTTTCCTTGCTCACTGCTTATTCTGAACTGACCTAGGAAACTCAGCTGGCCAGCATTGTCTCAGGATGTCAGCAAGCTCCACTAGTACTCTTTCTCTCCCAGTTGTTCCCAGAAAGAGCATTCACTCAGGCTGATCCTTGAAATAGCTATACATAAAGCTGTTTTTTTAAAAAAATTAAATTTTATTAGTTTTAATGAACATTTACAGAGATTTTGGGTTTTCATTCATTCATTGTTGCACTGTTTTCTCCACCCTCATCCCCAGTTCGTTCTTCTTTCCCCCCCCACAATGTCTGTTTTAATTGTCCAATTGCCACAGTGCTTGTCAAAGCCAGTTCTGATTAATCTCCTTTGTCAGTGTGTCCCT
>NW_006399776.1:8147914-8195616 GCF_000299155.1 Elephantulus edwardii
TGTAGTAGGATTTGAAATCAGGGAGTGAGATACCTCCTACCGTTCTATTCTTAAGGAGTGCTTTGCTTATTTGGAGCTTTTTCCCATTCCATAAGAAATTGGAGATTGCCTTTTCCATCTTGTTGAAAAATACATAAAGCTGTTAATGAGTCAAAATAACATTTGAGGAATCTCACCATTGTTTCAATTCTATCACAGCATGACTTTGTAAATGTCAACCAAATAGACTTTTTTCTTCTTGACTTTTGGGATTTTCCTTATTTACTCTGTGTGAAAAATTCCTTTAGATGCTATCCTTTAGTGAATAGACTTGTTCCTTCAATAAACTCTTTGTTTTAATATTAACAGACAGTTTCAGTTAGCTCTTTGACAAACTTATTCCAAATCTACCTTTATTGAAGGTAGAAGACAGGACTAAAAAGAACAATCATGTTTGCTTACCCCAAGGCTGTTAAAATGAGAATTGCTTTTAAAAGTCTTTTTATTTCTTAAGGACTCTAAAGTCAAGGAAAAGATAACTGTAATATATTTTTAATCTCTTAAAAGGCTGTAGAGCAAAGCAGGTAAAGATCAAAACACACATATTCATCTTTAGTGTGTGTTTTGTAAGAAAGAATGTTACAAATTTTAGTTCAATACAACATATTGTTTAGTAAAACATTATAGGCAAAAATGATAAGGCTTTCTGAAGTTCTTCTAGAAATCCTTTTGTTTCTTTTAAAAAATTTCTCTTTAACTCAGATTGATTTTTACCTCTAAATCAAACAAATCTTCATATAATCTTAATAGTTACTAGAAAGACAATTCCATTTTCACTGATAATCTTGCTAGTTTCTTACAAGATACTTTGATTTTCATAGAGCCAGGTTTGAAAATGAATGGAAATAAAATGAACAAGGATAATGATAAGCTGGGTAATCCTAATGACATTTGGAGTTTCCTATGATAAAAGAGGGTAATAAAATGTCACTTATTTCTTATAAAAGTATTCCAAATATCAAAGTTGATTGCTCTTGAGAACCCCCTCAAAAAGGTGTTCCAAAGGGATATCTATGAGTTTTCTAGAATGTTTCCTAGAACAACAGCACAATAATCAGTCATACAAAAGAATACAAGATCCTAGATTAAAAGTAATCCTGTTAGGGGGGTGGGCAGGGAGAAAGCACAACAATGAATGACTGGAAATCCTAAGTCTCTGTAAACTTTCATTAAAATTAATAAAAAATTGACAAAAATTAGTTTTAAAACCAATAGTAATAAAACAAGTTGTTTTAAAACTAGTATGTTAAGTAAGTTTTAAAAATTAGTTAACTGTTAACAGGCAAACTGTTAAGTCCTTTGGAAGTTTTTTGTTTTGTTTCCTATTAGACTGGCTTGCCCTGCCAGACAGGAGAGCTGTTTTTATATTTTCAACAAGAGCATTAGAAAGGGCCTTTCACAAAAAAGAACACCAGTGGCTGCATCTCCTGACTTTGTAAGGCCAGTACCAGGAGGTACGGAAAAGGGTTGGAGGGCTTTGTACAGGAGAAGGACTGTTTCCAGGCAACCTTGCACAGTTGAGCAGACACCAGCAACTGAAACAATGGCCAAAATTGGCTGTGATCCATTGAAGGACAGTATCAGAATACAGAATGTGTGCGTATTTGAGTGATGTGTTTATCTTTTCCTAAAAAAAAGAAATACATTTTAAAAATGCAAAAAAAATATTAATGCTGCCAAATGAAATGTTTTCAGACTGCTAAATAGCAATCTTTTACCATCTAATGGCAGTGCACTCCCATTGCATCTGTGGACAGTGACGTACATGCCACACTCTCAACTCCAACAGGAAAAAACTACTTTTTGATACATCCAATTTAACAATAATAGATGAGGCCATTCCTGTCGGAGTCCTAGAACTGGAATTTCCTGCATTCTGGATGTTCCATGTTGGGAATGCTACTGATTTGGCAAAGTTAGATGTAGATGCCATTGGCTCTGTTGAGAAAGAGCATCCTGAACTGGATCACTGTTACCTCTTGGAACTTAAACTTTGAAGTCAGATCATTGAGTTGTTCTGGTTCAAAAAGACATCTCTAGTAGACATCTGTAATTCTGCCAGGAAAGAAAGTTATAATTTGTCTACACGTTTGTTGATACCACTGGGAAGAAGTTTAGAGGACAGAAGAAGCATATGTAAGCCCCAAATTTATATAATAATTTATATAAGTAGTTATGTAAGAAGGAAGAGAGGTGCTACATTTCACACCCATCAACTAGTAAATTGGTTTTTTTGGTAAATGATTATGTCATGATGGAACTGTTTTAGGGGTGAAGAGACAGTCCAATAAGATATGAATACTCTGCACAATGAGATGAAGCTGTAGTTACTTTATTATGATAAAATCCTTTAATAATGATCGAATTAGTTATTACTTATAAGGGTGAAATGCGTACCTATTTAGAGGTTGGCTAAGTTTCTACACTTGCATAATAGCATACTGATTTTTCTTCTTCTGACTATTAGATACTTAAAACTAGAGTGATCATAAAATTTATTATATAAGCTGAGTAGTTTTGGGGAGTAAAAGAAGATGCTATTTAAGATGCTAGTAAAGGATTGTTGTTATATACTATCGAACAGGAACCAATTCATAGCTGACTCTCCAGTGGGGTTTCAGAGGCAGTAAATAACACAAGAGAAGACTGCCCATCTTTCTCCAGCAGAATAGCTGAGAATTTGAACCATGTACCTTCAGGCTTGGCAGTACAACTCCTTGCAGCTAGGGCACCAGAACTCCTAAGTGAAATGAGGTGGATAATATTAGCTAGGAGTCCATCATTGCTAAAACTAGAGTTCTTCCTTTAATAAGTAATGTGTACTACACTAAGTTGGTAGAGAGCTATTGTGGCTTAGTGGTAAGGGTTTGCACAGCAAGCCCAAAGGAACATGGTCTGAATCCACCAGCTGCTCTGTGGGAGAAGATAAACTACCTCCTCCCTTGTGATTTACTGCCTCTGAAAAACCTTTGGAGGGTCAGTTATGAGTTCGTTTTGACTTGATGTTACATAATAACAATTAATATAACAACCCCAATTTGATGTTCCCATCAGAGAGAAAAAACCCACACCATCTTACTTTATTTGCTTTTCTTAGTGACTGGCCAGTAAAGTGATACTTCATGGAGAGAAACTGAGAGATGTGTTACCCATTCGTTACTCTAGGCATTGCAAGTTCTGAGTATCAGGAAATATCTCAGAAATCCACACATATGAATCACATCTACTTAGTCCCAAACATAGTTTTCTTGTTTAAATTATGCTGGCATGCCTAAAGTCAGTACTAAGCATCAACACAAGGAAGAACTATGCAGCTATGTGACTATCACATCTGTGTGTGTGATAAAAATGTTGATTTTTCCTATTGTGTCACCTAATGGCACATTAAAAAGACCATATGCTTTTCTGAGAGAATATTCGCTCTCTTTCTAAAGAACCAGTGAACTTTTTCCTATCAGATGAGTATTTACATAAACGTTTTATTTTTTCCTTTTATGCCTGGCTTCCTTCCAATGGCTAGACATAGGAAGATTTGTGACGGGAAGAATTACTGTTGTGTTGTTAGGTGTTTCTGGGTTAGCTCCAACACAGTGGACCTATTCACAATAGAATGAAACTGCTTGATATTGGATTGTCCCCACAATCTCTGCTGTTCCTCAGCTCATCATAGGAGTCACTATATCAATGCATCTTAATGAAGACCTCTCTCTCCTATACTGACCCTTCATTTTCCTAAGTATGATATGCTTTTTCAGGGACAGACACCTCCTGACAGCACGCCAAAAGTATGTGAGAGAAAGTATCACCATCCTCACCTCTAAGGAGCACTCTAGCTGCACTTAGTTGCCAGACTTCTAAATTTCTGAGCATAGACAACTGGGCATGTTGTGTATGTTTGTTATGTTATAAGCACGTTATTTCCTCTCCCCGCACCCCCCGCCCAACAACTGCAGTGCAGCCTGGATTTCTTCCTTCTGTACCCTTGGTTTGTGATCACATGCCTGTTCTTTTTGGTACAGTAATTCTATGTCTTCCTTTCCTCTTTTAACATTTCCTGTGTCATTCAATATTTTACCCATAGAATCTTTTTGCATTACAACTTGATGCTTGATTTTTTTTTTCTTTTCAGTTATTTCAGCTTACAAAACACAGAGAGCATGCTCTTCCCTTTACATTTCCTAACTCCAGGTCTTAAAATACTTTGCTTTGCCTCACTAAGCTGTCCTTTGAAATTTAGCGGAGGGTGGCTATAAATTGAAAATTACTTGACTGCTGTGGAATGTGAATAATTTAGATTCTATTGATACTAATGCTTGATTTTTCTCTTGATATCACTGCCGTGATCTTTCTTTCAAATTAGTTTCCTTCCTAAGGTTTGAGTTGTTATGCCTCTTTTATTTGGAACAGTTCCTGAATCATTTTAAATCTTGAATAGTATCTAAATATGGGTAAAACATTGAATAATACAAGGAGTATCAAAAGAAGGGGGAAAAGAATAAACAGAATCACTGTACCAAATAGATCTGATCAATATGGAACCATTTCAGGAAATAGAATATAATCATGAACAAAGTTCATGAAGGAAGAAGTTCAAACTCCACTAAGTGTATTAGGAAAAAAAATAAAGTCCCAGGAATTGACGAAATACTAATTGAGGTATTTCAATAAGAGATGCAGTCTTGGATGGGCTCATTAGTCTATACTAAGAAATTTGGAAGATAACTACTCGACCAAATAACTGCCTAGAAGAGATCCATATTTGTCCTCATTTAAAAAAATACTCTGACAAAATGTGGAAATGGCTGAACAATATCATTAATATGCAAGTAAAATCTTGCTGAAGATCGTTTAAATATGACTGGAACAGTACAATGACAGGGAGCTTCCAGAAATTCAAGCTGGATTCAGAAGAGACTTTGGCATGAGCAATGCTGTTTGATGATATGAGATAAATCCTAGTTTAAAGCAGAGAATACCATAAAGATGTTTATTTGTGTTTTATTGACTATGCAAAGTCATTTAACTGTGTGGATTTGAACAAATTATGAATAACACTAAGAAGAATTTAATTCAAGAACATTTAATTGTGGTCATAAGAAACCTCTACATAGGCCAAGATGCAGTTTTTCAGACAGCACAAGGGGACACTGCATGGTATAAAATCAGAAATGGTGTTCTTCAAGAATATGTCCTTCTGCCATACCTACTCAGTTTATATATTGAACAAATAATTAAAAAACCAGTATTTTATGAAGAAGGATGTGGCATCAGGATTAGAGAAAGTCTCATCAACAACTTGAATTATGAAGATAACAGACCCTTGCTTGCAGAAAGTTAAGAAGACTTGACACACTTGAAGAAGATCAAATGATTTTATTTTCCTAGGATCCACAATCAACACTTTACATAATAGTCAAAAGATGTGTTACATTGGGAAAATCAGCTGTGAAGAAGCTTTCTAAAGTGCTAAAGAGCAAAGATAACAGTTTAAAGACTAACATGCACTTGATAGCAAACTGTAGTATTTACAATTGTTTCCTACTCATCTGAAAGTTGGACAATGAATAACAGCAGAATAATTGATGACTTTACATTGTAGTGTCAGAGAAGTGTACTGAATAGACTCTTGCTTCTTGAATTATTTGTTCTGCATACAGATTGAACAGGTATGGAGAAAGGATTCAACCTGCTGTACACCTTTCCTAATCTTAAACTATGCAGTGCTCCCTTGCTCTGTTCACTTAACAGCTTCTTGGACTAGGTATAGGTTTTAGATGTGCACAATTAAGTGGTCTGTGATTGTCATTCTTCTCAATGTTAACCATAATTTGTTATTCTTATTGTTGTTATGTGCCATTGAGTCGCTTGCAACTCATAGCTGCCCTATGTGCAAAAGCCCTAAATGCTGTTCTATCCTGTGCCAACCTCACCGTCTCTGACACACTCATTGCCACCACCCCAATCACAGAATCGATCCATCTCATCAAGGGTCTTCCTCTCCTGCACCGTCTCTCCGCTCTCCCAAACATGATGTCCCTCTCCAAGTCCCAGTCCCTCCTTGCAGCATGCCCAAAGTATGTCAGATGAAGCTTTAGAATCCTTGACCCCAAGGAGCAGCCCGGCTTCACCCTCTCCAGCACAAAGCTGTTTCTTCTCCAACCAGTCCATGGTATATTCAACACTCTTCTCCAGCACCCCCGCTCAAAGGCATCGATTCTCTTTTCTTCATCCTTAGTCACTGTCCAACTCTCCGATGCAAAGCACGGGATTGCAAAGACTATAGCCTGGATCAGGCGCACCTTAGTCTCCAGCCTGACGTCATTGCTCTTCAGTACTCTTGAGAGGTCTCTCACAGCTGACTTTCCCAATGAAATTCATCCCTTGATTTCCTGGCTGCTGTTACCAAGAATGTTGACTGTGGAGCCAAGTAAACAAAAATTGTTAACCATCTCAATCTCTTCACCATCCCTACTGATGCTGCCAATTGGCCCAGTGGTGAGAATCTTTGTTTTCTTGATGTTGAGCTTTAATCCATATTAAAGGCTGCAGTTCTTATTATCCACACAATTAAAAATTTTGCATAGTCTATAAAACACAAGTAAACATCTTTGTGGTATTCTCTGCTTTCAGTAAAAATTTATTTGATATCAGTAAGTATCATCAAATTGACTCTTCAGAACAACTTTTTTTTAATTATTAAATTTTATTAGTTTTAATGAACATTTACAGAGATTTTGGGTTTTCATTCATTCATTGTTGCACTATTTTCTCTACCCTCCTCCCCAGTTCGTTCTTTTTTTGGCATTTTCCATGTCCTGTACCTTTCTCCCACCATACTCAAGTCTATTGTTGCATTCACTGTGGCAATCCATCTTGTGGAGGGTCTTCCTCTCTATCCTTGGCTCTTTACTTTTCCCAGATAATTTCTTTTTTCCAAGGACTTGTTTCTCCTGACAAGATGTCCAATGTATGTGGATGAAGACTCACCGTCCTTGTCAGAAAAAGACCTAGTGACTGACTTCTGAACACCAACGCTGAAAAACCCTGTGGATCATAACAATATAGTCTACAACTGATCATGGGGTTGGTGCAGGATTAGGTAACTTTTCATTCTGCTGTGTGGGGTCACCTTGAGCTGGGTGATGACTCAACAGCAGCTAACAACAACAGCTAAAATGGGGCCGTTCTTTTAATAATGGAAGCTTTGTTGAAACTTCTCTGTTATGAACGACCATACTGGACTTTGAAATATTAATGGTGTAACTTTTAGCATCATAGCTGATGGGCATTTTCCTAAAGACTAGTGGCTCAGGATTGTTGTTGTTGTTATATGCTGTTCAGTGGTCTGCAACCCATAGCAATTCTATGTACAGCAGCTCATAAGCCTGCCCTGTCCTCAGCCAGTCCCAGTAATTTTGATACACCAACCCTCATTGTCCCAGTCACTGTATCAATCTATCTCATCCAGGGTCTTCCTCTTGTGCTCTATCCCTCTACCTTTTTGAGCATGATGTCCTTCTCCAAGGACTGGTCTTTCCTGGCCATGTGCCCAAATCATGCGAGATAGAGCTTCAAAATCCCACCCTCCAAAGAGGAATTTGGTTTTACCCTCTCGAAGACAGATCTACCTGCTTGTTTTATTTTTTTTTGTTTTTTTTTTAAGGACCAAGATATGATCAAGACTCTTCTCCAGCACCACAATTTGAAGGCATCAATTCTTTGGTCATCCTCAGTCATTGTCCAGCTCTTTGATGCATAGCAAGTGATTGTGAAGACCATGCCCTGGGTCAGGCACACCTTAGTCTCTAGATTGACATTGTTGCTCTTCAGTACTATGGAGAGCTCCCTGACAGCAGATTTTCCCAATGCAATTTGTCTCTTGATTTCCTGAATGCTAGTGCTAAGAGTGTTGATTTTGGAGCAGAGCAAGCTGCAATTGTTAAAAACCTCAGTCTCTATCTATCATGGTTGATTAGGCAGAGTTTGTTCTATTGTACTTAGGGTTATTATGAGTCAGGAGTAGACTCAATGGCACCTTACTGCTATAAAGTCTAATGATGATTATTTTTTTTCTGTGTTTATTTGCAATCGTGAATGCAGTGAACCGTCTCATTTATTTAGACATTCTTTGATTTCTTTCATTAACATTTCATCTTGTAATCTTCTCTATGCAAATCTTATATGTTATTCTAAAGTATACAAGTTGAGCTGTGGTACTGGAGAAGAGTACTGAGAATACCATGGACTGCTAGGAAAACAAATAGATTTGTCCTGGAGAGGGTTAAACCGGGTGGCTCCTTGGAGGCAAGGATTCTGAGGCTCCGTCTAACTTACTTCGGACATGTAGTGAGGAGAGACCGGTCCTTGGAGAGGGACATCATGCTTGGGAGAGTGGAGGGACGGCGCAGGAGAGGAAGGCCCTCTATGAGGTGGATTGATTCAGTGACTGGGATAATTGGGATGGGAGTGTCAGAGACAGTGCGATTGGCACAGGACAGAGCGGAGTTTAGGGCTGTTGTACATAGGGTCGCTATGAGTCGCAGGCGACTCGACGGCACACAACAACAACAATACAAGTTACTAATTTTTGCATAATTAAAAAAATAATAGCTTTTCTAATTGGACATGTTGTCAAGAGGGACCAGTCTTTGGAAAAAGATGTCAAGCTGGGAAACGTTGAAGGCTAGCAAAAGAGAGGAAGGGTATCAACAATATGATTGACACAATGCCTGTTACAATGGGCTGAAGTATATCAGGGGTGGTGAATACGGTAAAGGCTAGGGCAAGGCTCAGATCTGTTTTCCACTGGGATGCTATAAGTCTTCATTGACTTCATGGCACCTAACAATAACAACAACAAGAACAACTAGTTTTTGAGTGATTTCTCATATCAAAAATTATTTGGCCTTGACAATGTCATAAGTGGTAGACACTGCAAGACATAACTGAAGAGAAAAGAGCGAATTAGAAAATAAAACTGAAGGAATGAAGCACATAAAAAAAAATCACTATGACCAAGGGGGTTTTATAACAGGTATACAGGGAACATAAGAAAAACAATCAGCATAATTCACTATATTAGCAAAGTAAATAACAAGAATCATATGATTTTAGCAATTGATGCACAAAAGGAATTTGGCAAAAATCCAACAACCCTTATTGATAAAGATACTCAGCAAAATTGGAATAGAAGGGAATTTCCTCAACATAGTGAATAGTATACATGCAAAACCAAGAGCTGGCAAAACTAGACTTTCACCTTCAGAAAGCTGAAACAGGATTCACATCTCACACCATATGCAAAAATCAACTCAAGGTGGATCAGAGACCTGGGAGTAAAGCCCCAAACCATAATGTTCTTAAGAGACAAACTGGGATCAAGCTTAGATGTGCTAGCCCAAGGTATAAAGAAACTGCCAAATACAACTAGAAATGCACAATCTAAAGAGGATAAAATTGATGTATAGGGCCTTCTAAAGATTAAATCTCTATGCACACCAAAAACTTTTCCCAACAGGGTGAAAAGAAAATCTACAGACTGAGAACAAACATTTGATAATACCATCTCAGACAAGAAGTTTACAGAATACTCCTAGGCATCCATAAGAAAAAGGCTGATAACCCAGTTACAAAAAGGGCAAAAGACATGTAAAGAATTTTCACAGAGGATGATAGTCAAATGGCAAACAGACACATGAAGAAATGCTCCAAATCACTGGCAATAAGAGAGATGCAAATCAATACCACAATGAGTTACCATCTCACTCTAGTAAGTGTGGCAGTTTAACAGGAGAGCAAGTAATATATATTGGAGAGGATGTGATGAGAAAGAAACTCTTATACATTGTTGGTGGGATTGTAAAATGGTACAACCATTCTGGAAGGCAGTTTGGTGCTTCCTCAAAAAGCTGAACATAAGGGAGCTCTAGTGGCCTAGTGGCAAGAAGCTGCACCGCATTCCCAGAGGTGTGTGGTTCTAATCCACCAGATGCTCTGCTGGAGAAGGAGGGACAGTCTCCTCCTGTACCAGTCAGATCCAATTTGACAGCACACACAAAATGATAGTTAAAAAACAAAAGCAAGCTGAACATTTTGTTGTTGTTATGTGCCGTCGAGTCGCTTGTGACTCATAGCGACCCTATGTACAACAGCTCTAAACTCTGCTCTGTGCTGTGCCAATCTCATTGTCTCCGACACACTCATCGTTATTGCCCCAGTCACCGAATCAATCCATCTCCCAGAGGGTCTTTCCCCTCCTGCGCCGGCCCTCCACCCTCCCAAGCATGATGTCCCTCTCCAAGGACCGATCCCTCCTTGCTGAACATAGAAATTCCATATAACCCAGCTATTCCACTACTTGGAATATACCCTGAGAATATGAGAACTAAAGCATAAATGGAATTTGTACACCAATGTTCATCATAGCAGCATTATTCAACATCGCAAGAACATGAAAAAAACCCAAATGTCCAACCACATATGAATGGATTGAGAAATTATGGTGCATTCACTCAACGGAATAGCATGCAGCATGCAGGAGCAATGATTTTGCAAATTATTACCTAACTTGGGAGGGACTGGAGAGCATTATGCTGAATGAACTAACTCAGTTCACAATGGTTTTTAAGTCAGGTAAACAAGTGTAAAATATGAAAAGAGTAAAGACTTAAAAGGACAGATCCAAAATAAGCCTTAAGAATCTCAGAAGGAACAAATTAAAAGTAGGGAAGGAACATATATTAAGAGAAATGACTTGTACATTTTCCAAAGAAGCCCTTATGGTGCTAGAGAAGAATATTGAACATTCCACATATTGCCAAGAGAATAAATGGATCTGACCTAGAGAGGGTGAAACCAAGTTCCTCCTTGAAGGCAAGGATTTTGAAACTTTGTCTGACATGCTTTGGGGATGTTACCAGGAGAAACCAGTCCTTGGAGAAGGAGATCATACTTGGAAGGGTAGAGGTCAGTGCAATACAGGAAGTACCTGGATTGATACAGTAACTGGTAATAGAGCCAAGTCTGTCAGTGACAGTGAGATTGGCTCAGGATAGGGCAGAGTTCAGAACTATTGTGCATAGATAGAGTCAATATGAGTTGCAGGTGACTCAATGGCACATAGCAACAATGGTGCAAAAATGGTACTTTTCCCTTTTTATAGTATCTTCCAACTAATGCTCTGCCTTGAGTACTATGTCTAACAGGATTCAAAGGGTATTTTGAGAAAGAAAGTGTTACAAAGGAACATGCAAAGAGCTGGAGTTGGAGAATAGAAAAAGAAGAACTTGCTCAACATTTCTCAAATTGAAAGAACTGGGAAGCAAATTTAAGCCTCAGGTTGTGATACTGAGAGATACTATGGGTAAAATCTTGAATTACCTTGCAAGTATTGAAAGGAGATGGAGGGAATACATGGAAACACTGTACCAAAAATAATTGGTTAACACAAAAATATTTCAGGTTGTAGCATTGGTCAAGAGGCCATGGTGGTAAGAGAATAAGTTCAAGATACATTGAAAATATGGCAAAAAATAATAGCCCAGGAATCAATGGGATACCTCTTGACATGTTTCAACCAACACATGTATCGCTGGACATGCTCTGAAAGATCAATAGTTTGAAACCACCAGCTGCTCAAAGGGAAAAAGATGATCAATCTCCTGTAAAGATATGCTGCTTTGGACAAAGCTTCATCTCACATACTTTGGACATGTTGATAGGAGAGATTATTCCCTGTAGAGGAACATCATGTTTGTAAAAGTGGAAAGAGATGTGACACTTCGTGAAAGAGAGGAAGACCCTCATCCAGATGATACAGTGACTATTGCAATGGGCTCAAGTATATAAGAAATGATGAGGATGGCACAGGTTAGGGCTGGGTTCAGATCTTTCGTTCATAGGGTCCCTATGAGTCATAACAGACTTAACAACACCTTTCAACAACAACATGAATCAGAATCAGTTCACTGGGAGAGGGTAGTGGTGTAGCAGTTAAGCACTATACTACTTACTTGAAGGTAGACAATGTGAACCTACCAGCTGTTCCTCAGGAAAACGATGTGGCAGTTCCTTATCAGAAAAATGTTACAGTCTACATCAATATTTACCACTTGGAAACCCTATGAAGAAGTTCTATTTTCTTCTACAGGGTCACCACAGGATCTCTATTAATGAAAGTAAGTTATATTGACTCTTTATATTGGAAAAAGTTCCTTTTTAAGAGAATTTTAAATGATTCATTATTGATTGCTGAAAATATGAAGGACCAAATCCCTAATTGTCTCTTTACCCAGACCAACTTTTCTGGGTTAGGTAAATTTCTGGACATAGGTAAATTAAAGGGAACTCTGGTTGGCACAGAATTACTGAGTCTTCTCAATCTTAAACCTCCCACAACCAGCTCTCAGTGCTCTCAGTGCTCTCCCCCACTTCTGAGCTATGGTAGCTAAAGAGTGAGTAACTCAACTCTCTCACAATACTCTTGAGTAAGGGGAAAGCTTTTATTTGGAATCAGTGACTTGGAGTTAGGACAGATATGTGCTTGGAAACTTCTCTACTTGCAGGTGTCTCCCCGTCTGTCATTCTTTCTCTCTCTCTAATGTGTGAGTTGGGGCCAGCTTATAGCTGATCCTCTACTGGGTTTCCTGAAGCTTTACTTTAAATCCCAGAAGGGAAGATTGTGCATCTGTTTCCCTTCCTTCTGCCTGTAAAACGCTCTCAGACCCTTGGGCCTCTGCTTTTGTCACATTCCTCCTTTGGCAGGGAAAATGCTTTTGTGCTTATCAGGCTGAAATCGTTCAGTAGAGCACTATTTCAGTTCTTTGAGCGTCTTGTTTTTCTCTCCTCCTTATCACATATAAGTATATTGCTGCAGGTGGGAAGCCTAACCATTTCAGCCATCGCACACTTAATGGAAGAATTGGGTCACTGCTCATTCCTGTGCTCACTTTAATCCTCTGGCCAATTCAAGCCCAGAAATAGGTGCCACGCTTACCTTGACTTTTTAACAGCCTCTCTGCCACATTTAAAATGTAGGTGACAGTGAATTTAAAATTTTAAAAAATTGTGCTAACTTTGCAAGACTCTGAGTCTATTTCAAGGTAACTAACATATTCTGGGTTTGGAGAAGAAAGATGTTCTGGGTATTACTTATTTTGTATTTTTAAATTAGGAGTTTGGCATAATTTTCCACAAATGAGTAATTTTATTTGTTTTTTTTTCATTTTTTTCTCTTATTATTAATTTTAATGAAAATTTGCAGAGATTTTGCATTTCCATTCATTCATTGTTACACTTTTCTTCCTGCCCAACTTTCCCCTCCAGTTTGTTCTTCTCTTTGAAAAGTAAAAGAAAAATTCTTTCATTGTTATACAATCCCTCCTCCCAAGTCCACTCCACTATGAATCCTTCACTCTAGATTCATGTCATAACAATATATACCTTTTAAACAGTTCTCGCTCTCATCTGTTTCAATGCACTACACATAATTTATCCGATCTTTCTTATTCTCCACTCAATCCCTTTGTCAGTGGCATTATGCAGTATTTGTCCTTTTGTGACTGAGATATTTCACTCAGCATAATGTCCTCTAGGGTCATCCTTTTTTAATAATGTTTCATGAGTTACTTGTTTTTAAATGTAGCGTAGTATCAGTAATTTTATTTGTAGTGAATGTCTATGTATGCAGATGACAGACCAAGCAAAATAATCTAGAGCATACAGTAAAAAAACATGGCTATTCAGGACTAAAGCATGTCATGTTAGAAGCTGGGATTCAGCAGATGCTAGGTAAAAAAACAAAAACAAAAACAAAAACAAAACCCCTTACATGGAAGTCTTAGTGTCTGAATTAGGACACTGAAGGATTGAACCAATATTTCTGTGTGTATATTTGGCCCACATATGTTTCTATAAAAGAAAGATATACACACAAAGATATAGAAACAGGGAGAGAGACACTGAAAAAAAAATAGACAAGGAGCTTAGAAGACTGAAAGACAGAGATGTGAATAAAATCAGACCACTCTTGACAGTTTAGTTAAAATTAGGAAATTGATTTAAAATCAGGAAAGTGAAAGAAAAACTGTCTGATAATCACCAAAGCACAAATACCAAACATAAAATTAAGAACACACACCATGTGCAGGGCATGTCATGTTGTTGTTAGGAGCTGTTGAGTCAAGTACAACTCACAGACCCTGTGAACCACAGATCTGAATCCTATCCTATCATCTCTGACACACTGCAATCACTATGTCCATCTTGTTTAGGGTTTTCCCCTCTTTTGTGGATTCCCCACTTATCCTAGCATGAGACTCCTTTCTAAAGAATAGTCTCTCTTAGGAACAAGCTCCAAGTAGGTGAGATGAGACTTTGCCATCTTTGCCTACAGGGGGCATTGAGCCGTACTTTGCCCAAGACATATCTGTTTATTCTTTGGCAGTCCATGGGATGGATAGACAGTACTCTTCTCCACAACTATGATTCAAAGGCATCAGTTCTTCTCTGTCATCCTTATTCATTGTCTGTCTTTCAGATGTGTATCAGGTGATTGAAAAGACCATGGCTTGAATCAGGCACATCCTAGTCTTCAACATCAGTGCTCCTCAGTACTTTGAAGAAGTCCCTGACAGTAGACTTCCCAAATGCAATAGCATAAAATGTAAAAATATACAAAATCGTGGCCCTTATTCTAAGCAAGAGGAACAAGGCAGAAGACAGGACAGTTTGTTATAGCCATGTAATGAGATAGTACAAGATTAAAAGACAACACACTGCAGGATCATTTCCATTTAGCTTCCAAGATTTTGCTCAGAAAGCCTAGGAGTCTCACTCTACTGACTTCCGTGAGCATCGCCCCAATGCAGCGATGGTGTTGGAACAACCTCAAAGCAATTTAGAGATGAACTTCTGAATAGTCACCTTCCTGCTTTATCCCATCTCAAATAGGAAACAGACTGTATACCAACTAAGGGATAAATTTGTTTAAGCTCAATTAATGCCTTAATAATACTTGCATTATGATAGAGCTTTTGCATTTCACAAGTTGCTTTCACTTATAGTATCCTGTTACACATCAAGAAAATTCTGTATTGTGGAGGCATTATCATTTTTCAACTAAAAAAAAAAAGAAAGCAACGACATTTAAGCTCTTGCCCAAGGCCATAGGATTAGAATATGGCTAAACGGCTTGAATTCAAGTCCTATGTTCTTTGACTCTCCCATGGAGTTCACTGCCTACCATAGAAAATGCTAGTCATGATTATGAATTTTTCAATTTCCTAATAGAATTATGCTATAAAAATGGTAGAGTTTAGGTTTCTAGAAAATGGATATATTCGGAATCTCTGCTGGAAGTTGATGAAAGATTGATAAATTCTTTTCACAGACACATCTTTTACCAAGGTCAAGCTGGATACATTTGGGAGGAATTTTCTCCTTTCCAGGTTAAATGAAAAAATTCTAAGGCTTGGTGCCCTTATGTGTTAAAAATATCCACTCCATTAGTCATTTCAACTTTATAGATTTTAGGAAGGCTTCTGAGTTCCACTTGAGATAATGTCTTAGTACTTTCCTGTTGGTTTGATTTCCTGCAAAACGTAATCCAATCCAGAGCAGAATGACCCGTTTACTGACCAAACATAGTGGTGGAGCTTGGGTTTGACTTGTATAGTCAACTTGGAATGTTGGTACAGTTAGAGGAAACATGGCCCAGAACATAATGTAAGAGTGTTTTTCCACCTCAAGAAAGTTAATTAAGGGTTTATGAAGAACCTCATTCCATTTGAAATTTTATGGTTCCATAATAGACTCAGAAATGGAGAATTTGAAAAATCAAAGTTTGTTTAAGAGAGGCAGGGTTAGTCTCAATCCAGGCCTAGATTACACATTTTAAAGTTGGAAATAATAAATGAAAGTTTAATTAAAGGATTAAACTATGTTGGCCTCTTGTTTGACATAGTTAATTAAATTTTCCATATACTTAGGGCCCATTGTTTTATTAAGGTAAATACTGTTGTTGTTTTATACTTTTGAGTCAGAACTGACTCATAGGAGACCCTCAATTGGGGTATTTTCTGAGGCAGAAAATAATACAGAAAGAGATAGATCATATTTATACCTCAAAGCAGCTGGTGGATTTGAATCACATGCCTTTGGGTTGTCAGTGCAATTCTTTACCACTGCATCAGTATGGATGGTGAAGAGATTGAGATAGTTAACATTTTTAGTTTACTTGATTCCACTTGATAAGAGCAGCCAAGAAATCAGGAGACAAAGTGCATAGGGAAAATCAGCTATGAGGGACCTCTCAAGACTACTGAAGAGCAATGACATCGAGCTGGAGATTAAGGTGTGCCTGATCCAGGCTATAGTCTTTGCAATTACGTGCTATGACTCGGAGAGTTGGACAGTGAATAGGAATGATATAAAGAGAATTGATGCCTTTGAGCTGGGGTGCTGGAGAAGAGTGTTAAATATACCATGGACTGCTAGGAGAACAAACAGGTTTGTCCTGGAGAGGGTGAAGCTGGAGTGCTCCTCGGAGTCAAGGATTCTGAGGCTTCATCTGACATACTTTGGGCATGTTGCAAGGAGGGACTGGTCCTTGGAGAGGGACATCATGTTTGGGAAGGTGGAGGGACGGCACAAGAGAGGAAGACCCTCGATGAGATGGATTGATTATATGAGTGTAGTGGTGGGAATGAGTGTATTTGAGATAGCAAGGTTGGCACAGGATAGAACTGCGTTTAGGGCTCTTGTATATAGGGTAGCTATGAATCATAAGCGACTTGATGGCACATAACAACAACAACAACAAGAAGCCACCAGAGTTCTCCTATATTGATAAATAGTTATTAATTCAATTGTTTGGTTTTTTTATCTGATTCAGGCAGCTACTACTAAATAAATGGCTTGTTCTAAAGAAACAATCTACCATATATAAATTTCCATAAGGTAAATTCTTTGGTGTGCTGTAACTAATCCTGGCACTCATGTCCTGTTAAAGAATTACTTTACATTGGATACTTCTTAGAGGAAAAGACTGACAAATTGGTACTAGGTATCTGAAGAATCTGTACTCTTTTCAATAGAAGGTATGAATGTTAAGGCATCGCAAGCCTGTCTTGCCAGAAAGCTGAATCAGAAGGAATACAGCTCATGCTCTCCAACTCAATAAACATTATTCCAATATCAATCTAGACTGCTGCTAAGTGATTTGTCACTTCATCATCTTGTTGGTGTTTGAAATATTATTGTTGCCTCATTTTCACTGAGTGAATACAAGGAGGCTCAGAGATTTGTCCTTTGTGACAGAACTTAGAAGTGGTAGAAAACATAAAACAAGCCTTCTGATGTGAAGCCCTTTGCATTCTCTGTTACTCACCTGGGGGCACAGGGTGTGTGGGACTCCTTTGCTGCCCGAAGAAGCCAACACAATTACAAATTGCCAGAGAACCTTTAGTAGGAGCAGTAGTAGTTTAGTGGTAGGTTCTCACCTCTCTTGTGGGACACTTGGGCCCACCTCACGCATAGCCACAATCCAACATTCAGTGGAGGCTTGCATGTTGCTGTGATCTTAAGCAGGTTTCTGTGAAGTTTAGTGGCTAAGAAGAAAGGACTAGGAAGAAAAATCTGGCAATCAGCTTCTGAAAACTCAGTCCATAACAACTCTACAAATTGCAATGGTCTGATTCTGTTGTGCATGTTACTGTCTTGAGAAAAGGACCAACTAGATGGTAGCTAACAACAGAGAACCCTTGCTTTCCCCCCAGTTGTAATTCTCTAGAAGGCTGGAGAAGAAGTGTCTCAGTAACTCAAATATCACAGCACTGGCTGTCTACAACTCTGGCTTCTGATGCAAGGCTTGTCAGAGATATTTACGGGTCTTTTATTACTGCGGAGTAATTGTAATCATTACAAAGTATGAACTAAAATGCTGTCTAAGGGATATGTCTAGAGGAAAAACAGAACTGATAGGTTATCTGACTAGTTTTCCAAGTGGAAAATTGAATTGAGTGGTATTTTATGGATCTGGCTCTTGAAAATATTTAATATGGGATTCTGTTGTTGTTATGTACCACTGAGTTGGAAATGACTCATAGGTGACCTTCCAGTGGGTTTTCAGAGGCAATAAATCAATGAGAGGAGACTGTCCATCCTTCTCCTGTGAAGTAGCTGAATGATTCAGACTGTGTTTCTTTGGATTGGCAGTGTAACTCCCTACCACTAAGTCATCAGAGCTCACGATATGATTCTAGAAAGAGCCAGACTGGGGGAGGGGGCAGGAATGAAGTATAAATTGTAATGAAAACATGTAAGATATAACAATAAAAATCAAGCCATTATCTTTGCTTAATTATGATTGTGATTAAATATTCCCTGGAAGAGAGGAGAAGAAAGAACGATGTATGGGTGATTGTGAGGGGGGATGTTTGGGTTCGTAATATCACCACATCCATCCCAAATCCCTGAATGTGAAGACAATTTCTGGGTAAAATTTCATCCTGAAGAAAGAAATATCCTGAACCTCCACATGACTCTGGAGAGAGTTTTTATTTTGTTTTGCTAATACTTGAACTAAATCCACCTATCTAAAATGACCCATGTTTTTTAACATATAACCTGAAACTAGACAATATATCTAATGTCCTTTCTACACAGTTTCAGTTTCAGAAATTTAGAAATTTCAGAGATCTAAACACACGCGCGCACACACACACACACACACACAATTGTTATACTTATTTACTTGTTTTTAATATACTATGAAAGTTTGAACTTCTGAAATATGTGAATATACCCTTTTCACAAACGTGCTGCCTTTGTGTGTGATCACCTTTTCTGGTGGAAATTGGAATCATCCTTGAGTTACAGAACAAATTGCTTCTGTAATCTGGTCACTTCTTTCTTGATCTTTAGTTCCTCATCTGTGGCATGAAGGTGCTAGATTTTTTTTAAAAAATCTTTATAATTCTTCCTAGGACCAAGATTTATAGTGTCAGAAGTGAAGAACTCTGACTCTGTAGGCCCAGCTCCTTGACCTTCTTCCTTACAGGAGTCTCCCCACCTTTGGGACCATCCTCTTACCTTCTGGAACAGACCGCTTTCTCTAGGGTGGACACTCCAGCCATCCTGTTACCAGAATGGTGTAAAATTCCAAGGGTAGGAGTTCAAAGAAATTGGAACTAGGTTTATTCCACAGACTTGAATGTTGTGTGAGGATTGCTTTCAGCAGCACTTCTGGGGAACATTTCTTATTGTTAATAGGAAAAAGAGGCTAAGGGCATTGCATTTGATCCTCTGTTAGAAAAAGTGAGTAATCTGACTTAAACTAGTGTGTTTATAGAAGTCGGCCTATGAAAAGAATTTCTTGAAGTTTCTGATAAACACACATAATAACAACAGAAAATCTTTCCAGAATTCTCTTGTCAAAGCAAGGGCTAACTGATGTTGCTAGGAATGTTTTTGCCTACCAGGCCAGGCTCTTGTTTTCCAGTCCAACTCTTTAACTGCCAGCATCCTACTGAAGCCTCCAAGCAAAATGGTTAGTCAGCATTAAGACTCTGATGTTGTACTGGCCTCAAACACTTTAGTCTCTCATCATTAGAACTCATTTTGGTACTTCTTTCAAATTATTACCCCAGAGGGTATTCATTCTGGCTCTGTGACCTGGGGTCTTAGGGAGCTGTCTGGGCAAGTCTCTTTTGTGGCATCATTTTTTACCAATGTTAGAGGGATTGTTTGCTGAGTCTTCACAGTAGAAGAGAGATGGAAACTAAAGAGACATTAGGTAAACATGTGTATCCACTATTTCAGAACCAGCCATCCTGGCTAAAGATTTTAAAGGAAATTTCTATTTAAATTTCCTTTTAGCCTTTCAAAACTACCTCCAATATTTCTTCCTCATCCTCTCTGTGTTTTCTCAAAACAGGGCTATGCCTTGGCATTTCCTCATGTCTGTACCTTTGCTTAGGTAGTCTCTGTGGCTGGAATGCCTGTACTTTCTTCTTGAGTTATCAAAGCTCTCTGAGGTCCTCCAAGTATTCATGCTTCAAGGGGATTTCAACAACTCACCATTTCTGGGTCAGAAGCTGCATTCTTTCTTTCTGTGCCTTTATGTAACCTTCAATTTTTGTGCCTCTGGCAGTTGGAGCTCGTTCCAGGCAGCTAGTGCAATGTCCTGCCACGTTCTCTTTGTTCCCTGCCCTGGGTTCTAGCATTCTTTCAAAAAGACCATGTTCATTTCAACCACAGATTCTTACTTTACATTTACAGTTGCCGCATCTTGGGGACCTGGGAATCTTAACAACATAGCTGTGTGTGAGACCACCAGCCACCACGGAGGTGGTGCTGTCTCATAAGGACTCCGCGTGTGTCAAAGTACATGTGTTCCCTTGAGTCCGTTATGGTAGATGTTTTTTGTAAGTAGATCATCAGGTCTTTCTTCCAAGGTGCCTTTTGCTGAACTCGTATGTTCAACGTTTTTCTTAGCAGTTGAGTGCTTAACTCTGTGCACCACACAGGGTCTCATTGTGTAGGAGAAGCTGGAAGCAAAGGAGAATGAGAGTGAAAGATCACAATTTGTTTTTCAGAATTTTTATTTTCTATAGTTGTAGGAAGTAAGGAAGAGAGAAGAAACCCAAAATATCAAGGATACAGAAATGAGATGATTTAAATCACTATGAAGGAGATTTTAAATGAGGTTAGGAGACAAAGTGATTTCAAGGAAGAACTATGGAAAAGCATGGCTGTGGGGAGCTTTATGGGGCATTTTCTATAGTTGAGTTTGTGGTCAGAATTATTGAAAGGCTGAGATAGCTGGACACTTGTTGTTTTGTGCTGTTGGCCATTTTTAAAATACTCCCTTCCCCCTTTAAGAGCTCCAGCAAAGCAGGCAGCTTGAATCCACCAGCTGCTCCTTGGGAGAAAGTTGGTCAATTTCTTCCATGTGATTTAGTCTCTGCAATGAGGTGGATTATTTGGTTTTGTTTTGTCTTTTAATTCCTAGAATCACTCACAATGTTTGACAGCAAAAAAGAATGCAATGAAAGTTTTAAGTTAAAATGAATTTAAGGTTTATTGTAGTAATAGAGAATGGAATGGTTATTTAGCGTGTGGCTGCTACCACCTTGAACTAAACACTTTAATTTTAGGATCCTTGGAGGGCTACTTTCTTTTTCAGATAGGAAAATATCATTCATTGAATTGCAGAGGGGATGCAGAGGGCATTGCAAATGAAAAGGCAAGTTTATCCAACACCAAGGAGCAAGGGAGCTCTCATAGCCTAGAGGTAAGAAGCTGTGCTGTAATCCCAAAGGTGCATAGTTCTAGTCCACTTGCTGTTTCACTTGAAAAGGACCTCCTGTGTAATTTACTGCCTCTGAAAACCTTCTGGAGGGTCAGTTCTAACTCAACAGCACAAAACAGCAACAAAAACAAGGATAGGCAAGAATGAATTAGGAGATAAAAAAATGTGAATATCCTCTGGAATATATGACAGAGGCCCAGTCTCCTCACTGGTCCTCACTCCCTTTCTTGATGAACTTGGGTGTTGCAGAGGTGACACTCAAAGAAGGATAATTTTTGTAATCTAGGGTAGTTTTTACTTTTTGCACTTTGGATTTTTTATATGTGTCGTTAGATAAATTTGACAAAATCTGAGGACAGAATGAGCATTGTTGTTTTTTATAGGTACCATTGAGCAGACTTTAACTCCTAGCAACCTTTCAAACAATTGATTGAAACCTTACCCTACCTTGTTCCATCCTTATTTCTCTGCTATACTCAATCCCATTGTCACAGTTACTGTGTCCATTCATTTTGGTGTTTGGAGTTTGTTTTTAAGTCAAAAAGTCATAATCTGGGTTGATTAGGAGAAAACAGTAAGGACTGCTCCCAAAATATGCTTATAGGTACCTCAGTCCTTAGCCTCACAGTTTTAGGCCACTGTTACAAAGTTCTTAGTTCGGCCAATATTGACTCCCCCAACTCCCCTAAGTCTTAGCCAGTGTTATAAAGTCCTCACTTCTGGGAGTTATGACCCCATCCCCAACCCCAGTTGTCCAACAAACTTGGGCAAAGGATCTTAGCTCTAGCTACAGTGGTTTAGGAATCCGAAAGCCCCATCTCACATCAGCTCTCTAACTCTGCCATGATTGCTTATTTCCTGGAGGTGAGGTTTCTTCACTGGTGGTGGCAGAGAGGTCTCAAAAAGTATCATTCTCTTGCTTTTTCTTTTTTGCCGGGGTAAGGAAGAACTTTATCTTTTTTACTAGCTGGGGAAGATCTCAATCTATCTTGGTGAAGGTCTTCTCTTTCACTTAATGAGCACACCCTTCCACTATTATCAGAAGCATGGAGGGGAAAGCAAACAAGTTTTCTGAAAAAGGAAAAGGAAAACATTAAAAGGAGCAAGGAATATGACTTAGAAATTACACCCAGTGATAGGGGTCTGAACTCAGTCTTCAGCTTTACTTTGCTGCTTCCCTGAGACTGGGGTGAATTCTTCCCTTTCCGCTTTCAGCCTCACTCCTGAAATCTGAGGTTGCTTACTACCTCAGGCTGGAGTATCAACTTTCAACCACAGCTTACACTCAAGCAACTGGATCTCAGCTAGTGTTTTCCAGCCTCTTTGTCCTAGAAGTTTGGCATGGTACTTTAGCTATAGACTAGAATGGCTATTTCAGCTTTATTGAAAACTCCTCTTTACAAAAGTTCCAAAACCCAGGACACTTTAAACACCTGTTTTCACCACTGCCAGGGCCCAGCTATGTAAACCACATGCCTTTCTGTACTCTGTTCCCTGCTCGTTCGATGTTAACATCTTCAACTCTGGTCCATTCTTGTTTTTGTCATCTGCCTCTTTCCTATTTTCTCTGAGGCACCAGCGTACCTTCAAGGGTGGGGCAAACTGGGGAACACGCGATCCCTGCCATGATCTTTTTCTGCCCCTAGAGAGAACTGAGCACTCATTGGGATTGGATGAATTTGTCCAGATTAGTTTACTTCCTTTGGCTTTTAGTAGTCATCTCAAAGGATTTAGGGAGGAATTATCTCACCAAGATATCCTTAAATAACCTAAATCTAGTTTGCAATATGTTGTTCTTTTTGGCTTTCATTTGTCTCTGAAAGTTCATGAATGATTATGAAAATGAGATAATAATAGAATTTATTTTTCTATCAAGTCAGAACCAACTCATAGCTAAATCTCCAGTGGATTTTAAGCTGCTGTCAATCACAGGGCAAGAAAGTGCCCATCTTTTTCCCAGAGAGCAATTGCTAGATTCAAACTCCCAGCAAAGAATCATCTTTGGGTTGAAAATTTAATTCCCTATGGACAATGCCACCAGAGCTTTTCTCTTTGGAATTTGTCTATTCTAAATAAGTTAAAACTTTACAATAAAAACAACAACAAAATCATCATAGAAACTAAGAAAGGATGCTTGATTCTATTTTCTTGCAGAAAAAAAGCAAACGAACCCAAAACTAAAAAAGACAAATAACAATTCCACAATAATAGTAAGAAACCTTATTTTGTAGACATATGCATAACACTGCAGCAAGAAACAGTATAATTATACAATCTTTTTCAAAAAGCACACTAAGATCAATCTCCTAAAAAGATCATATGTTGGACTACAAAGCTAGCCTCAATAAATTGAAAAGCAATGAAATTATACAAGGCATCTTCTAGGATCATGACTCCATAAAATAAGAACAATAATAAGAAGGGGGGAAAGGTGAAAAAACCCAAAATAAAATAAATATAAACTGAAAAACACTGTTTAAAAATTATATGTCAAATCACTGTAGATAATTGATAAAACAAAAAATGAAACAAAACCTTCCTAGAATAAAATGAAAATAATGAGGATTACAAGTGTAATGAGATACCACAACACACAGAAAGGTCTTTGAGTTGCAGCAAAAGTAGAAAACAAGAAAGAAACAAAACCTTAATACCAACAATTCCAATTAAGAAAAATGTAAATTAAAAAACCAAACAACAAAAAAAATCGATAGCTAAATAAATAATAAATAAATTTTAAAAAGTCAACAACTTGGGTGACCCTGGAGGACATGATGCTGAGTGAAATATCTCAGTCACAAAGGGACAAATGCTATATGGTGCCACTGTTATAGAATGAGGTTGACATCAGGGTGGGGGTAAGACTGAGAAAAACTGAATAAATTATGTTTACTGCATTGAAGTCTATGAGGGAGAGAATAGTTTAAAAGTATTATATTTTTGGGCATTATGTTTATCATAAGAGTACGGAATGAGGGTTGCAGAGTGGATTATATTTGGGGTGGGGTGGGGGGGGGGGGTGGATTGTGTAACAATGAAGGAGTTTTGCTTTTCAAGGAGAGGAGTGAAGGGGGGCGGGGAAAAAAGTGCAACAATGAATGAATGGAATTCCAAAATCTCTGTAGATGTTCATTGAAATAAAAATAAAAAATAAAAACTTTAAAAAAGTCAACAACTGTTAGAAGAAAAAATAAAAATAGAGCAAAAATAATTAATAGAAAAACAATTGAAAGAATAAATAAGACAAAAAGTTGGTTCTTTGGAAAGAATATTAATATCAACAAAACACTTGCAAATCTAACAAAAGAAAAGAAGATGTAAATAACCCGAATAAGAATTGAAATGAGTAAAGTCACACAGAATCAATTGAAATAAAACATGTAATCGTAGAATTTTGTAAAAAGATTTTAAACAGATTTGAAAACCAGGAAAATTTGATGTTTCTAGAAATGGATTATATACCTAAATGAAGATGACTGAGATAGAAAATTTGAACAGATGAATGACAGAAGAAGAAATGAAACAAACAAAAATCCCACAAAGAGATACTATCTGACACCAGCAATAACAACCCATTAAAATCTGAATTTAGTGCCATCTAGGCTGTTCCTCCTCATCATGACAGTATAGAACAGAGCAGAACTGCCCTCACAGGGGTTCCAAGGCTGAAAATAGTAGCAGACTGCCTTATCTTTTTCCCACGGAGTAAATGGTGGATTTGAACTGCTGATATTTCCATTAACAATCTAAATCTTAATTCACTGTGCCACTAAGGGTCCCTAGCAAAAATCACATAGTTTGAAAAAAATTAAAAAGGCAGCATAAATGCTGTGAGAACTTGGAAATTTTGGAACTCTCTTACACCGCTTTTAAGATTATAAAATCATGCAGGAAAGCAGTGGTGTGATGTTTCTTTAAAAGAAGAGGCAAACAACAACTACTGGACTTAGCTGACCAATTTAGCAAAGAGGCAGGACACAAAATCAACATACAATAACCAATTGTATTTCTCTACAATGACAAAGAGAATACAGAACTGGATCTAAGAAAAACAATACCCATTACAATAGCTAAGCACAAAGTTACTTAGGAGTAAATCTAACAAAAAACACAAAGGATGTATTCAAAGGAAATTACAAAACATTACTACAAGAAACAAAAAGAGACCTCGAGAAAGGGAAGAATATAACTTGCTCTTAGATAGGAAGACTCAGTATTGTGAAAATGACAATACTACCAAAGGCAATGCAATCCCAATACAAATACCAATTTCGTTCTTAAATAAGATGGAAAAGTCAATCTCCAATTTCATTTGCAATGGAAAGAGGCCTCAAATAAGCAAAGCATTCCTTAAAAAGAGAAGCAAGGTTGGTCGCTTCTCACTCCCTGATTAAAATCCTACTTACACTCCCAACTGAATAGAATTGAGAACCCAGAAATCAGCCCATCTACCTATAGACAGTTGATTTTTGACAAGAAGATGAAATCAGTTAAGTGGGGAAACAACAGCCTTTTTAACAAGTGATGTTGGCAAAATTGGAAAACTATCCGCAGAAACCTCAAGCAAGATCTACACCTCATACCATACACAAAAACCAACTCAGAGTGGGTCAAGGACCTAGGACTAAAATCAAGGATTATAAACTTCATTAGAAAAAAGCTTGGAAGAACTCTAGAAGCCCTAATCCACAAAATGAACAGTCTTCCAAGCATCCTGAAAACCCTACAACCAGGAGAGGATAAAATAGATGAATAAAATCCCTATGCACATCCAAAAACTTCTCCAACAGGGTGAAAAGGGAAGCCACAGACTGGGAAAAAATATTTGGTAATGACATGCCTTATAAGGAATTTATATCTAGAATTTATAGAATTCTTGAGAGCCACAGCAAGATAAAAGTAAACAACCCAATTGCGAAATTGGCACAGGATATGAAGAGATACTTCACCAAAGAAGGCATTCAGATGGCCAACAAACACATGAAGAAATGCTCAAAATCCCTAGCTCTAAGAGAGATGCAAATCAAAACAATTATGAAATATCATCTCACCCCAGTAAGAATAGCAAAATTCAAAAAAAGCAGCAAACAACAAATGCTGGCGAGGTTGTGGAGAAACTGGAACCCTTATTCACTGTTGGTGGGAGTATAAAATGGTGCAACTACTATGGAGGGCAGTATGGTGCTTTTTCAGAAAGTTGCAAATAGAAATATCATTTGACCCAGCAATTCCACTATTGGGAATATACCCTAAAGAAACCATAAAGGCACCCAAGCAGATATAAACACACCCATGTATATTTTTGCTTTGTTCATGATAGCAAAGAGTTGGAAACAACTCAAATGCCTATCAACAAAGGAATAGAGAATCTGTGGTATATTCACACCACAATGGAATACTATGCTGCATTGGAAAACAAGGAACTCAAGAAATAGTATACAAAATGGGTAATTCTGGAGGACATACGCGGAATGAAATATCTCAGTCACAAAAAGACAAATACTGCGTAGTGCCACTGTTGTAAAACAGGGCTGGCATGGAGGTTGGGGGGGAACCTAAGAAAAGAGGGGATAATGTATACTGCATTGGAACAAATGAGGAAAAGAACTGTTTAAAAGGAATATATGATTAGGTATTATTTTCATGGCAAGTGTCCAGAATAAGAACTGCATAATAAAGTGGACTGGGGGGAGGGAGATTGTATAACAATGGAAGAATTTTTTTTTTCTTTTCAAAGAGAAAAGTGAAACTTTTCAAAGAGGAAAATGTGCAACAATGTATGAATGAAAATACAAAGCCCCTTTAAACTGTCATTAAAATTTCAATAAAAAATCATGCACCATTAAAAAAAAAGAAGATGCAAACAATCAAAGGATCCATTAATAGATTAATGGAAGTGGTATACACACACACACTCACACACACACACACACACACAGAGGAATAGTAGATAATGATGAAAAATCCGTGAAACACTTCATAACTGGATGAACTTTGAGGACATTTTGTTGAATGAAATTAATCAATCACTAAAGGACAAATATTATTTGATACTGTTGTTGTATACTGTTGAGTTGGAACTGACTCATAGCTTAACCCCCACCCCACCCCCCCAGCAGGTTTTCAGAGGCAGTTAATTATACAGGAGGAGGTTGCCTATTTTTCTTCTATGGAGTAGCTGGTAGATTTGATCCAGGTGCCTTCAAGATTGCAGCACAGCTTCTTACCAATAGGCTATCAGGGCTCCTTTATTTTATACTGTTGTTGTTGTGTCCTGTCAAGTTGGAACTTTTCCATAGCTGACCCTCCAGTGGGTTTTCAGAGACAGTTAATCACACAGGAAGAGATTGCTTATCCTTCTCCTGCAGAGCAGCTGGCGGATTTGAAATGTGTGCCTTTGGGATTGCAGTGCAACTTCTTTGGGATTGTAGTGAGCTCTGCTGATCTAGTGGTAAGAAACTGTGCTGCAATCCCAAAAGCATGTGTTTTGAATCCACCAGATGCTCCATGGGAAAAGGATGGGCAATCTTCTCCTGGAGGGTCAGTTCTGCCTTGATGGTATGCAATGACAATTAAAAAAATTGAAGAAAAAATTTATATACAGAAATAAATATTCTTTGACATTATGGTGGTTTCGGTTGTGTATTCTTTTGGCTGCCTATGATTCTCCGGTTTGGCATTTACAAGTGTAGTCATTCTCTTAACTATATATGAAGGAATTTAATCATTTTCTTAATGGGATATGATAAAATAATTTCCTTGATGAAATCTTACATAGTATTATAACCTACAGGATGAGTTCTGCAATGAGCAGACAAGTTAAAGTTTCATTGGAGATTGGCCTGGATACAATATATATATATATGGCTATTTGGGAAAACTTACTTTTGCTCTATCTAGATCCTTCCTTCATCTGGCTCATCACTTTTGGTTCTTTAAACTTAATCCAAAAAAATCTTCCTTCCTTCCTTCCTTCCTTCCTTCCTTCTTTCCTTCCTTCCTTCTTTCCTTCCTTCCTCAGCTTTAGAATTCAACTATCTGCTATCAGATCTGCCAGTCTTCTATTTGTTGCCTCTTGCAGATCTATGAGAAGCCTCTAGCCTTACATCTGTCCTGTAGATTTGAGATTTGCTAGTTTCTCTCAAAGACAAATTAAATTAGGAAACTCTACAGTCAGAGACCTCACCAGAGTGCTGAAGTGCATAGATGGTAGTCTATAGATTAAAGTGTGCCTTAACCAGACCATAGTCTCTGCAATTACTTACTATGCATCAGAGAGCTGGACAATGAATAAGGATGACAGAAGAATTGCTGTATTTGAGTTTTGGTATGGTCTGGAGAAGAGAATTGAACATACCATGGATTTCTAAGAGAACAAACAGGTCTGTTCTGGAGAGAGGGAAACCAGTTTCTCTCTGGAGGCAAGTGTTTTGAAGCTCCCTCTCACAGACTTTGGGCATGTTTCCAGGAGGTACATGTTCATGTTTTTCAGTCCTTGGAAAAGGACATCACGCTTGGAAGGGTGGAGAGACAACACAGGACAGGAAGACCTTGGATGAGATGGATTGGCACAATGACTAGGGTAATAGGGGCAGGTTGTGTTAGAAACAGTGAGATTGGCTCAGGATAGGACAAAGTTCAGAGCTATTGTACATAGAGTTGCTATATCTTGCAGGTGACTCAATGACACAATACAACAACAACCAAAGAAGGTGGAAGGAATACACAGAGTCACTGTACCAAAAATAATTGGGTGACATTGAATTATTTTAGAGAGCCATATGAACAAGAGCCAATGGTAATGAAGGAAGAAATTCAAGCTGCAGTGAAGGCATTGCTAAAACATAAGTTTCCAAAAATTGAAGAGATACTGATTGACATATTTCAACTAAGAAGTACAAGCCTGGATGTGCTTACCAATCTGTGCCAGGAATATTGGAACACATCTACCTGGTCATCTGACTGGAAGAGATCCATATTTCTTCCTATTCCCAAGAAAGATGATGCAATGTGGAAGTTATCAAACAATACCATTAAAATCACATGCCAGCAAAATATTGCTGAAGATCATACCAAAATGGCTAGAACAATACATTGACAGAAAACTGCCAGAAATTCAAGTTGGGTTTAGAAGAGGGCATGGCACCAGGGATACCATTGTTGATGTTAGATATCAGAAGAATGTGTATTTGTGTTTTATTGAGTATGAAAATGCATTTGACTATGTGGATCATAAAAAAAGTATGACTAACACAGTGAAGAATGGAAACACAGAACAATTGATTGTGCTCATACAAAAAAGAAAATAAATAAACCTGCCTAGATCAAGAAGTCTGTTGCCAGAACAGAGTAAGGGAAAATTGCTTGGTTTAAAATCAGGAAAAGCATGCTTCAAGGCTGTATTCTCTCTGCATACTTCTGGCCTAGTAAGAAACTGCACTGTAATCCCAAAGGCACACAGTTCAAATTCACCAGCTGCTCCACAGGAAAAGGATGGTAATCTTTTCCTAAGCAATTTAACTGCCTCTGAAAACCTGCTGGAGGGTCAACGATGGGTTGGTTCCACTTAATGCCACACAACAAAAACATTCAATCTTTATAATTGAACAAATCATTTGAGAACTTCTACTTTACAAAGAAGAATGTGGCATCAGGATTTGATTTTTTTTAATGAAACAAGACAATGTTTTGCAAGAAATTCAAGCTAGATTTAAAAGAGTCCATGGAATTAAGGATATTATTGCTGATGTCAGATGGAGCTTTGCTGAAAGTAGAGAATGTCACAGTGCTGTTCAGCTTTGTTATATTAATTACAAAAAGACATTTGATTGTGTAGGTAAAAAAATGAGGGCTAAGGTTGAGAAGAATGGGAATCTCAGAACACTACATTGTGCTCATGCAAAACCTATACTTAGATACTTAGACCAAGAAGCAGTTGTCTGAACAGATCAAAGGAACACTGTTGTTGTTGTTATGTGCCGTCGAGTCGTTTCCGACTCATAGCGACCCTACGCACAACAGCCCTAAACTCTGCTCTATCCTGCGCCAACCGCACCGCCTCTGATACACCCATCCCGATTACCCCAGTCACCGAATCAATCCATCTCATAGAGGGTCTTCCCCTCCTGCGCTGTCCCTCCACCCTCCCAAGCATGATGTCCCTCTCCAAGGACCCGTCCCTCCTGGCAACATGTCCAAAGTATGTCAGACGAAGCCCCAGAATCCTTGCCTCCAAGGAGTAGCTTGGTTTAATCCTCTCCAAGACAAATCCGTTAGACTAAAATTTAAAATTATATAACAATACTAGATTCACTAGCTGATAGAGACTGGTTGAAACTCCAAGACTGTGGCCCTTAGATATTATTCTAATCTGGAGCTGAGCTCAACTACAGCAGTCAACGTTAAGCCAAACATGTTGATAGGTCCCGTCGAATTGAGCATGACTCATATAAACAAAAGATCTGAGCCCTGTCCTGTCCTACTTCTTCACACTTTCTGACACACAAGAGCCCATTGTAGCAGTCACCTATCAATCTGCCTCATTGAGGGTCTTCCTCTCATTCACTGACCCTCCACTCTTCCCAATATCATATCCTTTTCCAAGGAATAGTACCTCCTAGCCAACATGTCCAAAGTATGTGAGGTGAAGCCTGATCATTCTTGCCTCCAAAGACTCTGGTTGCACCTTCTCCAAGACATATTTGTTTGCTCTCTCGGCCATCTATGGGATGTTCAGTGCTCTTCTTCAACACCACAGTTCAAAGGCATGAATTCTTTTCGTTATCCTTATTAATTGTCCAGCTCTTGGATGCATAACTAGTAACTGGAAAGACTATGGCCTGAATCATACACACCTTACACATTAATCTTAAAACTGACTTCACAATTCCTCAATAACTTGGAAAGATCTCTAATTCCAGATTTCCCCAGCACAATGATTCTCCTTATTTCCCGACTGCCGATACCAAGGGTGTTAACTGTGGATCCAAGCAAGATGAAACTGTTGACAGTTTCAGACTCCTCTCCATCCATTATGATGCTGTCTATCAGTCCAATGGTAAGAATCTTTGTTTTCCTGACATTGAGATGCAATTCATACCAAAGGCTGCATTCCTTGATCTTCAACAAGTGCTTCAAGCTCTCCTCACTTTCAGCAAGTGACTCGATGGCACATAACAACAACAGTCCTAAACTCTGCTCTGTCCTGTGCCAAAAGCATCGTCTCCGATACACCCATCCCGATTACCCCAGTCACTGAATCAATCCACCTCATAGAGGGCCTTCCTCTCCGGCGCTGTCCCTCCACCCTCCCAAGCATGATGTCCTTCTCCAAGGACCGGTCCTTCCTTACAACATGTCCAAAGTATGTTAGACGGAGCCTCAGAATCCTTGCCTCCAAGGAGTTGCCTGGCTTAACCCTTTTCCATATTAAAGTTTGTAGTCTTTGCTCTTCTTCAGCAATTGCTATAAATTCTCTTCACTTTCTGTAAGCAAGGTTATGCCATCTGCAGAACACAAATTTTTTATAAATATTCTATTTCAGATTCCAAATTTTTCTTCATATAGTCTAGCTTCTCAAATTATTTATTTAGCACGTAAATAGAATAGTTTTGAAGAATTAATATACTGACATAACCTTTTCCTAATTTTAAATCACGTAGTGTAGAGAAGCGAAAGCACAAGGAAGAATTCAAGATACTAAAGAGCTGAACAGAAGATTCCAAAAGGCTGCTCAGAATGACAAAGCAAAATACTACAATGAAAATTGCAAGGAGCTAGAGCCAGAAAATCAAAAGGGCCGGACTCGCTCATCAGTTGTATCATCTGTATAATACAGGTTATTGATCAGTCTCCCTTCAATTCTGATGCCACACTCCTCCTTATAGAGACCAGCTTAACAATTTGCTCAGCATACAGATTAAATAGGTACAGAGAGAGAATACAACCCTGGTGTACTTACTCCCTTCCCAATTCAGTGCTCTCCTGCTTCATTCACACAACAACCTCCTGGTCCAGGAATTGGTATTGCATGAGCACAATCCAGTGCTCTGGGATTCACACTCTTCTCAATATCAGCCACAACTTGTCATGATCCACACAGGTAAATACCTTCACATAGTCAATAAAGCACAAATAGACATTCTTGTGATATTCCTTGCTTTCAGCCAGGATCCATCTAACATTAGCAATGATATCTCTGGTGCCAGGACCTCTTCTAAATCCTGCTTAAACCTCTGGCAATTCCTTATCTAAGTATAGTCCCAGCTGTGGTGATTTTTGGCTTTTATATATAAAATGGTTTTATATAATATTTGTTCCAGCTGTTTTTAAATAATCTTCAGCAGAGTTTTGCTTGAATGTAATATCAATGATATTGTTAGATAATTTCCACACAATAATTTCAGTTGGATTATCTTTATTGAGAATGGGAACAAATATGGGCCTCTTTTAACCCATTGACCAGACAGCCATCCTCACAATTTCCTGGCATTGACTGGTGAGTGATTCCAATTGAAACTGTATCTGTTAATTGAAAGATATCAATTGGTACCTCATTGATTCCTGGGGCCTTAATTTTTTACCAATGCCTTCAATACAGCTTATACTCCCTCTTTCATTACCATTGGCTCCTGTTCATATAGAACTTTCTGAAATTTTTCTGACTGTGTATTCCCTCCATCTTTGTTTGATGTTTTCTAGGCCATTCAATATATTGCCCATAGCATCTTTCAATATTGCAACCCAAGGCCTAAATTTGTTTTTTAATTCTTTCAGATTGAGAAGTACAGAATGAGTTCTTCCTTTTTTTGTTCTTCAATCCCAGCTTTCTGCACATTCCATTCTAATACTTTGCTTTGTCTTCCTGAGCTGCCCTTTGAAATTGTCTTACCAGCTCTTTTACTTCGACATGTTTTCTTTTAGATTTCACTTCTCAATTTGCTCCAGTGCAATCTTTAGAGTCTCTTCTGACATCCATTTTGATATTTCCATCTCCTCTGTTTTTGTAAAGACCTTTTGCTTTCCTCATATATGATATCTTTGATATCATCCTACAACTCATCTGGTCTTTGATCATTGGTGTTCAATGCCTCAAACGCATTCTTAACATGAATTCTTAAGATAAAAATCAATAACAAACATTGTTTAATAATTGGAACATGTGATGCATGTAGTTTGAATGTTGGAAAACTGGGAATTGTTAAAAATTAAATGGAGCACATGAAGACAAAGATTCTCACCACTGGACCAATCAGCAGCATCAGGATGGATGGCAAAGATTGAGATTGTTCACAGCTTCAGTTTGCTCGGCTCCACGGTCAACACTCTTGGCACCAGCAACCAGGAAATAAAAAAATGTATTGCAATGGGAAAGTCTGCTGTTAGGGACCTCTCTAAAGTACTCAAGAGCAACGGTGTCTCTCTGGAAACTAAGGTGCACCTGATACAGGCCATGGTCTTTCCAATCACTTGTTGTGCATCAGAAAGTTGGACAATGACTAGGGAGGACAGAAGGAGAATTGATGCCTTTGAGCTGTGGTGCTGGAGAAGAGTATTGAATGTACCATGGACTGCCAAGAAAACAAACAGATTCATCCTAGAGAGGGTTAAACTAAGCTATTCCTTGGAGGCAAGGATTCTGGGGCTTTGTCTAACATACTTTGGGCATGTTGCAAGGAGGGACAGGTCCTTGGAGAGAGAGGGACATCATGCTTGGGAGGGTGGAGGGACGGTGCAAGAGGGGAAGACCTTCTATGAGATGGACTGATTCAGTGACTGGGGTAATCGGGATGGGTGTGTCAGAGGCAGTGCGATTGGCATAGGATAGAGCAGGGCTTAGGGCTGTTGTACATAGGGTCGCTATGAGTAGCAAGCGACTCGACAGCACATAACAACCACAAACATGTTAGTGAGCTGCAATGGACCAACTTCAGCCACGTTAAATCAGATAATGATGTAATATACTATGTAGGGAATGAAAAACAGGAAGGATGGTGTTGTATTCGGAGTAAAAAAAAAATCAATTTCAAGTTATACCCTGAAATAAAATGCTGTTAATGATAGGATAATATCCATACACATACAAGGAAGACTCATTAACATGACTATTATTCAAATATATGCTCCTATATCTAGAGCCAAAGAGGAAGAAATTGAGAATTTTTACCAAATTTTGGAGTACAAAATTGTCCAAAGGTGCAATCAATGTGTGTTAATGATAATTGGTGACTGGAATGCAAAAGCAGGAAATAGTGTAGAAGGAACAGTATAGAATGATTGAATTTTGTATTTACAATGATTTATTCATTGCAAATGCCATTTCTAAAAGACACAAATGATAACTTTACGCATGTTTTTAACCTCATGGGCTGCATAGGAATTAGACTGACTACATTTGTGAAAGAAATTGTTGGAGAAGCTCAATAACGGTAGCCAAAACTAGGACCGGGACATACTGTGGGTCAGATCATCAATTACTCATAGGTAAGTTCATATTGAGGTGAGGATGAAGGAAATGAAAATAAATACATAGGAACCAAGAAATGATTTTGAATCAATTCCATCTGAATCCTGTGATCTCAAAGCCAAACATAGACAGGTCTATATAATGACTAGTATCATCAGGAAAAAATTTATTCCTCAGTGCTGCTAGTCATCCAAAACAGAGAACATTTTCCTACATAAAAAACAGAAGACGGGGAAGGACAGAAAGGGACTAATGGAAGTGGGAAACACACAGAGGAAGTAGCAAGAGTGCTGTTGAGGAGGTTGCAATAAATTCCATGACAAATGTATAAATTATTGAATGAACATCTAATTAGCTCTGTAGAGTTCTAGAGAAACTACAAAAAGAATTGATAAAAACAAAGGGGTTTTTATACAAGTTGTCAACTTTTCTGACTGTTCTATCACATTAGGATCAGTGAAATTAAAGTGACTCTTCACTAAATCTCATCCACTTATTTATATTATTTTAAGATGTACTTATAAACTAAAATTTAAAATATAAAATAATATAGAGTAAAAGGTAGGTATCCTCACAGGTCATCTCCCAGATTCCCAGTTTCCTGTCCCAAATCAGCGATTATTAATACTTAGTTTGGGTTTCTAGGGGTTTTGTTGTTGTTGTTGTTGTTAAGTACCATAACTCTGACTCATAGTTGTTAGATACTGGTGAGTCAAGTATGACTCATAGTGACTGTCCAAACAGATGAGAATCCTGACTGATTCTGTGCCATCCTCACCATCTCTGATACACTTGAATCCATTGTAGTCACCATGTCAATCCATCTCATTCCTGACCCTCTACGTTCTAACATGAAACGTGATGACACTTTACAAGAATAGCCTCTTCTAGCAACATGTCCAAAGTTTGAGAGATGACATTTCGCCATCCTTGCTCTTTTGGTAGTCCATAGGAAATTCAGTACTCTTCTCCAACACCACAATCCAAAGGCATCAAATTTTCTTCTGTCATTGTTACTCATTGTGCAGCTCTCCAGATGCATAGTAAATGACTGAAAAGATCATGGCCTGAGTCAGGTGCATTTCAATCTTCAAACTGACATCACAGCTCTTCACTAATTTGGAGAGGTCTCTGACAGCAGACTTGCCCCCAAAGCAATGTGTCAACTGAGCTCCTGACTGCTGGTACCAAGAATGTTGACTATGGATCCAAGGAAGAGAAAATCATTGACAGTTTCAATCTTTTCTCCATCTATGATGATGTTTCTTATTGGTCCACTGCTGAGGATTTTTACCTTGATGTTGAGATGTCATCCATATTGAAGCCTATAGTCTTTGATTTTCTGCAGCAAGTGTTTCAAGTCTTCCTTACACTCAGTAATGAAAGTGTGTGACTCATAGAGACCCTATGAATAACAGGTCTGAATCTTGCCCTATCCTGTGCCATCCTCACCATCTCGGATATATTTGACTGCTTTTTCACAGTCAACATAACATGAGACTCTTTCTCTCATTTTGACCCCTTCACCTTTCCTGGTTTATGACCAATGAAACAATATAATTTTTTCTAGAGAACTACACACAGAGACACACATCATCTAATTCCCCCCTTTAAATCTAAGCATATCTTGTTTTTTGTGCCTTTTCTGTGTTTTACAGATACTGAGATTTTTACATATTGTAGGTTTGTAGTAATCTTGCGATCAATAATTTTATTTGCACCATTTTTCCAACAGCATATTCTTACTGTATATCTCTGTGTGACAGTGTGCTTAAGCTTTTATTTTAAAAATTTCTATAATGCTAATGCACATTTGTTAGACTGTAGTAAACGTTAATATGATATTTATAAGCGCTGGAAAACCAAGAATTTTATTTGACTTACTCTATTGTGGTATTTGTGTTATTGTTGTAGTATGAAACCAAGGCAGTAATATTTTCCAGATATAACTGTAGAGTATTTCACTTCTCAGCCTCTTGGAGACCATTCTTTGCATTGTTATTTTTAAAATATGTAATGAATTTTGTTTTTAAAAATATATCTAACTGGCGAGCTCTGGTGGCCTAGTGGTAAGGTGTACTGCAATCCCAGAGGTGCACAGTTCGAATCCACCAGATGCTCTGCTGGAGAAGGAGAAACAATCTCCTCCTGTACCAGTCAGATCACACACACACACACACACACACTTTAAAAAAATATATATATCTAACTGAAGCTTTGCTGCAATCCTGAAGGTGTGTGGTTCAAATCTTTCAGATTCTCTGCTGGAGAAGGAAGGGCAATCTCCTCCTGTGCCCGGTGAATCCAATTCAATGGTACACAAAAAGGGTAGGGGGGTGATGAAACTGGTTTAACCACACACTAATAAAAGCATTTACTCATTTGTTAAAGGTACGTTATATTGCTTCCAATCTTTGCTACTAAAAATGGTGCGGTAGTTAATACTTTATACTTGTTAAGAAGACAAAGGGGAAATGAAAATTGTGTATTTAATCACAAGATAAATTCCTAGAAGTAGAATATCTTGGTTCAATGGTGATTGCAGTTTTACTTTTCAAGGGCATTACTAAATTGCACTCCATTTATACTTTTTCAGTTCCTATTAAGGCGTGAAAATGTTTTTACACTTGCAGTGCTGGTAAATTTTACAAAACAAATTAATTTGACAAGAATGTTTGTAAATAAATTGTATTTAGTATAATTAGCATTGATAGAGGAAGTTCTAGTGGCTTAGAGGTAAAGGGTTGTGCTGACAACCCACAGGCAAGCAGTTCGAATCCACCAGCTGCATCATGGGAGAAAGACGGACCATCTCCTCTCATGCGATTTACTGCCTGCAGTTTGAATCCACCAACTTTTCCAAGAGGAGAAAGATGATGGGCACTCTCCTTCCATGAGATTTACTGCTTTGAAAATCCACTGCAGTATCAGCTCAGGCTCTGACCTGATGATACAAAAACACCTAGGGTTGATATTGTCAAAAACTGTAGCAGGTTTATTCATTTTTCTAAATTCATAAATAATGTAGTTAGTAATTAAACAAATATTTTTTTTGTGATAATGCAGCCCAGATCTGAACGACATGCTTGCTTAAAATGAGATAAGCCACTTATCCTTTCTTCAAACATTTTTCTGATCTCTACAAGGTGGATTATTTTAAAAAAATGTATTGGTTTGCATAAAAAATGTATACACTGTGTTTCATATGTTCCTTCATTCACATTATGTTCCATATGATAATTCCCAAACAATGGGTCACCATTGATCCAGGCCCACCATTACCCCATTTTTTCAGGTCCTTGCAGGATCTTTCCCATTTCCTTAGCCACTTCCCTCTGCCCACTAAATTCTGGGCCTTGTGATTTTCCCCCTGCCCACTCTCAACCCTATTGCTTCCTCTCCTTCCTTCCTTGGTCCTTCATACACATTTATACATTTATCCTATTTATACAATAATGTTCTTATGCAGTATTTGTCCTTATGACACTGATTTAGTTCACTCAGCATAATACTCTCTAGTCTCTCATGTTATGTAGTATTTTTCAAAGTCATTGCTTCTGAGTGCTACATAGTAGTCCATCATGTGAATTTACCACAATCTTTCTCCAACAACACAGCTCAAAGATATCAATTCTCCTTCTATCATTCCTAGTAATTGTTCAGCTCTCTGATGCATAGCAAGTGACTGTGAAGACCATGTCCTGTATCAGGCGCACCTTAGTCTCCAGACTGACATTGTTGCTCTTCTGTACTTTGGAGACATCTCTGACAGCAGATTTTCCAATGCAAATCTTTTCATTTCCTGGCTTCTGGTGTCAAGAATGTTCATTGTAGAGCCAAGCAAACGAAAACTGTTAATAATCTCAATCTTTTCACCAAATATGATTCTGCCAGTTGGCCCAGTGGTGAGAATCATTGTTTTCCTGATATTGAGCTTCAATCCATCTTGAAGGCTGCAGTCTTTCAGCCAAGATCCATCTAAAAGGTCAATTTTGCCAGAATCATTTGTTGAAGAGATTTTCATTTCCTCACTTGACAGATTTTATTTCCTTATTGAATGTCAATTGACTACAGGCAGATAGTTTAACTTCTGGGTTCCTGATTTGGTTTCATTGGTCTCTGTGTCTGTCATTGTACCAGTGCCATGCTATTTTGGTATATACAGTTATAGCTGTATGGATTTTGAGATCAAGGAGTGCTTTGCTTCCAACTTTGCTTTTGTTTTTCAAAAGTGTTTTGCTTACTTAGAGTCTCTTTCCTCTTCAAATAAACTTGCCAATTGCCTTTTCTATCTCCTCGAAAATGAATTTGGTATCTGTATTGGTAGGATTGTCATTTTCACTATATTGAGTCTTCCTTTTATGAACAAGGAACATTGTTCCATTTAGTTAGGCCTCTCGTTTCTCACAGGGGTATTTTGTAGTTTTCTTTGTAAAGGTCTTTTGTGTCTCTAGTTAGTGGCATCCACTTCCATAATAGCTTGCCTCCGGAAACCCTATGAACTTGGAGAGAGGATGAAAGGCACCCAAGCATCAAGGATTCTCCTTCATAGGGTCGCTATGAGTTGCATGCGACTCGACGGCATTTAACAACAACAATAACAACATCTCAATTTGTCACTGACTATTGTAGATGTTATTGCTGTATAGTTCCCTTAGTTTTCTGTGCTCTCTTTGTTACTCTAGAGGAATACTATTGATTTTTAAAATATTTATCTTGTATCCTGCCACTCTACTAAATTGATCTACTAGGTCTAACAGTTTTGCTGTTGAGCCATTGGGGTTTTCTGTGTGCACTATCATATCATCTGCATATAATGGCAGTTGTATCACTCCTTTGTCAATATGGATGCCTCTTGTTTTTTACTCCTGTCCTATTTCGCTAGCCAGTGCTTTCAATACAATATTAAATAAGAGTGAGAGATTGAGATTGAACACAGCTTTAGTTTGCTTGGCTCTGTAGTCAACAGTCTTGGCATCAGCAGCCAGGAAATTAAAAGGCGCATTACCATGGGAAAGTCTGCTGTTAGGGACCTCTCCAAAGTACTGAAGAGCAATGGTGTCTCTCTGGAGACTAAGGTGCATCTGATACAGGCCATGGTCTTCACAATCACTTGTTATGCATCAGAGAGTTGGACAATGACCAAGGAGGATAGAAGGAGAATCGATGCCTTTGAGCTGTGGTGCTGGAGAAGAGTATTGAGAATACCATGGACTGCTAGGAAAACAAACAGATTTGTCCTGGAAAAGGTTAAACCGGGTGGCTCCTTGGAGGCAAGGATTCTGAGGCTCCGTCTAACATACTTTGGACATGTTGTGAGGAGAGACCGGTCCTTGGAGAGGGACATCATGCTTGGGAGGGTGGAGGGACAGCGCAGGAGAGGAAGGCCCTCTATGAGGTGGATTGATTCAGTGACTGGGATAATTGGGATGGGAGTGTCAGAGACGGTGCGATTGGCACAGGACAGAGAGGAGTTTAGGGCTGTTGTACATAGGGTCGCTATGAGTCGCAAGCGACTCGACGGCACATAACAACAATAACATAGTAGACAGTTTTGTCTGGTCTCTGTTCACAACCTTTTCTTTAACCTGTTCTTTAACCTTTTTCCAGTGAGAATGATCTTGGCTCTTGGTTTTGTGTATATACTTTTCACCATGTTGAGGAAATTCCCTTCTATTCCTATCTTACTGAGTGTCTTAATCAGGAAGAGGTGTTAAATTTTATTGAAGACCTTTTCCACACAAGGTGTTTTTGGTTTGGTTTTTTGTTTTTTTTTCTAAAATAGTGGATGTTTGAGAAAGAATATTATCTGGAAACCTGGACTATTGTATGATTAGTTATTCTTCACTATTCTGGTGCTCATACACATAATTGAGTTTTGAAATGTTATACTAAAAATCAGTCATTCAAGTTAGCAGGATGATTAGGATAGCCTGTCCAGATTTTAAAACTAAATACAAAAAACCTTTGTCACAAAAACAGATTCACTAAAATCCTCAACAAGATGAATGGACATTGACTGCAACAATGAGCTCAAGCCTGTAGATAATGAGAATGGCACAGGACAGGGCAGTGTTCTGGTCTGTTGTTCGTAGGGATGCCATGAGTCTGGTTGAGGTGATGATGGCACATAACAACCACAAAGTAACTGGCAATTTTAGATGACTACTAAAGATTTATATGATTTCATTTGTGATGCTCTTTTGATTTCAATTTTTTCCCAGAACAGATTTTACTGTTTTCATGATTTTTTATTTGCTGTTCATGACATCATAGTATTATTTCTATATGTGCCACGTCAAGTAAGAAGAATGAATAGAAATATGAAAACAACACAATTATTTTTTAAAAAGGCAAGGTTTTGGCTTTCTGTGAAATTACTTTGTGATTTTGTATAATGAAACACATTGACACAAGAATTCTTACTAACAAGAGTTTCCTTCCTAATGGGGAGGAAGGAATTAGGAAATTGAAAACAAATGCTGCTTAGGCATTTTACAGGCTTTTTTGAGTTTCCTCTAAGCTACACTTTGGGTTACATACCAACTCAGCATAAGAGTCTAGGATTTTTTATTTTAAGAAGAAATTACAATGACTTTACATGAGGGGCTCTCGGGTATAGTCTAGGCCTGTTTTGAATTATCACAATCATCTTAAAAATTTAAGAATAATAAATACTCCCTACAACTTTGCATGAATCATGATTTTACTTGGGTTCAATTAATGGCTTCTATAAAAAAGGCAATAAGTGTTATGAAATTTAGAAACGATTTAACCACACACCTGAGATGGAGTACACAAGTTAGATGACATAAGGTTATGCGGAGAAAAAATATCTTTAGTTTTGTCCCACACATTGTGACCATTGGTGATAGGTCTGACCTTGTTTCCTCAAGGAAAAAAAAATCCAGAATTATTTTTATCTCAAACCTCGCTTGTATCTTCCATTCAATAGTAAATTGGAAGCTATTTAGTTTACAAATTCTTCCTTATTTGTAAAACCTTATTTGGGCTACCCTACTTATTAGACCCTCCATCCTTTCCAACATCATGTCCTTCTCCATGGAATAGCACCCCCTAAGCCCAACAGCTTTGAAACCTTCTCAAACTTCTTGTTGTTGTTGACTGTCTTCAAGTCTAGCATGACTCATAATGATCCCATGTTATTTAGGAAGTGGATGCCACTTCTGCTTTCAAACCTGTCATAGTACGTTATTGTTTTTATGTGCCATTGAGTCGCCTTCAATCTATGGCGACCCTATGTCCAGCAGCTCTGAACCCTTTCCTGTCCTGAGCCAGTCTCACTAATTCTGACATACCAACTCCATTGCCCAAGTTATTGTATCAATCCATCTTATCCAGGGTCTTCCTCTTCTGCGCTGTCTTTCCACCCTTCCAAGCATGATGTTCTTCTCTAAGGACTGGTCTCTCCTGTCCATGTGCCCAAAGTAAATGAGGCAGAGCTTCAAACTCCTACCCTCCAAGGAGGAATTTGGTTTCACCCTCTCCAAGACAGATTTATTTGTTTTTTTTTTTTAAGGTCCATGATATGATCAAGACTCTTCTCCAGCACCACAATTTGAAGGCATCAATTCATCTTCTGTCATCCTTAGTCATTGTCCGGTTCTCTGATGCATAGCAAGTAATTGTGAAGACCATGGCCTGGATCAGGTACAGCTTAGTCTCTAGACTGACATTGTTGTTCTTACGTACTCTGGAGAGGTCCCTGACAGCCGATTTTCCCTGTGCAATTTGTCTTTTGATTTCCTGACTGCTGGTGTTAAGAGTGTTAATTGTGGATCCAAGCAAGCTGTAATTGTTAACAGCCTCAATCTCTTCTCTATCTAACATGGTGCTGCCATTTGGCCCGTTGGTGGGAATCTTTGTCTTCTTGATGTTGAGCTTCAATCCATATTGCAGACTCAGTCTTTGACCTTTTGCAGCAAGAGCTTCTCAGTTTCAGCAAGCAAGATTGTGTCATCTGCATATTGTAGGTTGTTGATGAGTCTTCTTCCAGTCCTGTTGCCAAACTCTTCCTCATAAAGCCCTACTTCCCTAATGATCTCTTCTTCATACAGATTGAAAAGGTACAGGGAAAGGATGAATCCCTGACACACTCCTTTCTTGATTTTGAACCATACATTCTTTCCTTGTTCTGTTCTGAAGACTGCTGTCCAAGTATAGGTTTCATATAAGGAAGATCAAGTGCTCTGAGATTCCCATTTTTCTCAAGGTTAGCCACATGTATTGTGATCCACACAGTCAAATGCCTTTGCATTGTCGATGAAACACAGATAGACATTTTTCTGGTACTCTCTGCCTTCTGCCAACATCCATCTGACATTGGCAATAATGTCCTTGTTGCCATGACCTTTTCTAAACCCAGCCTGTATTTCTGGTAGTTCTCTGTCAATGTACTGTTCAAGTCTTTCTGGAAATCTTCAGCAGAATTTTGCTAGTGTGTTATATTAGTGATATCATTCAATAATTTCCACACTCTGTCAGATCACCTTTCTTTGAAATGGGAATAAATATGGATCTCTTCCAGTCAGTTGGCCAAGTAGTTGTCCTCCAGATTTCTTGGCACAACTTGGTGAGCATATGCAGGGCAACATCTGTTTGCTGAAATATATCAATTGGTATTCCATCAATTCTTGGGGCTTTGTTTTCTGCCAAGTCATTCAGAGCAACCTGTGCTTCCTCCATCACCATTGCCTCATTCTTATATATTGTTTCTTGAAATTAATCTGTGTCAACCAACTATTTTCAGTACAATGACTCTGTATACTCCTTCCATCTGCTTTTAATGCTTCTTGAATCATTTAATACCCTGTCCATAGCATCCTTAAGCATTTCAACTCGTGGCTTGAATTTATTCTTTAATTCTTTCAGCTTAAGAAACTCTGAGCAAGTTCACCCTTTTTTATTTTCTCATTCCAGATCCTTCCACATTTCATTATAATATTTTGTCTTGTCTTCCTGAGCAGCCATTTGAAATCTTCTATTCAGCTCCTTAATGTCTCTATTTCTTCCATTTGCTTTGGCTTCAAGTGTAATATTCAGAATCTCTTCTGACATCCATTTTGGTTTTTTCTTCTTCTTCCTTCTTAGTAATGACTTTCTGCATTCTTCATGAAAGATATTCTTGCTATCTTCTCATAGCTTATCTGGTCTTCATTTATTAGTGTTCGAGGTCTCAAACATATCTCTGGATTGGTTTTTAAATTCACAGGAGATAGATAGACTCAAGGTCAAACTGCTGTTTGAACAAATTAATGGAATACTTACTGGTTTATAATCAGGAAAAATATACATCATGGTTTTATTGTTTTACCATACCTACTTAAACTGGATGATGAGAAAATAGTTGAGAAATTGAACAATATTAAAAAGAACATTTCATTGAGAAATTGAATAATATTAAAAAGAACATTTCATCAAGATTGAAGGAAAAGTTATTAATAACCTGTCATATGCAAATGACACACCTTTGCTTACAGTAAACAAAGAAGGTATGATGCACTTACTAATGAAAACATACAGAATTTAAAAAACCATAGAGAAAATATAAGTACAACTGGTCCCATAAATAGCGTCATGATAAGTGGAAAAATGTGATGCTGTCAAGGACTTAATTTTATTTAGATCTATAATCAGTGTCGATGGAAGCAGCAATCAAGAAATCTTACTATGAATCCATAATCAGCACCCTTGATAACCAGCACTCAGAAGCTTAGGAGATGTATTGCATTGGGTAAGTCTGCTGTCAGGGCATTCTCCAAACTACTGAGAAGCAGTGATGTCAATTTGAGGACCAAGCTGCAACTGATTCAGGCCATGGTCTTTTCAATAACTTGCTATGTATCAGAGAACTTGACAATGAATAAGAATGACAGAAGAAGAATTGATATGTTTATGTTGTGGTGTTGGAGAAGAGTATGGAATATCTCATGTACTGCCAAAAGAACACACAGATATGTCCTGGTGAATGCACAGCCAAAGAGCTCCTTGGAGGAAAGGATGTCAAAGCTTTGTCTCACATAGTTTGGTTACATTATTAGGAGAGGATATTCTTTTGAGAGGAATATCATATTTGGGAAGGTGGAACTGGCAAAAGAGAGGAATACCCTTAACCAAGTGAGTTGACACAGTGACTGCTGGAATATGTGCAAGTATATCAGAAAATATGAGAATGGCCCAGGCTAGAATAGGGTTCAGATCTGTTTTCATGGGGTTATTATATAAGTCATACTTGAATGACTAATTCCTAACAATAATGACAAATATCTGATGTATTGCCCTTTGATTTCTTGATTGGTGCATTTTGGGTGAATGATGTATATGACCAACCCAAGGAAATTCTTTAACATTGTTGTTTTTGTCAGGTGCTGTTGATTCGAGTACAACTCATAGTGACCCTATGAACAATAGATCTGAACCATGTCCTATCCTGTGCCATCCTCACACTTCCTGACAAACAAGAGCCTTTTGAGGGATTCACTGTGTCAATGCACCTGGTCAAGGGTCTTCCTCTACTTCACTGCCCTCCACCCTTCCTAGCTTCATGTCCTTCTCCAAGGTAATATTTGATTTTCCCCCACAGAGATATTTAATTTTCTAAGATTCTCTACATCTCTGTTACTCCTTTCCCATCTCAGAAATTGTGATAGATGCTTCCAGCCACATGATCATGAGTCATTTCCTCTACTAGGTTGAATGGGTCCTATAATCTGCTATAATCTGTCTATACTGGTAGTTTGTTTTCTTTCTCACATTTCAAAAGTTCTTTTGTAAGAATTTTCTCCAAGTGGAAATTCCTAACACTATGTGCTTCTAAGGTGTTAAAGAATTGATGTTTTTAGGTGTTAATGAATCAAGTATACCATAGTGACTCTATGAACAACAGATATGAACCATGTCCTATTCTGGGCCATCCTCCCAATTTCTTTTTTTCCAGATTTTTTTTATTGAGCTTTTAATGAAAGTTTATAAAGAACTTGGGTTTCCAATTGCCAATTTCTGACAACTCAAGCTCCTTGCAGCAGTCATTGAGTCAATTCATCTGGTTGATGGTCTTTCTTTCTTTCTTTTGCCAACCCTCCACCTTTCCAAGCATGATGTTCTCCAATGATTACCCACTCCTAACAACATGACTGAGGTTTGTGCAATTAAACTGTATCCAAGGTGCTTCCAAGGAGCACTCTGGCTGTACTTTCTCCAAGACATATTTATTTGTTCTTCTGATAGTCCAAGAGATAGTCAGTAGTCTTCTCCAATACCACAGCTCAAAGGCATTAATTTTTTTTATCATCCTTAATCATTATCTGACTCACAGATGCATAGTAAGCAATTAAAAACCCCTGGCCTGAATCAGGTGGACCTTAGTCCGTAAATTGACATCATTGTTCCTTAATAATTAAGTGAGGTCTTTGACTGCAGACATTTCCAGTGCAGCATGTCTCCTGATTTCCCAACTGCTAGTACCAAGGATGCTGATTATGGATCAAAGTAAGATGAAGTTGTTTGTTTCAACCTTTTCCCCATCTATCATCATGTCGCTTATTGGTCAAATGGTGACAATTTTTGTTTTCTTGGTATTGAGAAGCAATCCATATTGAAGGCTGTATTTTATTTTCTGCAGTTAGTGCTTCAAATCCTCCTCACTTTCAGCAAGCCAGGTTGTATCATTAGCATAATGCATGTCATTAATGAGTCTTCCTCCAATCTTGATGCCATATTCTTCTTCACAGAATCCAGTTTCTTAAATAATTTGCTTAGCACACAGATTGAATAGATATGGAGAGAGGATACAATGCTTATGCACACCTTTCTTAGTACTAAACCATGTTCACACAACAGTGCCTTGGTCTATGTATAGATTTCTTATGAGCACAATTAAGTGTTCTGGGATTTCCATTCTTCCAAATGTTGGTTATAATTTGTTGTTATCCACATAATCAAATACCTTTACATAGTCAATAAAATATACATAGACAGTCTAGTAGTCTTCTTTACTTCCAGACAGGATTCATCTGATATCAGCAATGACATCCCTTGTGCCACAGACTCTTCTAAAGTCAGCTTGAACTGGAAGTTCTCTGTTTTTCTAGGTTTTTGAATGATCTTCAATTGTAGTTTGCTTAAAAGTGATATTAATGATATTGTTTGATAATTTCCACATTCTGATGGATCACCTTTCTTGGAAATTGGAACATATTTGGATCACTTCCAGTCAGTCAGCAAGTGTCCTCTAAATTTCCTGGTATAAACTAGTAAGCATGTCATAGGCTACATCTGCTAGTTGAAACAAGTCAATTGATATCCCATCTATTCCTGGGCCTTATTTTTGCAAATGTCTTCAATGCACCTTGACCTTGCCCCTTCAATGCCATTGACTCTTTTTTTACATTGTACTTACTGAATTTTTCAGTGTCATCCAATTCTTTTTGATAGAGTGAGTGGGTATTCCCTCCATTCTGTTTGATGCTTCCTGGATTATTCAGGACTTTGCCTTGAGCATCCCTCAATATTTCAACTCAAGACTTGAATTTTTCAATTCTTTCTGTTTGAGAAATGCAAAGTGACTTCTTCCTTTTTAATTCTACAATTTGAACTCTCTGTACATTCCGTTATGATACGTTGCTTTGTCTTCTCTAGCTTCCCTTTGAAATGTTCTGTTTAGCTATTTTGCTTCAGCTTCCTTCCCTTTGTTTTGGCTTCTTAACAGTCTAGTCCAGTTGTCAGTGTCTTTTGACATCAATTTTGGAGGTTTTTATTCTCCTCTATCTTTGTAATACTAGGAAGAAGGATTGGCCACCCACTTCTGAAATAGCAGGCCTCTGAAAACCCTATGCACAACAGAATACACGCAGACTAACAGAAAGGGCA
>NW_006399776.1:8198166-8202733 GCF_000299155.1 Elephantulus edwardii
GATTCTGGGGCTTCGTCTAAGATACTTTGGACATGTTGTGAGGAGAGACCGGTCCTTGGAGAAGGACATCATGCTTGGGAGGGTGGAGGGACAGCGCAGAAGGGGAAGACCATCTATGAGATGGACTGATTCGGTGACTGGGGTAATCAGAATGGGCGTGTCAGAGGCAGTGCGGTTGGCGCAGCATAGAGTAGGGTTTAGGGCTGTTGTGCATAGGGTCGCCATGAGTCGCAAACAACTCGACAGCACATAACAACAACAACATCTTTGTAATTATCTTTTACTCTTTTAATGGATGATATCCTTGATGCCATTCCACATTCTACCTGGTCTTAGATCGTTGGTGTTGAATGCTTCAAAACTATTCTTAAAATGATTTTTAAATTCCAGTGGGATAGACTCAAGATCATGCTTTAGTTCTTGTTGACTTACTTTATCTTCAAACCCAATTTGACCTTTTAGTTAATAAATTAACTGGAGCTAAGTTAAATATATATTATATTTATCTACCTCTCTCCCTCCTTTTCCCAACAACAATCAAGGAATGAGTAACATTAAAGGCTAAAATTCTGGTGATTACTTTACTGCTAGTTCCTCCATGTTTACTTCAAAGCATAGCTGAAGAATCAACAATTTAATATATGAGTGAGTTAATGAATGTCAAGGCAAGCAAGTCTTTGAGCATATGGAGTATCCCACCGTGCAGCTATGAAACCAGCACAAAGTCACTCCCATAACACTGAGCAAAAAAGGCTTAATTTTAAAAGCAAAGTGAGCCACTTCACCAGCTCCAGGGACCTGGAACAGCTCTTCTAGAGAGTCATCTCTGAAAGCCAAACCACAGGACACTCATTCTAGACTTCATCTTAGTCCTATACACCTTCTGACTTTTGGAAAATGACAACTTGCATTTGAGGCTAGACATTGCCTAATTTATGGAGATTTGCTGAGTTGGATTTCAAATGTTTCCTAGGATTTTGGAATTTAACATTTGTTCTTTCACTTTAAAGACAGAATAAGGAAGACATAATGCAGGGCAACTCTACTGATGGGAGAAAAGATATGCATGAGTTCTCGAAGTAAGTGCTGGAGACAGCAAGACCTGGCACACCAACTTTTGGCAGCCCTGCTTGGCCCAGCATGTGGCTGAGCAGCCAGGGAGACCTGGGTACCATCTCACCATCCACAGGGCCCAATTTACAAAGGAGGAGGTGGAGCATCCCTAGGGCCTCTTCTGTGCATTCTTTCTGGCAAATTCAGGAAAGGGATTAAGAAAGAATTATTTCCTTTCCCCCTGCCTTCCATTTTAGGTATCAATATGGTAAAACTATCATTTGAAATGCAAGTCCATTAACGCATACTTAATTTTCTTTTTAGCCACAAATTATTTTAACATTCTTTGGAGCCTCTAACTCATCTTCTTATTTTAAGAATTCAAACATTTTTAATGTCAAAACAACTCCAAAAAATAGGAACTGTTTTCCCAGAGATCCTGGCTTTAGGAAGCTAACCTATTTTGCAGTCAGACTCCTGCGGTTGGGGTGTTCGGTTTGAATGCACCGTTTTGCATCTGCAGGGGTTTTAATTTTCCATTTCAGAATAGATCTCCAATTTCATATAGACTTAAAATTACTGATATTTGGTATTATTTTCTCTGCCTTAGGAAGCTGTTTCTCTTCTCCTGTTCAAATTCTGGTTGTTGCATTTTTATATTTTTAACATGTGTGAGTTTCTTCATCTTTAAAATGTATATAATATTGCTGTCTTCCTAGTGAATTTGCATTGAGAAATAAATGACTACATTTAAAGCACCTAGTATAAACCTTCACTTATTTCACTCATTTCTGTAAAGTTGGAACTGACTTATAGCTGACCTTGTATTGGGTAACTGAGGCTGTAAGTCACATGGGAGATGATCACTCATCTTTTTCCTGAGGATCTGCTCGTGATATGCCAGGGAGGCACAAGCTTTGAGTTAACTCGACAGCTTCCTGAAGACTACACCACTGCAGCTCACTACATAGTACGTGGCATCCATAACTCAGTAAAACTGGCCATTGACTTATAGAGATGTTGGTCTAAATGAAATACTTTTTTTTTTTATTCAGTGTCATTGAGTTGACTCTGACTCATTGCACTGTGTACGGCAGAACAAAACACGGCCCCCTTCTGTGTCATGCTCACAGTCATAGCCCATTGTTGCTTCCACAGTGTCCTCCAGCTCATTGAGGCTCTTCATCGTTTTGCTGATCCTCTACTTTGAGAAACATATTGTCCTTCTCTAGGGACTGGTTCCTCCTGAAAGCAGGAACAAAGTCTCATTATCCTTGTTTCTCAGGAGAATTCTGTCTGTACTTTCCCCAAAGCCTTTCTTCTTTTTGCCTGGAAACTCAGGACATAGTGTTCACTATAAACATAATTTAAAGGTATTGATTCTTCTTTTATATTCCTTATTGTTGTCCAGCTCTTCTATGGATATGAGACAATTAAACAATGCCACGGCTTAGGTCAGCTGCTTTTTAACACTCTAAGGAGCTACTTTGCCTCCTCAGGGCATTGGATTTAGGCCATTGGATTTCTTGATTGCTACTTTTGTAGACATTGATTGTGCATCCATCCAGTAAAAGAAATTCTGATAGTTTCAATATTTTCTTCAATTTATCATGCTGTAGCTTTCAGGAAACAAATTCTGCCATCTGCATTTCACAGATGTTAGGGTCTTCTCCAATCCTCATGATGCTTTCTTCTTCATATAGTCCATTTTGTTAGGTTATTTGCTAAACATACAAACTTGATAAACATAATGAAAGGATTATTCAACCCTGACACATCTATACAGATTTTAAACTTTGCAGTATCCATTTGTTTCATTGGAATGATTGTATCTTCTTCTTCTCCTTTTTTTTTTTAATGCTAGTTTATTCACAAAATTTTAATACATTGTTTTTGAGAACAGATTCTTCCAATTTCCCTCATGCCCACTCATTAATTTATACAACTCATGATTAAGCCCCCCCTCTCTCACATCCTCGTCCTTCTGCTTCCATCCCCCCCTTTGGAGCCTACACTCATTCTACAATAATGATTTTTATACAATATTTGTCCTTGTGGGACTGAGTTAGTTCACTTAGCATAATGCTTTCCAGTCCCTCCCAAATTAGATAATAATTTACAAAGTCATTATTTCTGCGTGCTGCGTAGTATCCGATTGTGTGAATGTACTATACTTTCTCAATCCATTCATTTGTGGTTGGACATTTGAACTTTTTCCAAGTTCTTGCAATGGTGAGTAATACTGCTATGAACATTGATGTACAAATCTCAGTTTGTGCCTTAGTTCTCATTCTTTCAGGGTATATTCTGAGTGCTTCTTGATGTATGTACAGCTTCCACATGAGCACAGCTAAGTGGTCCAGAATTTCCCATGTCCATAATATTAATATGCTATGATGGAGAAAATCATGATACTAAAATAAAAATACTAGAGGGTGAAAATAATCATTACTCTGTTTTGATAAAAGACACACATAGATTTTATTTTGTCCTCTCACAGACCGCATCACATTGTATTATTCTTATTTGCACTGAATGGCATTTTTCCCCCTATGCATGGCAATGGTGACCTTTCCTTCAGTCACCTGTACTTTTTCAAGGCAAGATGATATCTTTTTAAGTTATGAAGTCCTTGCATGTAGCATGGAGGCTGCAAAAACATCACATTTAATTACCATTTTTGGACCAGAGTGAAAAGTGAAGGGATTGATTGGAAAAGACTTGAACTGGTTTGTGCTTATACAAAACCAAAAACTTCACTGTCATTGAATCAGTTCTAAAAATCATTTGGGGAGCCTACTAGCTATTTTTAACTGTTAGAGTATCTGCTAGATTTGAACTATTGATATTTTGGATTTTAACCGTACACATAATGTACTATGCTACCATTATAGTTTATAGTTTTTAGGGCTAGCATAGATCTTTTAACCAATATGCATTTCTTTCCACCCCATAACTGCTTAAGTCTCATTGAGATAAGGAACTTGCCAGAGCCTTCTCTTATGAGGAAGAAAAATGTTTTTTCCATAGGATGACATTGGAGAGTCCCTGCACATCCTGCACGTGTAGGAGCTTCCCAGTCCCATTGTCAGTGTCAACCAACCAAGATCTGCCGCCAGGTCCCAACTCTAGGCTAGGCATTCTTCAGATAGCAGTTTTTGTGGTCTTTTCAAAATTTCAATATAATAATCCTGTCTTTCTTCTTTAAATATTTTAATGATATCCCATTGTTCTAGGAGTAGAAATAACTCCTCAAGGCTCTTCATTATCTGGCCCACTTTAACCACTCTTTCCTGTATTCAAACACTTTTCTCTCTCATTAGTCACATTCACCCTCTTGCCTTTGTCCTCTGTACCACAGAATAGTTACTGATGTTGTTGTCTCCACTAAGCATGGTCTTTTATTTCCTCATTGACTTCTTGTTGTTGTTGTTGTTATGTGCCGTCGAGTCGCCTGCGACTCATAGCGACCCTATGTACAACAGCCCTAAACTCCGCTCTGTCCTGTGCCAAT
>NW_006399776.1:8204438-8208115 GCF_000299155.1 Elephantulus edwardii
TGTGCTCCAGTGCAATTTTCAGAGTCTCTTCTGACATCCATTTTGGTCTTTTCTTCCTCTTCTGTCTTTGCAATGACCGTTTGCACTCTTCCTGGACGATACCCTTGATATCCTCACACAACTCATCTGGCCTTCGTTCATTGGTGTTCAAAGCCTCAAATCTGTTCCTGAGATGGTTCTGAAATTCAGGTGGGAGAGCTAAAGCTGAGGAAAGCATTGACTTGTTAGCTTTCATTTATCCTTCTAATCGTAGCCTTGTGCTGCTTCATTTGGTGAACTCTTCAGGATCAATCTATTTTGATGACATTATACTATGATGCACTTTGATGGCATGGAGTGCTTATGCTTAAATTCTTTACAGCTACACTTTCATATTGAGAAATTTAGTTTTAGAAAAGTTTTAATTGGAACTGGGAGGGAGTTGCACTACTACTATCCCTAAAGGCTGTGTTTCTCCAATCCACCAGTGGTTCTGAAGGGAAATTTCCTGTGAAATTTACAACCTCAGAAACATGATGGAGGGTCATGATGAGTCAGTTCTGACATGATGACAATGAGTTTGAGTTTTATTTTTTAAAGAAAAGTTATCTGATTGGTTGGTTATCATCTATCTTGCATTATATACTTTGGGTTTCATAAGTTAAAAGATTTTTTTTTATTTTGTACATTACTATATCAAAGACTCATTTTCATCTGGTTTACATTTGACATGACCATACTAATTAGTAAATGGCTGACACAGTTCTATACCTAGAGATAAAGACATGATCCCCAAAGCCTTAGTGACCCTTCTGCCATTCTTGATATCCGAGTCCCTCAGTTGAAAGTTTATTTCTCCTTACAATCTAGTAACAAATTGCATGATTTCAGACAGAGTGGAGTCCTTTAAAATCTTACTTTAGAACGCAACAGATGCCTAAGCAACACTGATGACTTAATCATTCTGAACTATTTCCAGTATCACTCTGTTTGTTCCCAGTGACAACAGCACTAAGTGCTTGATAAATATTTGTTGAATGAAGTGGATGATCACTGAAATGAGATGTTTGTGGACATGGCTGTAGAGGCCACTAAGTCTGTCTTGTATCTGTAGCTCAGACTCAGCTTCTCTTCCTTTATTCCAAAGGACATAGATAGCTTCCTCACCATACATCTCTTCTGACAGTGTGTGCCATTCTTTTTGAGGTTGAGATTTGATATTCAGGATTCTAACCAGGAAATCAGTATGGATGGTGGAGAGATAGTTTAAGAAATAGTGACAGTTTTAGTTTGTATGGCTCCACAGTCAACACTCTTGGTAAAAGCAGCCAGGAAATCAAGAGATGAATTACATTGGGAAAGTCAGCTGTGAGGGACCTCTCAAGAGTGCTGAAGAGCAGTGATGCCAGGCTGGAGACTAAGGTGCGCCTGGTCCGGGCTATAGTCTCCTCAATTACTTGCTATGCATCAGAGAGTTGGACAGTGAATAGGAATGATAGAAAGAGAATTGATGCCTTTGAGCTGTGGTGCTGGAGAAGAGTATTGAATATATCATAGACTGCTAGGAGAACAAACAGGTTTGTCCTGGAGAAGGTGAAGCCGGAATGCTCCTTGGAGTCAAGGATTCAGAAGCTTCGTCTGACATACTTTGGGCATGGTGCAAGGAGGGACTGGTCCTTGGAGAGGGACATCATGTTTGGCAGAGTAGAGGGGTGGTGAAGGAGAGGAAGACCTTTGACGAGATGGATCGATTCTGTGGAGTGTGTTTGAGATGGCTAGGTTGGTACAGGATAGAACAGTGTTTAGAGCTCTTGTACATAGGGTTGCTATGAGTCGCAAGAGACTGGATGGCACATAACAACAACAGAAACAACCAGGAAATGTGTCAACTGGTAAATAAACAAGGAGATCAGAAAAACAACCCAAAGACCACTTCTGAGCTCTCCTCCGTGGAACAGCTGCTCTAGATGTAAGGTGACAAGAGTAAAAAGGACTAGAGCTGGCAAGATTCCTAGGCAGGTTCTTGCCTCTGTCTTTTACCAAGTTAGCTCTGCTTTAGAATGAGCTTTTTCTCCTCCTTTCTGTATAAAATAATTAAATACTGAGGCTGTCTAACACATTTCTCTTCTTCTAGGTTCAAGAAACAGGGCAATCCTGAAGTCATTATTGCCCACAGCTTGTGAAACAGTGGGACAAAATGTACCTCATTGTTGCCCCCATTTATGAAAGAATAGGGCAAAATGTATCCCAGTGTCAATTTTTAAGTGGAAAAGTATGCTAATTATTTAGGTGAGGACAGAAGGCAAGGAAAGAATTCAGATTGCACCTCAAAGGAATCTGTGTTTCCCAATTCTGTGGGACAAAGTACTTTTACCTGAACTGTGTTCACTTACATTTAGAAATTCTAGCGTTAAAGTAAAGGAGTGGCTGTCCCTTACTCTTAGCTCCATTACTTCCAGTTGATGAGCATAGAAAGGCATGAATGGAAGACAGAAGCTTTAAAGATCAAATAATGACATTAGTATAAAAGAATATGTTATCAGGTTAAAGTTTATCTGAATTTTAGTAATTATTTTAACATGTGGCTGCACATTTTTAAATTGAGACTGTGCTTAGAAACACATTTTTTTTGCCACGATTTGAGACAATGTGTTAAGTAGGGATAAAAAAATTAACAAACTATTCTTGCCCTCAAGGCCATTTTAATTTAGAAGGGAGGAGAAAAATGCATAGTGGAAAAGGAAGAGTCAGTATTCAAACAAATGCTGAAGAAATTTTTATTTAAAAAGAGCGTGTTTTCTACAAGGATAATCGCAAGATGCACCATGCAGATGGTAACATTTGGACTTTTAAAAGTGTATGAAATTTGGACATATGAATATGGAGAAAAATGCCACTTTTTAATGAAATAATAGAGCATTGGAAAAACACTTTTCTCTATTCTGCTCAGAAACTCTACTGTAAGATTGATCAGACTTGCTTCTGAGGGTCCATGCTGTACTCTAAGGTCATAAAATATGCTCTAACTTTGATGAATCATAAATTGAATGACAACTCTATTGATGCTTTGACGTTATTAGGTTGATTGGAATCACTATGGTGTTAGAAGTTTGTTATTTGCTCTATGTGTCACCAGCTCAGGATGTGGGTCTAGAAAATGAAATAAAGAAATATCAGGTTTAAGATGTTACTATTTGAAAAAAAGTATTATAACTAAATGTACAAAAAGCTGGAGGACGAAATTTAAAAAGGATTGGTATTTCTTAAACTGAAGGAACTGAAGAACAAATTCAACTCTTGAGTTTCTGGATGTTGAATGACCCAGGAAGCATGGCAGAAGATGGAAGGAGTACATAGAGTTACTGTACCAAAAAGAATTGGCTGACACAAAAGAATTTCATGAAACAAAAGATGATCAAGAGGCAATGGTGATGAAGGCGTAAGGTTCCAGGAATTGCTGGCATATACTAACTGACATACTTAGACAAAGAGATGCTGCCCTGGATGTGCTCACCAGATTGTGCCAAGAAATCTCTAGGATAGCTACCTGGAAAAGATCCATATTTATTCCCCATTCCAAAAAAAAAAAGGTGATCCGGTAGAGTGTGGAAGTTATTGAACAGTATATCACACTAATATCACACACAAACAAGACCACACAAACAAGACCCTGCTTAAGAGTGTGTGTGTGTGTGTGT
>NW_006399776.1:8208315-8210092 GCF_000299155.1 Elephantulus edwardii
TACCAGAAGAATGTCTTCCTGTGTTTCATTGACTGTGCAAAGACATTTGACTATGTGGATCATGACAAATTGTGGCTAACTTCAAGAAGAATGGGAATCCCAGAACACTTAATGTGCTCTTGTGAAACCTGTATTTCAAACAGAAAGCACTTGTCATAAACAGACTGTATGGTTCAAAATCAGGAAAGGTATATACCAGGGTTGCATCCTATTTCTACACTTTCTCAATCTATGTATGAAACAAACCATTCTGGAGGCTAGACTTTATGAGGAGGAATGTGACATCAGGATTGGAGACAAAATCGTCAACAACCTGTGTTATGTAGATGATACAACCTTGATTGCTGAAACCGAGAAGGACCTGAGGCATTTGCTGCAGAAGGTCAAGGAAGGCAATTTTGAATATGGATTGAAGCTCAACATCATGAAAACAGAGATTCTTATCTCTGGGCCAGTTGGCAGGATCATGATAGAGAAGAGATTTATTTTGTTAACAATTTCAGCTTGCTTGACTTCACAATTAACACTCTTAGCACCAGCAGTCAGGAAATCAAAAGACAAGAAAAAGTCTGCTGTCAAGAATCTCTTCAGAGTACTGAAGAGCAACAATGTCAGTCTAGAGACTAAGGTGTGCTTGATCCAGGCCATGGTCTTCACAATTACTTGCTATTCATCAGAGACCTGGATAATGACTAAGAATAATAGAAGAATAATCAATGTCTTTGAGTTTTGTACTTTGAGTATTGAACATACCATGAACTCCCAGGAGAACAAATAAGTCTCACCTTGAGAAGGTGAAACCAAACTGCTCCTTGGAGGCAAGGATTTTGAAGCTCTATCCATTGGACATGTTGCCAGGAGGGTCCAGTTTTTGGAGAAGGACACCATGCTTGGAAGGGTAGAGGCACAGTACAGAAGAAGACGACCCTGGATGAGATGGATTGACTTAGTGATTGAGGTAATGTGAGTAGGTTTGTTGAGATGGATTGACTTAGTGATTGAGGTAATGTGAGTAGGTTTGTTGGAGACAATGAGATTGGCTCAACAGAGGGCAGGGTTCAGAGCTGTTATACATAGGGTCGCTATGAGTCACAGTCAACTCAATGGTTCACAGCAACAACAACAACAACAACAACAACATTCAAAGCTTCAATCTGAAATAAAACAAAGAACTAGTGTCCCTCAGTCCAAGTGGTTATTAGTAAAGCAACTCCTCACCTAACATAAATAAACCCCTGGCTTTCATAGTTCTCCATGGATTGATTACTCTTGGGCAAATCCTTGCCAAATTCTCTTTTAAGGTATGCACTAGACACTGTCAGCATTTCAGCTCCAGACTTGGGTGTGCAGAAGATTCAAAAGAGAAAGGGGAGGGTGGGTGGGAAATAAATAGATCTTGCTTTTGAAGGAATCTAAGTTTATTCACAACTTAGAGGTCAGTGTAAAAGAAAATATATTAAAAATCCCCCATGAAACAACTCTATAATGGGCATGGTAGCAGTTACTCTCCAAATTCAGAAGAGAATAAGAGCATAGGCAAGTAAACTCCATGAGGGCTTTTTGGAGGAGCATTAAAGAACATACACGAAACACTCACAGATTGTTTTTGTTGTTGTTATGTGCCGTTAAGTCATTTGTGACTCATAGCGACCCTATGTACAACAGCCCTAAACCTGCTCTACCCTGTGCCAATCGCATTGCCTCTGACACACCCATCCCGATTACCCCAGTCACTGAATCAATCCACCTCATAGAGGGTCTTCCCCTCCTGCGCTGT
>NW_006399776.1:8210557-8212203 GCF_000299155.1 Elephantulus edwardii
TTTGTCTTCTCGACATTGAGCCTCAATCCATATTGAGAGCTGCAGTCCTTGACCCTCTATAGCAAGTGCATGAGGTCCTCCTCAGTTTCAGCAAGCAGGGTTGTGTCATCTGTATAACGCAGATTGTTAATAGATCTTCCACCGATCCTGAAGCTACACTTCTCCTCATAGAGCCCAGCCTCTCGGATAATCTGCCCTGCATACAGGTTGGAAAGGTAGGGAGATAGGACACATCCCTGGTGTACACCCTTCCCAATTTTGAACCACAGATTAGTAAAAACTAAAGGCTTTTTCTTCTTCCTCTGACGAAGTCTATGCTCACTTCTCTCACTATGCTCTTGCTTTATCATTGTTGTGGGCGGACAAGTCACCTGTAATCCATAGCAACCGTATGTACAGCAGCTCTGAACCCGGACCTGTCCTGAGCCAGTCTTACTAATTCTGACACACCAACCTCCATTGCCCCAGTCACTGTCTCATCAGAGTCTTCTTTTATCATTAGCTGTATTGAGAACATAATTGATGAACTGTGAAGTGGGGAAAAAAGAAGTTTCAACTTACTTCTCCTACAGTTGCTCTCATGACTGATGACAACACATCTAGTTTATTTCTTACTCAACATCCAAACTCTCATTCCAACCATATACTGTTGGTAGATATTGTTGTGTGCCACCGAGTCAGAACTGATTCATAGATGAATTGTCATATAAAAAATGGTGAGAGTTATTAATAGTTTTCTTTTTACTCTTTTTGTGTCTTTCTCATGTATTTTTTGACATAAAAGAGTTGGAATAATTTTTTAAATAATTATTTACTTTCCTGTATCAGTCATGTGAGAACTTACTCCACAGCCTCTCAACATTTGGTGGTTTTCTCAAACTCTATCAACAAAAAAAGCATGATGTTCAGTTTGACGCTGTCAAACTAATATTTTCATGTGATCTAATGTCCAGAGAATGGCCTTCTTGTATTCCTCGGCTTGATAAATCTTGAGTAAAGAGCCCACAGTGACTCACTCTTCCCTTTTAAGACCTTAGTTTGCAGCACTTGCTTGGTAACATATCTCTAGAACACGTCACAATCACATCACATTTACTTTTTCTTTTGCATAAAAGGGGAAGTACAATTGTTGGTGTAGCATATTGGAGGACTTAGAAACAGGAAATTAATATTTAGAGATGAGTCCACAGGGAGAGAAGGAGGAAAGTAGGGCTATGGGGCAATGCGATGGGAATAAGGCAGCATTTCTCTCATGAGGCAACGTAAAAATGCAAGCAGGAGGATGTGGGGGTGTACTTTGTACAGAATGATGAAATACTACCTACAGTGTGTGGTTTGTCTTTCCTTTTATAACCACAGGTTGGTAAATAGTATAGTTCCTTCTTGAAGGCTGATGTCTCAACTTTATATCTATCTAGTAAGCCCGACCTGAAAAAATGTTAAGTAGACAATTTTGGAAGACTTGGCACAAGATACTGCCTCAAATAGACCACCTTGCCATTTCCCCTCTTTCCAACATTGAGTCTCCTATTCTTTATAGCTCGGCACACAAAGAATAGTTATAGAATTATTGAATGATTACATGTGGTTTGCTAGAGAGTTCTTTCTTTTCTTTTTTTCTGGTTTTTTTTGAAGCTTGGGCATAC
>NW_006399776.1:8215511-8217274 GCF_000299155.1 Elephantulus edwardii
ATTTCTTTGATGTATCGTTGGATTCTATTTGACAGTACTTTATTCAGGATTGTTGCATCAATGTTCATGCGTGATATTGGCCTATAGTTTTCTATTTTGGTAGTGTCTTTTCCTGGGTTTGGTATCAAAGATATGTTTGCTTCATAGAATGAATCTGGGAGAATACCTTCTTCAATTTTCGGAAATAATTTATGTAGAATTGGTAACAGTTCTTCTTTGAATGTTTGATAAAATTCACTTGTAAAACCATCTGGTCCAAGGCTTTTTTTGGTTGGAAGTTGTTGTATTACCTTTTCAAATTCTTCTTTTGTAATGGCTCTGTTCAGATATTCAATTTCGGTTTGTGTCAGTTTAAGTAGGTTGTGCTTTTCTAAATATTTGTCCATTTCCTCTAGATTTTCATATTTGTTTTAGTTTTTCATAGTACTCTAATGTTAGCTTTTTTATTTTAGTTGGGTCAGTTGTGATGTTGCCTGATTCATCTCTTATTCTGATTATTTGTGTCTTCTCCCTCTTTTCTTTTGTGAATTTTGCTAGTGGTTTATCGATTTTATTGACCTTTTCAAAGAACCAACTCTTAGTTTTGTTGATAGTTTCAATTGTTTTTCTGTTTTCTATTTCTTTTATTTCTGCTCTAGTTTTTATAATTTCAGGTTTTTTAACGGGTGTCTGGTTTTCTTGCTGTTCTTTTTCAATTTGCTGGTGATATTGGGTTAGAGAGTCAATAGTCTGTTTTTCCTGTCTTTTGATGTGTTTTCTTATTCCTATAAATTGACCTCTGATTACTTTGGCTGTTTCCCCGAGGTTTTGGCAAGTGGTGTTTTCATTGTCATTAGTTTCAAGAAACTTTTTAATTTCATTTTTTATTTCTTCTACTAGAGAGTTCTTTCTTTTGTGTTAGTTGTATCTCTTGTAAAGCCAAAAAATTATTTTCTAACAGAACAGAAATTTATTTTTACATATTTCAGGAAGGTGAAATTATTAATTCTGGATACAGCTCCAGGAGAAAGTTGTTATCTTTCCATTTCAGCATCTGTAAGTGTAGCACCAGTATTTAATTTGTCATACTGTGGTGGTTTGTATATTGCTCTGATGCTAAAATAAATGGTACATGAAAAACTCTAGAAATAGCATTGGAACATTGGCTGACATAGTGCCAAATGATGAGGCTCTCAAGTTGGAAGACATCTAAAATATAACTGGAGAAGACTGGCCTGCCCAAACAGTGTCTTTTTAGTTAGTCTAGCTTTTAGCCAGCGAAAAGACTTCCTTTACTAATGTGGCACAACTCAACATGAAGAGGAACTCCTGAACACATCTATTAATAACTGAAAGATGGAATGCATGAAGTATAAACTAGAAAACATTGGAAGTTGTAAAAAATGAAATGCAATGTATGTAGATTGATATCCTAGGCATTGTTTTTAGGTGCTAAAACTGAGTTGACTACAACTCATAGCAATCCTTTGATCAAGTTAGTGAGCTTAAATGCAATTTATTGGCCATTTTGAATTGTTCATATGGTCTATTATACCAGGAATAACATTAGAAGAAGAAGGAAGTTGTATTGTTCGTTAATAAAGCAGTGTTAGAATAATATCTATACACATACAGGGAAGATCTATTAAAAAGATAATTTTTCAAATTTAAGAACCAACCACTAAAGATATAGATGAAAAAAATGGAGGATTTCTACAAATGTCTGCAGTCTGAAAGTGACTGAACACACATTAATAATAACTAGTGATCTATTAACAATCTGC
>NW_006399776.1:8218054-8219192 GCF_000299155.1 Elephantulus edwardii
AACAACAACAACAACAACAACAACAACAACAACAACAACAGTGATTGAAATGCAAAATGTGGAAACAAAGAAAGGTTGTTGGTGTTGTTATGTGCCACTGAGTCATAGGTGACTCATGGTGACCTTATGAATGAAAGACTTGAATGCTTGTATAACTTTCATCCTTTCTTCAGGTTCATAGGTTTCTGGAGGCAAACTATTTCGGAAGTGGATGCCACTCCTGCTTCTAAGCTTGTTTTAATCGGGGAGCTTCATCAAACACTGTCCACCATGCATAACCATTCTTGCATTTGACACATCAGTGTCAGTGATCAGCTTCACAGCAACCACGAGTTATCTCTGTACAGCAAGTGGACAGACTAGGACTATAACCTAGAAGAATGTTAGACACACACAAAAAAATTAAAAACAGGCATGACCTGAGGGCCACAGATTAAAGTCACCTACCTTCTTTTTAAAGAAGGGTTTTAAAGTAGGAAAATATGGCCTTGCTGATAGAAATGAGGCCTGATATCTGATAAAACCTTCTACAACCAAATGACTCATTCATTCACGGTAAATATTGTTGTTAGGTGTTATTTAGTTGTTGATTAATTAGAGTGATCCTATATATAACAGTGTCTTGACCCATCCCTTTCCCTGCTCCACCAGTATTCCTTTCTATTCTCATCTACTCCATTCAACATCTGTCTCCCTCCATCTAGCCCTCAATATGATGGCTTATATCTCAAGCTTTCTGGGTTTCTGTGATTCTGAACACCTCAAGCTGCTGCCAATTTCTTATGCTGGAGCATAAGTATCTCTTGAGTTTAAGAGACTCTACGTCCAAATACCAGGTACTAGTATCAGGGAAGGTTTCCTATCTCAGATGGTTCTGAGGAAAAGTTGCCTTAAACTTCTGCTCCAGGCTTGACCTCTTGTGGCTTAGGGCCTCTTCTTGTCCATTTACAGCACTCTCTAGTCACAATGGAATAGTTTTCAAGGGAGGGTGAAGTGTCCTATAGGTCTGGTATGTTGCTGTTGTTGTTGTTGTTGTTGTTGTTATGTGCCATCGAGTCGCTTGTGATTCATAGCGACCTTATGTACAAGAGCCCTAAATGCCATTCTATCCTGTGTCAACCTCGCCATCTCAGACACA
>NW_006399776.1:8221546-8231497 GCF_000299155.1 Elephantulus edwardii
AATCCAATAGAAAAATGGGCACAGGATATGAACAGGCACTTCACCGATGACAACTGTCTTTTGATCCAAGTATAGGTTTTAAATTAGGACAATCAAATGTTCTTGGATTCCTATTCTTCTCAGAGTCAGCCATAGCTTGTTGTGATCCACACAGTCAAAAGCCTTTGCATGGTCAATGAAACACAGATAGAAATTCCTCTGGTATTCTCTGCTTTCTGCCAAGATCCATCTAATATTAGCTATAATATCCCTAGTACTATGACCTCTTCTAAATCCCGCCTGCACATCTAGCAGTTCACTGTTGACATATTGTTGGAAACGTTTTTGGATAATTTTCAGCAGAATTTTGCTTGCATGTGATATTAATGATATTGTTCTGGTATAGGTATATAGGTCTGGTATACAGTGTTGTTTTCTTGGCCCTCAGGCCTATGGCTCTTGGGCTCCAAAGTAGTTAAGGTCTCAGCCTTGATTTGCAGGCTTCTGGAAAACATGGGAGTGCCTGTGTTGGGTGGGGCCAAGCTGACTCCGCCTCCCATACAATCTGAGAACAATCAATGTTGAGTAAATTAGCTGAGAATTTGACAGATTGAAAGATAGTATGTCATCAAGATTGCTGGAAGACTTATCAATAACCTTCAAAATGACACCATCCTGCTTGTTGAAATGAAAAGGACTTGAGATGTTTACTAAAGAAGCTCAAAAACCACAGTATGGATTATATATCAACATATTTTTTAAAAAAGATCCTTACAATTGATTTAATAAGCAACATTATGAAAAATGAATAAAAATTTGAAATTATCTAGGATTTAATTTTACTTGGATACTCAGTAAACATCCTTAAAACCAAAGGATGAGTTGCTTTACGCCAGTATACCACTAAGGATCTCTTTAAAGTCTTAATAAACATGGATATCACTTTGAGGACTGAGGTGTACCTGAACCAAGCCATGATATTTTTGACTGCTTTGTATACATGTGAAAATTGGGCATAAAAAATGAAGAACTAAGATGAATTCATGCCTTTAACATGTGGTATTAACAAAGAATATTGAATATATCATAAACCACGAAAAGAACAAACAATTCTTCCTTGGAGGAATTGAAGTTTGAGTTCTCCTTAGAGGCAGAGAGAGTGATATTTTATTGTATACATTTTTGGCTGGCTTGATGGCCTATAAAACTAATAATAAAATAATCACTGACATTCCTTTGTGCTCCTAAAGTTGTAGATGCAGATGCCCTATGTATGTGTTTTTAAATATTGCTTTGTTCTTACTTCTTTTTGTATCTCTGAGTGTATTCCACTCTTTATATCTCAAACTGATTAAGTTTAGAACCCATTTTACTTTGTTATGAATTCATGAATTTAAGAGAAGTATCTACTTCCAAACAGGAATTCAATCACAAATAACTTTGATGCATTCTTGGTGCAAAGGGGATACACTTCAATCCACAATGCACACTCTGCTTTGGTTACTGATGTAACTAACACACTACCACAAATTAAGCCTTAGAATAACACCCATGCAGTATCTCTCAAGTCTATAGGTTAGAAATTTGAATCCAAATACAGCATGATTTATGTTTATATTCTCTTGTTTACAATTTCAAAAACTAAATTTGAAGTGTCTACATGGGTACATTTTCCCTAGAATTCTAAGATTGAGTTTGTTTCAAAGTTTGAGTAGCTTCTTGGCAGATTTTTTTCTGTGTGCTTATAGGACTATGACCCTGATTTCCTTAAAGAGTTTATCTAGAAAGCTCTTTCTTGTGGGAACAGATGAATAACAGAATTGTAGATTTTATCATGGAAAATAAAATAGAAAAGATAATACAATCATTTTGCCTTTCAGCTAACCCTGACCGTCACCACAGTCCAAACACTCCCTTCCCTCAGTCTCTAGAATCAAACATAGTTAAGTAAGTGAAGAGAACTTGTGATATTCCAAAGTGTGTCAGAGTGGAGCTTTGATCTAAATGTTTTACTCAGCTGACTTTTTTTAGTAGACCCCATTAATAAGACTGTGAGCATAAAGGAAAGATTCAAGCCTCAAATTCTGTGCCTGATTTCTTCATACATCTGCTATTGGTGTTAAGAGTTCAACACCTTTGCTGTTTACCACCACAGGCCTCCTGCTACTACATAATATTCCTGTCCAGAACTGCAGGGAAGAGACGTCAGGACTTGAAAAGTTGCATCTGCCAACGTGTTCTGGGTTATGTTATCAGTTTGTGGAAAGTTTTGTGCCACTCTTAAAGTTTGTGAAGAATCATGTTTTCACCACCTCATGGGACCAAGCCAAACATTTGCTAAATTTCTGTCTAAATGTTTGGAGGACTTTTGTGGGTGAAAGACGCATGCTACACAACCTCATCACAGCTAGATCTGGCTGATGGTGATGAGACTTTCTTTATACAAACTCTCTTCTCTTAAACTCTCTTTTCTCTCTCTCTCTCCACACACACACACACACACACACACACACACACGCGCGCGCGCGCGCACATGCACACCCACACGGGGGAACAGAAAAAGGAAATCTTTTATACAAATATAGTCCAAGAGTATCCTTATGCAGAAATAACTATAAAAGAAAATGACTATATAAACATATACCCTTATTATAGTTGGAGAGATACAGTCAAGTTCAAGGTCATGTAAAAACCAAATCAGTTCCTGCCTCACCATGAAGAGCTTCCATTTGATTCTCTCTAGATTTAACTCAGTGTCATGATGATATGGGTTTAATATGAGTGTGTGGCATACATCACATTGTAAGTCTTTTTTCTTCTGAAACAAGATCTGAACCGGGAAGAATTGAAAGCCTCAGGTCTAATGCAATGATTGAGCACAGGCTTGATACCTGAGCAACACTGCATTTGTGTCCCTTTGCCAGAAACAGTCAGTGCTTTTTTACAAAATGCCAAACAAAACATGCTCACAATTTAGGATGTGTCAAGGTGGTCCTCACCTCCATAAATGCCTTACTATACTCTTTTTCAAATAGGCCCAATCCTATTGGTCTGAAGTTACCCAATAAATGTCACTTTGGTCAGAGGTATTATCTTTTCTAAAATTTATTTCCTTTTAATAGAACAAAAAAAATGAAAACCTGCCCAATGCCTGAGGGTATCTACTTAGCACATAATCATAGCAATGAAAAAGAATCCTTTCCTTCAGTATCCTTAGACGATAAAGGAAATGTCCCAGAACTGTACTGGTGAGGGTTGCCAGACCAAAAGGATAAGTCTGGTCCATTGTTAAAAGAATATCCTCCCTGTCTGAATGTTTGTTTTTATTTTCCCACTTGAACTTATGACCTGATAATAAACTACCTGGCTATTAAGTCAATTTCCTATCCTAAACCTTTCCCTCAGGCCAGCTGTGGGTAGGTGGTGCGTTTCCTCTTTGTTTAACTTTACTCTTCATGCTAACTGTGAACATTGTTCCAGAGCACTGAGGACTGCTTTTCTGGTTCCTTTTTGAAAGCTTGTGATTGACTGATATGAGTAAGGTAAAGAGAGAAAATAGTCACAGCTGCCTTCAGGAGTCCTGGTTCTGATTCATATTTATCCTCTGCTTCAGAAGAAAGGTGTTTCCTTGAATCCAGTTTTAAGTAAGCACAATGGTCTTTTTATCCTAGTGTAACCTGAGCTGGTCATGGATTTTGGTTTGCCCTTGGCCATTAACTAGAGGAGGCATAAGTCTGAGAAAGGGCACGTAGACCCTACAACCTGATAGGTTGTTGCTGTTATGTGCCAAGTTGCCTGTGACTCATAATAACCCTATGTATGATAGCTCTGATGCCCGCTCTGTCCTGAGACAGTTCTCACTCTGACACACCACCCCCATCACCCCAGTTACTGTATCAATCCATCTCATCTGGAGTCCTCCTCTCCTGCACAGTCCTTCCACCCTTCTGAGCATGATGTCCTTCTCCAAGGATCAGTCCCTCCTGGAAACATGTCCAAAGTATGTAAGATGGAGCTTCAAAATCCTAGCCTCCAAGGAGAAACTTGGTTTCACTCTCTCCAAGACAGTCCATGATATGTTCAAGACTCTTCTCTAGCACCACAACTTAAAGGCATCAATTCTTCTTCTATCATCCTTATTCATTACCCAGCTCTCTGATGCATAGCAAGTAATTGTGAAGAACATAGACTTGATCAGGCGCACCTTAGTCTCTAGACTGACATTGCTTCTCAGTCCTCTGGAAACATCCCTGACAGCAGATTTATCTAATGCAATTCTTTTTTTATATGCTGACTGCTGATGCCACGAGTGTTGATCATGGAGCTGAGCAAGCTGTAATTGTTAACAACTTCAATCTCTTCTCCATCCATCATAGTGCTACCAATTGGCCTAGTTGTGAGAAGCTTTGTCTTCTTGATCTGAGCTTCAATCCATATTGAGAACTACAGTCCTTAACCTTCTGCAGCAAGAGCTTCAGGTCCACTTCAGTTTCAGCAAACAAGGGTTGGCCCATCTACATAATGTAGATTGTTGAAGTGTCTTCCTCCAATCCTGATGCCACATTCCTCCTCATAAAACCCAGCCTCCTGAATGATCTGTTCTGCATATAGATTGGAAAGATATGCAGACAGGATGCATCTCTGACCCACTCCCATCCTGATTTTGAACCATCAGTGTTTCCCTGGTCTGTTCTGAGGGCTACTTCCTGGTCCAAGTATAGGTTTTGCATAAGCACAATCAAGTGTTCTCAGGGTTCCTATTATTCTCAGAGTTAACCACAATTTGTTATGATCAACACAGTCAAATGCCTTTGGAGGGGGAAAGTCTTAAGTCTATCTCCTCTCTATTTCTTACAGCTGTTTCAAGACGGTCTGTGTAGCCTTTAAATGTCAGTCCGGTCAAACTGAGGCCCTGTGTAACTTCTGATGACTACTCAGAGACCTGAAGACTATTCATGTTGTAGCTTTAGCTTGAAACACATGTCATTCTTCTCATGCATGGCTCTTTACTTCCTGCAGATCTCAGTTTCTTCTGAAAAAACTTTTTCTTTACTAAGCTACCTCCACATTAAACAATTTTCTATCAAGGCACTATAAATACTTAAAATAATTATTTTTATGTACAGTTTCTTGTTTATTTAACATTTTATTCTGCCAGAAGAGAGTAAACTCAATGAGAACAAATCTTTGTTGTGTTTTGCTTTACCTCCAGCACTTAGCACATGTTGTTTATTGTTATGTGCCGTTGAGTCTATCCCTTGCCAATCTTGCTGTCTCAGACACACCTGTCTCCATTACCTTAGCCACTGAATCAATCCATCTCATCGAGGGTCTTCCTCTCCGTTGTACCTCCACCCTCCCAAGCTTGAAGTCCCTCTTCAAGGACTGATCCTGCTTTACATCATGTCCAAAGTAGGTCAGATAAACCTTCAGAATTCTTGTCTCCAAGAAGCAGCCTAGCTTCACCCTCTCCAGGACAAACTTGTTCTCCTAGAAGTCCACTGTATATTCTATACTCTTCTCCAGCATATAGAGGGCTGTCAATAAACACACATTGATTAAATAAATGAATGAGGCCACTCTCAGACTTGAAAATGATCGAGACCTTGAAATATTTTTCTCAGAAAAGGTCAGAAAACAACATTGCCATTCTTCCCTTTGGCAAAAATAAAGAGAGTGAGGAGTTAGTATACAAAGGAATAGCAAGATTCTAGCAAGATTCTCATTATCATCCAAGAAAAATACTAGCAGGCTAAACTAACACCTTTTTTGCTGAGTCTAGACATGCCTGCCCTTTAGCAGCCACATATCCAACATTTTCCCACTCTGCCGGCACTGGCAGCTCATGTAGAGGCCTTCTTTCCTTAGTAGCTAACTAGTAGGGTTGATTGAAACACTGATATAACTTCATCTACCCTTGGCATCCTCTCAGCAAGGATTAATCATCTACATGAGGCTTATTTATATACTTGGTTGATTCTGATAATTCTTGGTGCTCTCATGAGGGTTAAGGGCTTTGCTCATAGTAGGAAAGTAGTGATTCTTTGTCTTACTATCTGAGTTGCTCTCAGCAACTTCAATGCAGCTCCTTCCAATCTCATTCAACGCAAACCAATCTTAATTGTACTCTTATATTGGTGTGTTTTGGTTTGGAGTTAGACTAAGGTGTGGCTCTTGCTTGCACTAGGTGTGACCTAATCAGATTTGGCCTTGCCTTTAAAAAGACTTTTGGCTGTCAGTCTGGGGCTACTTCCAGGCTGGGAAGATGAGTGGAATGGCCAGACTCTGCAAAAGTGTATTTTCTGGTTTGGGGTTGAGACTAGGGTGTGGCTCTTGTCACAGAGTGAGAGCTGATCAGATTTGGCCTTGCCTTTAAGAAGGCTTTTGTTTTTTATGGACCTATGGAATAAAACATCTTGGAAGCAGGAGTGGCATCCACTTCCAAATAGCGTGCCTCTGGAAACTCTATGAACTTGGAGAAAAAAAATCAAAGTTTTGCATTCAAGACTTTAATTCATAGGGTTGCTATGGCTCCTCTACAACTCTACGGCACTTAACAACAATAACAATAACATGGTGTTAAGTAGTTGTTAAGGAAACTATTCCTTAAATCACTTGGGAAAAAATTACAAATCATTTGGGAGGTTTCCTTCAATGAGTGACAATGAAATATACTGGCATGATCTCTGGTAGTTGTTACCTAGATCTCCAAATCTCCAAATCTTGCCGTTGGGAAAACTTGTTCATCTGCAGCTTCCAGAGTGACCTGTCGGCACATATCACATCATTTAAGTCAAGAACTCGTATATTTTCTGAATCTCTTCTTTTTGAACATTTCTTTCTCACTGCTTGTTTTCAGCCTGGATGCCTCTTTCCTCTTTGGAGGTTTGTACTGTCAGGGATTTCCAATCTCTACTGAGCTTAAGGGTCTGGATAATTTGTAGGACTTGCCCTAAATCAAGGATGCTACTATAATACATTATTCTCAAAATACATTTCAAAAGTTTATTTTTTTTGTAAGCTTGTTGTGATACTTAAGGATGCTTTGGGCAGAATATTAAATGATCCAGGAAGTATTAAAAGAAGATGGAAAGAGTACATAGAGTCATTGTACTGTAAGGAATTGGCAGACACAGAAGAATTTCATGAAACAACATATGAGCAAGAGCCTATGGTGATGAAGGAAGAAGTTCAAGCTACTTTGAAGGAATTACAAAAAAATGAGGCCCCAAGAACTTATGGTACGCCAGTTGACATATTTCAACTAACAGATACTGCCCTAGATGTGCTCACCAAGTTGTGCAAAGAAATCTGGAGGACAACCACTTGGCCAACTGACTAGAAGAGATCTGTATTTGTTCCCATTCCAAAGAAAGGAAATCCAACAGTGGAAATTATTGAGCAATAACATTAATATCACATGCAAGCAAGGTTCTGCTGAAGACTATAAAAAAAATGACTGGAACAGCCTATCAACAGAGAACTACCAGAAGTTCAAGCTGGGTTTAAAAGGGGTCGTGGTACTAGGGATATTGTAGCTAAGACATGGATCTTGGCTGAAAACAGGGAGTATCAGAGAAATGTCTATCTGTGTTTCCTTGATTATGCAAATGTGATTTGACTGTGTGGATCATAACAGATTGTGGCTGACTCTGAGAAGAATGGGAATCCCTGAACACTTGATTATGCTAATGTGAAACCTATATTTGGATCAGAAGGCAGTTGTCAGAACAAGGCAAGGAAACACTGCATGGTTCAAAATTGGGAAGGGTGTACACCAGGGATGTGTCCTATCTGTGAGGCTGGGCTGTATGAGGAGAAGTGTGGCATCAGGATTGGAGGAATAATCATCAACAATCTGCATTATGCAGATGACACAACCCCTGCTTGCTGACATTGAGGAGTACCTGAACCACTTGATGCAGAAGGTCAAAGACTACAGCCTTCAATATGGATGGAGGGTCAATATCAAGAAAACAAAAATTCTCACCACTGGGCCAATTGGCAGCATCATGATGGATGGTGTGAAGAGATTGAAATTGTTAACAGCTTAATTTACTTGGCATCACCAGGTAGGAAATTAAAAAGACATATTGCCATGGGAAAGTCTGCTGTTAGGGATCTCTCCAAAGTTCTGAAGAGCAATGGTGTCACTCAGGAGAGTAAGGTGAGTCTGATACAGGCCATAGTCTTTGCAATCACTTGCTATATATCAGAGAGCTGGACAATGACTAGGGAGGATAGAAGGAGAATTGATGCCTTTGAGCTGTGGTGCTGGAGAAGAGTATTGAATATACCATGGACAGCTAAGAAAATGAACAAGTTCGTCCTAGAGAGGGTGAAGGCAGCTTGTGCCTTGGAGGCAAGGATTCTGAAGCTTCGTCTGACATACTTTGGACATGTTGAAAGGTGGGACAAGTCCTTGGAGAGGAACATTATGCTTGGGAGGGTGGAGGGACAGTGCAGGAAGGGAAGACCATTAGTTGGACTGATTCAGTGACTGGGGTACTGGGGCTAGATGTGTCAGAGACAGTGAGGTTGGTACAGGATAGAGCAGGGTTTAGGGCCATTGTACATAGGGTCGCTATGAGTCGCAGGTGACTTGATGGCACATAACAACAACAACAACAATTGTGACTCCATTAAAAGGCCCTTATTATGAACTGGGTATTCTGAGTTTTGTTTTCAATATACTTTACAGTGTATTGGCGAAAACAGATGACTAAGCAACTTTTTCCTATTATATTTCTAAATGTTAAATGTCAAGCTGAACCAGGTGAGGAATATCAGTGAAATTGAACAGAGTTAGACACTGCTATACTGGATAAAACATATTCCAGTAAAAGAGAGATCAGTGGTTACTCAAAGTTTTCTGATTATCGTTACTCAAGTATTAGGCATCCACAACTGTCAGAACTTTTGATTGTTTCAAAGAGAGTTGAATCCAGATTTCTCATCTTCCAACATTTAAATCACAGCACAGGCCACACAAATCCATTCAAAGCTTCAACAAAATTCACAGGCACCAGCTTCTGATTTGCATCAGGCATGTGGACTTATTTATGAACACCTAACTAAACTGGAACCATGTGGCTACTTTTAGGGGCTGTATATCATTTCATCTCCTACATTGCTGATGGCCTCTGGACCCCAGCTACCATGCATCACCCTATATTCCTCAAAAATACACTTTTCTCAAGATTCACCTGACTTATTGCTAGATATGTGCCACAGAAATCATTCACATCCTGCTCTTCTTTGAACAAACTTGAGAAGCTTCAGCTTCCATTTCTCTTCCTTTCTTTTTGCCTTCATGTGAATTCTGCCTTCCCTGGATTATTCTCTGCAATTTATTTTATGTTCTTCTTTCCATCTCTGCCTTTGATCCCCCTGGCAGAAAACATTTAGTTGTTCATGGATATTTTGTCTTCCTAAGTACACTGTTAGATAGATGGCCTTTATCAGTCTTCTCTGTTGGTAGAGGTGACCTTGTGATTGATTGACCACTAGAAAGTGAATGGACTGATCTAAGTAAACTCCTGCATGAAGTTCCCCATCTGGTGGCAGGTACCCATGTCCCCAGCTTGTGCCCGCTTAGTGCCTCTGAGAGGGTGTCATCTCCACGATCTTTGTTAGCTTTGAACCCACAGTGGAGTCTATTGTGTCAATTCATCTCCCCGAAGGTTTTCCTTCTTTTTCTGGTGATGTAGTTCCTAGGGAGTTGTACTGTTTATCCAAAGGTGGTACTTCTCTGGGAGTTTGGATCCACCAGCAGGTCAGAGAGAAAAAAAAATATGGGTGCCTGCCTCCTGTGAAACGTACAGCCTCCAATAATCTGTTGGAGGGCAAATGATGAGTTGATTCATATCTGACAGCAATGAGAGTGTGTGTTTTTTTCCCCCCTTCACATTACCAATATCATTAATATCACATGCAAGCAAGATTCTGCTGAAAATCATCCAAAAGCGTTTG
>NW_006399776.1:8232794-8274504 GCF_000299155.1 Elephantulus edwardii
AAGACAAAGTTGCACTATTCTCATTTCTGAGGAGCATTCTTGTAGCATAATGTAAGGTCTTTTCTCTTAAACACATTCACTCATTGCCATGGATTTGGAATCAACTCACTGCTGACCCTCCAGTGGGCTTTCAGAAACTGTAAATCACACAGGAGGAGGAGATTGCCATTTTTTTCTTCCTCAGAGTTGCTTGCGGATTTGAACCTACAGAATGATGCCACCTTTGAGTCAGTGTAGCTTCCTACAGGTGACACCACCAATGTTCTCTCTCTTAAACTGTTGCTGTTGTTCCTAGGTACCACTGAGTTGCATATGACTTACAGGAACCCTATGAACAACAGATCTAAACCCTGTGCTATCCAGAACCATCTTCATGAGCTCTGACATACTTGAGCTCATTCCTTCAGACGCTGTGGTAAATCCATCTGGTTAAGGGTCTTCTCCTTCACTGACCCTCCACCGCATGATGTATCTTTCTGAGGAGCAGACCCTCATGACAAAATGCCAGGCCCCAAGTATGAGAGATGAAGCTTTATTATTCCTGGCTCTAAAGGAGCACTCTGGCTGCACTTTCTCCAAGATAACAGCTGTTCGTTCTTTATGGAGTCCATGAGATGTTCAATACTCTTTTCAAACACCACAACACAAAGTCATTGATTCTTCTTGGTTAGCAGTTAGGAAGCTAAAATAAGTATTATTCATTTACTCTATTATTTTTTTTTAAAGTTAAGCTTGAAAAAAAAAAGTACGTTTCCCCAGGCAGAACTCATTCTAAAGCACTGTGGACCTCCAGTGTGATCTATATTTGGACTCATACTAAATGGGAGAAGATTGAGCTCAAAGGGAAAATGAGGTTGTTAAAAGTTACAAGCAAGTGTGTGTGTGTGTGTGTGTGTGTGTGTGTGTGTGTTGTTTTTAATTAGGGGCTTATTTAGAATGGAAATCTGTGTGTAATCTGAACCTCTGCATGCACTTGTGGACACTAAAGGAGAGAACAATGAGAATCTCTGTCGGAACTTTATCTGAAAGGCAACTCTGCTTTCCATTCCTCAGTTGTCCAGGTAACTGTACAGTTGAGTGCAGTGACTTAACCATGAGGGTGTTCTCAGATTGAAGACAGGGAAACTGTATATGCGCCCATGGCAGGGAAACCTGGAGAGCATAGCACTGCTACACACTGAAATGCCTTCAGTCCTACTGAAATTAATGCTTGTACGCAAAGCTATAGTAAATTCCTAGAATTCCCCTTCCTCTGGCTTCTGCTGAGTATGCCTTGTCTTTTTGTGTTCATTGTCCTTGTTTCTGTGAGGACCCATTCTTACAATGAGATGAAGCACTTTTCTCTTCTCCCTCCACAGTAACAAGCTACACAAAGTAGTCATGTCACAACCAGTATAAAAACATTTTCTTTTTCTATTTGACAGTTCACGTAACTTTCCTGACCTACTTTGTGTACAACGAAACTGGAGCCAAAAATGTACTTTGCCTCATCAGATAAGGGTTTTGCCTGCCTCGTCCTGACTCTTCTGTGTGCCAATATCTGTTGGCAGAGGTGCCTCCATTACAAACGGCTGTCCTTAGGCTGAAGATGAAACTCCGTACACTGTATATGGATGAGCTAAGATTGACAAAGAAAAGATTTAGTGGCTTAGGTAGAGATGATAAACGTATAGTTTTTGTAGTTGGATATTACTCAAATCTAATCCTTTGACTCTCTTTTTTAAAATACTTTTTAATTTACAAAGTTGGTATACATTGTTTTTCACACCAGATCTTTCCCATTTGCTTCATCCACTCCTCCTCACCCATCAAATCTTGCCACCCTATGATTAACCACGCACACCCTTCCTCACTCCTCTGCTTCCCCTCTCCTCCCTTGTATCCTCATACATGTTCTACAATAATAATCTATACAGTATTTATCCATATGAGACTCAAGTTAGTTCACTTGGCATACTGCTCTCCAGTCCCTCCCAAGTTAGATAGTGATTTACAAAATAATTGTTCCTGTGTGCTGCATAGTATTCCATCATGTAAATATATCATCATTTTCTCAATCCATTCGATTGTGGTTGGACTTTTGGGCTGTTTTCCTGTTCTTGTGGTGGTGAATAATGCTGCTCTGAACATTGATGTATTAAGTCTTAGCTTGTGCCTCAGTTCTCATTTTCTTGACATATATTCCAAGTAGTGGAATAGCTAGGTCATATGGAATGCCTATGAGGAAACGCCAAACTGCTCTCCAGAGTGGTTGTACCATTTTACAATCCCACCAACAGTGTATAAGAATTCCTATCTCACCAACATTTGTTACTTGCTATCCTGTTAAACTTTGCCACTGCTACTGGAGTGAGATTGTATCCAACTGTGGTTTTGATTTGCATCTCTCTTATTGCCAGTGATTTTGAGTATTTCTTCATGTGTCTATTTCCATGTCTTTTGCCCATTTTGTAATTGTTATCAGTCTTTTTTCTTGTGGAGGCCTGAAGGATTCTGTAAACTTTTGATATGAGATGAGACCCTTCTCTAAAATGGTATTGCCAAATGTTTTTTTCCCCACAAGTATGTTTTCTTTTCACTCTATTGGAATAGTCTCTCCTTTTGAAATATTGCTCTCTATAAAGATTAGAGGATGTGGGAAGAAAGTATTTTGCGGATAGAAATTAATCTTTGTGCAGAAAACATGGGGAATGATTTAAAGCATACCATTTCAGGATTGTTGTTTTACTTTTATTGAACAATTTGTTCCTAGAGATCTTTGGATAACTGCTTAAGTGGAATTTGATCTAGTTCTTAAAGTTCTAATAAGATATTCAGTCTTGGGAAAGGGAGTCTGCCCTTCTCTTGGGAAAGATGGTAAATAAGAAGGGAGCCTTTGATGAAATATGACAATGGCATTGGTGAGATAGGGAGAGTAACTTTTAAAGACCAATCCAATAAGCAACATACTTTTAAAAATTACTTAGGAAAATATTTTAAAGCACTTTTATTTTAAAAATTATTTTCATCAGGGCCAATTAATATCTGTAAAGCTACATCATAGAGTGAGAATTACAGGACAAAATAATGATATTTAGGAGAGAAAGGAAGACTGAAAACACATTAGTACATTAACAAATAATTGTTGATTATTATATATACAATTTTTTTCAACCTTTCTACAAAAATGGCACCAAAAATGAAGAAAGAAGTCCCTGACCCTGAGGCCAAAGCAAAGGCATTAAAGGCCAAGAAGGTAGTCCTGAAGGGCATTACAGCCAAAAAAAAAAAAAAAGATCTACATGTCACCCACCCTCTGGTGGCCTAAGACACTGTGACTCCAAAGACCACCCAAATATCCCTGGTAGAGCACCCCTGGAAAAACAAGCTTGACCATTATGCCATCATCAAATTTTCTCTGACCACTCAATCAGTCATAAAGCAAATAGACGATAACAACACACTTGTGTTCAAATCCAACAAGCACCAGATCAAGCAAGCTGTAAAGGAACTTTAGGATATTGATGAGGCTATGTTTGACTTGCTCCTGACTACGATTCTTTGGATGTTGCCAACAAAATTGCAATCATCTAAACTGAGTCCAGCTGGCTAATTCTAAATACAAATTTTCCTCACACACACACAAAAAATTCAGATTATTACCATCTTTGCACAAAAACACAATTATTTTTTTCTTGTGGTATATAGGGAAAAGTAGGTTTGAAAAGGTAACCTAGATATAAAATTAAGATTGCTGGCATTTAATTAAACCAAAGACATTTATTCCCTATCATTTTCCAAGCCATATTCCTGGAAGAACACACCCGAGGTTGAGTGTATTTTTAAAAGGGGAGATGAGAGGATGGAAAATTCCCAGGGAAGCTTTTTTATTGTTATTGTTTTTAAAATTTTGATTTGAGTGTCGATTCACAAAGCAAGTTAATTTTTTATTAAACCATTCATATATATTTTTTTTGTAACATCAAGTTTAGTACCTGCACTAGAATAATATTTTTCTCATTTTCTCCTTCCAATTTGGATTTCCATTAATCCTTCTACACCTCTCTGTACTTTCACTTTTCTAGTGAGAGTATATTGCTCATTCCTTTATTGTATATTACTTTTCCCTTCATCAATTTTAATGAGTCTATTAACTATTTCTTACTTTAAACTCCCCTTTCCCCCCTTCCCATTTCTGTTATCTAAGAATAACTCTTTGTGTGTATAACCCTTTCCTTAGATTTTTTTATAATAATGATCTTATACAGTAGTTGTCTTTTTGTTACTGACTTATTTCACGTGGTGTAATGTCTTCTAGATTCTTTTATCTTATGCAGCATTATTTAAATATCCTTTATTGTATTTTTGTGTTGCATAGTACTTCTGGAAGCAGGAGTGACTTCCACTTCCTAAACGTCATGCCTCAGGAAACTATATGAACTTTGATAAATGTCGATAGTGATAGAAAGACTTCAGGCCTTTTGTTCATGGGGTCACTATGAGTTGTGCTCGACTCAAAGGCAATCAATAACAACAACGTATTACTTCACGCCTGTATCTTCATCTGTCTATGCCCTGATGTATACTTGACTTTCCCCGTCTCTTGGCTATTATACACAATGCTATAAGGAACATAGTCATGGTTATTGAGTAGACACTGACTCATGATGAGCTTCCACAGCTTTTCTTAGGCTATAACTTGCCTGAGAGGAAATGGCTAGTGTTTCTCTCTTGGACTTGGTAGATTTGAACTGTGAGAGAGGTACCACCTTTACATTAACAGCTCAACTCTCTGACTAGGCCACAACTACACGGATGTTCATGTATCTGCTTGTATCGATGTTTGTATTTCTTTAGGACATAAATCTAGTAGTGCTATTGCTTGATCAAATTTTATGTCAATTTTCAACCTTTTAAAAAATCACCAAACTGAGATCCAAGATGGCGGTGGAGGCAGAGACAGCGTGGTGAGCTGTGGTAGTAGCGAACCACTGAAAGCAGGGTCATTATGGCCTTCTACAGACTTCAGCTTATTGATAATTGAACACTTAAACAGTTGATGACTGGCTCTTGGTGAAGATCGAGGCTCAACAACAGGAATTCAAGGATTCCCAAGGAGGAATGGGTGAGTCTCATGGCTCCCAACCCCCTCCCACAGAGCCTGCGCCACGCTGCACAGCCACTGCAGCTCCATGAGGCTTCCACAGCCGGAACCAGTGGATTCGCTCACCCAGGATGGATACTGGGCACCGGTCCTCCTCAAGACTGGTACAGTGAAGCCACCACACTGCTGCAAGGTGGACTTGTTCTGGAGAGAATTCGTGCAGCCAGGATGGCAGCAGTGGGGGAAGCTGAGCACCCGTGCAGTGGGGTGGAGGGCACGCCCCAAAAGGCCACCCGCGCTGAGGGGGCACACGCCCCACTGGCCACCTGTGTAGGAGGTGGGGGATGGGATGCATGCCCGCCATCTGCAGGTTTGGGTTTCCTTGGACAGGTCAAAGAAGATGATTACCTATACAATGGATTGCTGAAAGTCACTGTGAGTCTGATGACCTTAACAGTGGCAGCATGCACAAGAGGACCGACATCCTAAATGCACCACATATTTTGTTCTGTTGAATGCTTCTGCCAAAAGATGGTTAGACCTGGGGGGAGTCAGTTCACAATTCTCAGGTTCCCTTTATCATATATAAAGGGGGAGGGCAGTGACACCTACTTCAAAATATAGTATGACCACTTATGGGGGGGGGTACAAGTGGCAGTGCTGGAATTGGAGACACTATCCCTGACCACAAAGACCTCAGTCAGGCGAGGGGACCAGACTGGGGTAGGGACAATTGGAAGGGGAGTATACCAGCCAGCTCCGGGGGGGGTGTTGCCCTGCCTGGGGAGGGCTGTGGGGTGAGCCATCATGGCCCTCTGCCCAGGGTGGGCTGCCTTTGGCCCTCGGCTCAGGGTGAGCCATCATGGCCCCCAGGGTGAGCTCCTCAGTCCCCAGAGTGTGCCATCTGACCCCTGGGTGGGGAAAGGGGGGGAAAGAATGCCTAGGGTATCCAGAGAACATTACCTAGGCCACCTTCTGCCACCCTCCCCCCCAGTAAACCTGAAAGCAACACCCTCAAAGCCCTTCTATTTGTAACTCACAAGTTTGTTCTCTCTAGGTTTGCTCCCTTTCCTATAGGTAATCTTAACACTGAGTTTTACTCCAGAATTGACCCTGAACCCAGTGCCAGTGACAAAAAGGAAATACAACTGACAGCTAAGGAAGCAAAGAAGGATGGGGCCTCTGGGTTCAACCAGCCATCCCCACTGGACCCACCTGGGAAAACACTTTGCAGTCCAGAGGGGAGCAAATGACAGGAAAATATCTTCTAACAGAGCAAGAAGGCAAGCAGCTTTAACCCAAGACCACCAGTATGGGGATAAAGCATCCTCCCTTCCCCCCCTTTACATCTATGCCCCAGTTCAGCATGAAGAAGCCAGAGAGTCGGCATCCAATTCCCAAATCAATAAGACAGTTGGTTTAATTACCATTGGAAAATGCTTGTCGTTCCTCTGTAGCATCAGGTCCCCACTGGACCCTTATAATTTCCTTCACCTGCTCCCCCCACTGACCAAACTGTGCAGCTCTGCAACTGCATCCTGGCCCATCCTCACCCTTCTGCCCCCAACCGTCACCTCCTTGTACCCCCAATAAGTTTTTCCCAATAAAAAAAATCACCAAACTGCCTTCCATAATGGTTGTATCATCTCACATTCTCACCAGAAGTATATGAAAGTTCCAATTGTTCCACATTTTCATTAGCATTTGTTGATTAGAGTCTTATGGAACTTTGTTATTGTTTTGGGGGTGAGGTTCTATATCTGTTCTGAGGATTTATGAAGTCCTATTTTTTAAGTGGATGGCCAATCCTTTTTAAGTCTGTACTAATCTAGGAGTTCTGTTGTAACCCCTCCACCATGGATGGTCCTTCTGGTATTTGAAACACTGGTGGCACAGATTAGAGCATTAGAGCACCCCACAAACTACACCAATACAAGTATACTAATTGTTGGTTGTGCTGTTGATTGTTGTTGAGTTGAGCACAGCTCATAGTGACCCCATGAACAAAAGGCCTGAAGCCTTTCTAATAACTATCAATATTTACCAAAGTTCATAGAGTTTCCATAGGCATGTTGTTTAGGAAGTGGATGCCACTCCTGCTTATACTAATAGGAACAAATAATAATATCCAAGCCTATACACGTGTAAGATATAAAGTAATTGGATACATACAAATCATTCCCCAGTAAATAAATTGACAGCTGTTGTACCTCTAAAAGCAAATCTTAAGAATACAATTAGGCTTACAAATATGGCACAGGACATCTTTTTTAAACCCCAGCCGAACTCATGGTGGAGTGGCAGATTGGATATCCTTGTAGGGGGATATTGGCACAGATAGTTGATCAAATGGACCTTTAGCACTGGTTGTAAGCACAGGCCTGAAGGCCACTAGGTCCCTGGGACTGAAGGCACATTGGCGGGGGCGGGGCAGTGGCTAGCCTGCCTTCCTCATTGCCTATGGACCTCTGCTCTGGTGGTCAGGACCCTCACCTGTGGCGATCTGAGTTAAAACAAGGTGACTCTTTGTTGTAGTCATGAACACATTAAGGAAGACACAAACATAGAAGGAATGCACAGAATCAATTTTGTTTTTTTTAAAAAAACATTATTTGCTATGCATCTAATTTTCAGAGCTTCCTGCCTCTAAGAGCTAAATAATCTGGGGCCAGATGTGACTTCCCTGAGATATTCCTCAAGAGAAAGACTTGGTTTAAAAAATAACTTGTGAAACAATAAGCTTCCAACTTAATAATTATAATGGAAGTAAAACCACTATAATTTATTGAATTCTAAGTTCATTGGACTTTATCTGAATAGCTCTTGCAACTAAAAAACAAAAACAAAATAAAAAATCAAACAAAAAGAAACTCAATCAGAAAAAAAAAACCAATCACCAATAAACAAACAACCCCTAAGAGTTGAGTGGGTGCTTGATGAATTTGAAAGAAGATGAATGTGCAACACTTTATCTCTTCTTAAATGTAAATAAAGCAGCTGATGAAATAATTCTGCAAAGCAGGGAATATATGGTCATGAGCCTTGAAATAATTTTCTTTCCTTCCTAGGATAGTTCATTCTGGAATACACTTGTATTGCAGACACACAACACTGCTGTGTGAATTCACATGTGGTGTCATGATTAAAACTAAATTCCTCAAAGCAGTAGAGATCCATTCCCTCCTACAGGCAGAGGTGGCAGAGTTGCTTTGACTCCTGAGAAGAGTCATGTTGGATAAAAACAAGCATTCAGTTAATCTGAAGCTAGGAAGTTGGTAACAGTGATGTTTCTATACTTAACACTTCACTTAGGTAGGATTTTATTGCCTGCTACCAAGCAGGTCCAGTGGTATTAATGGGTTTTTTGGGGGGGGAGGGGGGTTGTAATTTACATAGCCTTCCCTTGCTAAGTATCTTTGGTGATTACATTCTTTGACTTCCAGTTTAACTTTCCCCATACAGTTTTAACCTCTTTGAAACTACTTTTCTATCAACTGTTCAGTTGACTTTTATAAAACTATCTTCCTCCAAGTGCAAGGACAAGAGTCGTTCTGGTCCTGTCTAGAAGACTGGAGACAGGACATCTGGGAACAGATCCCAGTGAGAGACACAGCAGCCAGCTGGATTAGTGCTTTCCACATGGAAGGATTTGAGGGTGGATCTGTACAGTTATCAGGGCATATTCTTCACCTCTGTAGCAGAGGGGGCCCCAGGATACTGTGGGAAATCCCAAGAGTTATTTTTGAGATGAATGAGTCATTGGGAGCCCTGTTTCCGGTGATGAGAATTCTGACTTGGCAGGAAGTCTATCCATCTGCAGGCATATTCTGATGCATCCGTTTGTGACTGAGGCCTCACTGGGCTTTGCTCTAAGTCCTTTTCACACAAGCAAAAAATAAACTGAGAAACTGTTACAAACTATGTGAAAAATGCTCCAGAGAAAGCCTTTCTGGGTTAGAAGCTCAAATAGAATTAAGCCTTTGGAACCCAGTTGAATTCTGGTGCTTGGGTTGGATATCTCTGGTATTATTATTGGGGGAATGGATCAGAAGTTTTCCCAGAAATGAAGGAAGGTCCATACTTCATGATATTTTGTATTCTGTCAACTAAGAAAACAAACTTGTCTATATTTTTGGTATCATACCTAATTCATTCAGAAGGTCAAGGGCTGCAGTCTTTAATATGGATTAAAGCTCTTTATCAAAAAGACGAAGATCCTTGTGACTGGGCTAATTGGCAGCATCATGATATATGGAGAAGAGATTGAGATTGTTAACAGTTTCAGCTTGCTTGGTTCTACAACCAACACTCTTGGCACTTGTAGTCAGAAGTCATGCATTAGGGAACTCTACTGTCAGAGACCTTTTCAAAGTGCTGAAGAGCAACAATATCAGTCTAGAGACCAAGGTGTGCCTGATATAGGCCATAATCTTTGCAATCACTTGCTACACATCATAGACTTGCACAATGACTAAGGATGACAGAAGGAGAGTTAATGCCTTTCAGTTGTGGTACTGGAGAACAGTATTGGACATTCCATGAATTGCCAAGAAAACAAACAGGTTTGTCCTATAGAAGAAGAAACCAAGTTTCTCCTTGGAGGGAGGCAATGATTTTGAAACTCTGACATACATTGGGCATGTTACCAGGAGGAACCAGTTCTTGGAGAAGGACATCATACTTGGAAGGGTAGAGGGGAAAAAAGAAAAGAAGACCCTAGAGGAGATAGATTGACACAGTAATTAGGGTAAGGGGGTTGAATATGTCAGAGACAGTGAGGTTGGCTCAGAATAGGACAGAGTTTAGAGCTACTATGTATAAGGTTGCTATGAGTTGCAGGCAACATAATGGCACATAACAATTACAACAACAACAGCAAAACAATTACAACAACAACAATCTATTAATTCTTAAGAGATATGACTTTAAAGGTGTTCTTTGGGGGATAGCCTTTAGTTTTATCCATAATTTTCTATATTCAAACAATGTTGGGACAAAAACTTCTTCCTTCCTCAGGCATGTTCTAGTCTGGCCATGTTAACTGGTGCTTCCTTTCTGGGTCACACTGGAATCACTCGCCTTCACTCTGAGAAGTAGGAGCTGGTGAGGTATGGCTAGGAAACACTAAGATTAATTCCCATTTTCTATTGTTTTGACTTGAAATTTATTAACATAGATTAATAATGGCCTTTGCTGAATTAATATGTAAGGGTCTACATTTGTGGAACCCATTAGTATTCCTACCTATTACACTTACAAATGATATTGGAGGTCAAATAAAAAGGACATTAAGTCCATTTGTTGTTTTCCTTGTTGTTATCATATGCATATCAGATCTGAGCCTTGTCCTCTCCTGGACCACACTTACTTTTTTTTTTTTTTGTAAAGTTAAATGGGTTAAAGAAGATGTGAAGAGAGAGCTGTGTCATGAATCTTCACGTGAGCCAGTCCTCAGAAAAGATGGCTGGCCTCCCTTAAAAGCCTAGGAGGTGGTCAAGATATATTGACCATGGTCATTAATGTTCAAGGCAACACCTAAAGGCAATTAATAATTTTGAGATTATTGAACTGAATAATTCTTAAAGAAAAAATAGACTTACATATGTTGTTGTTGTTATGTGCCATTGAGTCGCTTGCGACTCATAGCGACCCTATGTACAACAGCCCTAAACTCTGCTCTGTCCTGTGCCAATCACACTGTCTCCAATACTCCCATCCCAATTATCCCAATCATTGAACCAATCCACCTCATAGAGGGCCTTCCCCTCCTGCGCCGTCCCTCCACCCTCCCAAGCATGATGTCCTTCTCCAAAGACCGGTCTCTCCTCACAACATGTCCAAAGTATGTTAGACGGAGCCTCAGAATCCTTGCCTCCAAGGAGCCACCCGGTTTAACCCTTTCCAGGACAAATCTGTTTGTTTTCCTAGCAGTCCATGGTTTCTCAATACTCTTCTCCAGCACCACAGCTCAAAGGCATCAATTCTCCTTCTATCCTCCTTGGTCATTGTCCAGCTCTCTGATGCATAACAAGTGATTGCGAAGACCATGGCCTGTATCAGACGCACCTTAGTCTCCAGAGAGATGCCATTGCTCTTCAGTACTTTGGAGAGGTCCCTAACAGCAGACTTTCCCATGGCAATGCGCCTTTTAATTTCCTGGCTGCTGGTGCCAAGACTGTTGACTGTGGAGCCAAGCAAACTAAAGCTGTGTACAATATAGAGTTTCATTTTACTTTTGTTTGTTTGCTATATGTTCTTTTATACAAACTGTACCATCTCAATTCTATCTATTGTCTCTATTCGATTTAAGATAGTCTCTCTTTGAAAGGATTTATGTGTAAAGTGCTAGATCTCAACAGCTGGCATTGATAGTTTTTCTTTTGTTTTTCAGCTTGATGATTAATTCTTTAAAAATGGAGCATTTGAACAAGAATGTGCCTGTGGCTTTAATACAGTGTTCATAGGATTTCTATGGTAATAGACTAATGAACATTTTTGTCTGTTTATAGGCCCAGATGGTTAAGGAAATTGAAAAATGCTGTAGATACTAATTAGTTAAAAAAAAAGAACAAAAGACATATTGATTTGGTAGACCTATTGTTCTCCTTTTTTCAATCTGTTGTTGTATGTTAGGTGCGTCAAGTTGCATACAGCCTACAGCTTGGCAACAAGCAACAGACCTGAGCCCTGTCCTCTTCTGTGCCATCCTCATACTTCCTGACATACTAGAGCCCATTGCAGCAATCACTGTGTCATTACATCTGGTTGAGGGTCCTTCTGTCTTTTACTATCCCTCCACCTTGCCAAACATGATGTCCCTCTCCAAGGAATAACCTCTCCTAGCAACATGTGAGGTGAAGTTTATCATCTTTGCCTCCAAGGACCACGCTGGCTGCACCTTCTCCAAGACATACCCATTCATTCTTTTGGCAGTCCATAGGATGGTTAGTATTCTTCTCCAACACCATAGTTCATAAGCATCAATTCTTCTTCTGTTATCCTTATTCATTGTCTAGGAGAGATTCTCTTTTTTTCCAACAGAGATTTTGAATTCTTTATTATTCTCACTTAGAAAAAAAAAGAAGACAGTAATGTTAGAGAAAAGTGTACTGATGAGAATTTGTGGGCGAAAACAACCTGAAGATAATTGAAATATGCAAGAACATGACTTGCTTCTCATAAGTTTCAAATTCACTATTAACTGTGAAATAATTTCAGATTAGATGTCCTCTCTCTGCTTTTCAAGCCACAAAAGACAGCTGTCATTATGAACCTCATCAGACTTGAACAGAGACATCCTAAAATATTTGGTATGATAGGTGTCAATAGTAAGTCTGAGATTATTCAAGACTCAAAAGAGTCTCTTAAGCAATTTTAAGGCTTAGTTTTATTTTGGGACACAATGCAATTCTAGAATTTCAACAGGCAAACAAGTTAAGAAATTTGTTAACAGCTAAGATTGATTAAAACAACCCAAGTCATGGGCCATTTCTAAGTTTTATTGGACTGTTTGAATAGTTTACAAGTAGACTCTTTAGCTAAGTAAAAATGGCCGGTCCATGCAGAGCCTTATAAGTGTCCAAGATCACCACAAAAATGCCTAAGAGATTCCACATCCTTGAATTTGGAGCATCTATGACTGTGCCCACTGTTTGTGAATGTGGTTTGGATCCTAAAGCCCAAGACTCCAAGGAATGAAACCTGCCTTCTTAAGAAAGTACCACAAGTTTTGAAGGATTGCAATAATTCAAGGATAAAGGGTATAAAGTGCAAGCACCAAGGATAAGTAGCTTCTTTATTAATGCTTGATGTGTTAGAGCAAGGTGGGTGGGGTGACATATAAAGGCATCAGTTGAAGTGAAATCAGGAAATCTTCCAGGATTCTGCCATTAAGTAGCTGTACATCATTTGACTCACTGTGAATCCCTCCGCGTTTCACTTGTGGGGAGAGTGGTGGTTGCTGCCTCTCTGAAGATTAATGAGGTGGTAGTCACAAAGAGCATTGTCCTCTTAGGAAGGAATGCTTTGTGTCAAGACATTATAGGGAAATAACATTAAGCATGTTTAAAACATGTGCTTGTTACCAAATAGATGCTATGGTTGAATAGTCTCGTATCTCAAATATAAACCAGTACATATGGAACTGTTTAAGGATAACAGCTGACAGGATGAATAAATGAGGTAGTTGATGATTATACAGAAGGTAGTTCATGCTTGAAAAATGCTTTATGCCTCAACACACTGAATAGTGATTACTATTTCATCCTCAATGCATTGAAGATATACTTGAGCAAACCCATTTAGATAATCACTGGCCATTGATGGCAGAAATTAGAAATGGAGGAAAGGATTGGGTCATTGAGTCTGTTTCCTGGGAGATAACATGGAAGGAGCAATTGATGCAACAATGCCTGGATACTCCTGCTGTGTGCTCACCCGACTTCACAAGCGTGCCTCTATAAATGTCGGCGCTGGATACCAGATTAAGCCCTGGAGTGACTATTCCTTGATACAGTTTGTACAATTGTCAACAATCTTTGGACTAAACCTCCAGGATCCAGGCGTGAACAAGAAAATTCTTCTTTCATAAGGACACCTGTGAATTTCCTGCTTTGCTTCTCAAGTTGTACAGACACAATACTTACACTCATCAGACTGAAAATATACCAGTTGTTTCCTAAAAAGCTTTTCTCCCCCTGTATTTCAGGGTTTCATTATATATTTCATAATTCACCTGTTATAATAGAAATTGGATAACTTCAGTTTAACAAAAATCCTCCAATGAATTCCCATTCCCACAAGGGAAAAAGTCTATTTTTTTTTTAGCCAAAATACCCAGGAACCCTAATGGCACAGTGATTGAATACCTGACTGCTAACTGAAAAATCAGCCAGCAACTTCAAGGGAGAAAGAGATGCCAATTGGCTTCTGTGAAAATTGTTTTTGTTGTTATGTGCTGTTAAGTTGCTTGTGACTCATAGTGACCCTATATAAAATAGCCCTGAACCCTGCTTTATCTTGAGCCAACTTCATTGTCTCTGACACACCAACCATCCCAATTCCCCTAGTCACTGAGTCAATCCATCTCATCCAGGGTCTTTCTCTCCTGTGCTGTCCGTCCATCCTTCCAAGCATAATATCACTCTCCAAGGACTGGTCCCTCCTTGCAACATATCCAAAGTATGTCAGACAAAGCTTCAGAATCCTTGGCTCCAAAGAGCCAAGAGCCTGGTTTCACCTTCTCTAGGACAATCCTGTTTTTTCTCTTAGCAATTCGTGGTATATTCAATACTCTTCTCCAGCACCATGGCTTAAAGGTATGAATTTTCCTTCTATCATCCCTAGTTACTGTCTAGCTTTCTGATAAATATCAAGTAATTGCAGAGACTGTGGACTGTATCAGGTGGACCTTAGTCTTCAGACCAACTTTGTTGCTCTTCAGTACTCTGGAGAGGTCCCTGAAAGCAGATTTTCCCAAGGCAATTCATCTTTTGATTTCCTGGCTGCTGGTATCAAGAGTGCTGATTGTGGGACCAAGCAAACTGAAGCTGTTAACAATCTCAGTCTCTTCACCATCTATCATGATACTGCCAATTGGCCCAGTGGTGAGAATCTTAATGTTGAGCTTCAATCCATATTCAAGCCTGCAGTCCTTGATCTTCTGCAGCAAATTCCTCAGGTCTTCCTCAGTTTTGTCAAACAAGGTTGTGTCATCTGCATAACACAGGTTGTTGATGAGTCTTCCTCCAAACCTGACACCACATTCTTTCTCACAGAGTCCAGCCTCCCAGATTATGTATTCTGCTTATAGATTGAAAAGGTATGGAGAAAGAATACATCCCTAGCATACACCTTTTCCGATTTTGAACCATGCAGTCCTTCCTTGCTCTATTCTGATGACTGCACCCTGGTTTAAGTATAGGTTTTGCATAAGCACAATCAAGTGTTCTGGAATTCTCAATATTCTCAGAGTTAGCCACAGTTGAAAAATCTGTTTTCAAAACAATCGTACTGTCTCCAACAGGGTCATTCCAAGTTGACAATGTGTGTATTGGGATGTGGGATTACAGACCTTAGCTGGCTGATCTCTAGTCTGCTCTTAGAATAGAGATCTCCTTGCTCACCCTGTAATGGGTGTTCTGTCCAGCTCATTCCCATTCTACACCTCTGCCCTTGCTGCTCCTTCTGTTTTAAGTTTCTATGGGATTAAATACTTTTATTTTTTTCAGCTTAAATGCCACCACCTCAAAGAGATCTTTCTTCATCACCTGACCTAACGTTTTGTATTCTCTCTTCTCACTCTTCATCTATCACCTCCATTTACTGTTTTAAAGCACTTAACTATAACTGCAACCCTCTTGTTATTTGCTTCCTTCATGAGTAAACTGTAGACCTCACACAAATGGAGAACATGGCAATATTCATCACTGCTATAGCTCTTGTGCCCAACAGAGAACCTCAAACATAGTCTATTCTCCATAAAGATCACTAAGGTGAATGAATTAATAAACTGTATTTGGCATGAATTTCCAAATTATTCTTGGAATTTTAGTAACATTTAAAAAATTATGTGGAGTTAATTCTGACCCATGCTGATTCTATATTTGTAAAAATAAAACTAATTGATAGGGTTTTGAATAGAAACATTTCCAGAAGTAAATCATTAGGTCTTTTTATCTGTTGTGCCACTGGATCGGGTTGAACCATCCAACTTTTGGTTGGCAGAAGATTGTTCAAACTGCCCCCTCAGGGACTTCTTTATGCTAGCAATTGTGATTAATTCTACCTGGTAGTATGTTTTCTCTGAGGAAGTCCTTTGCCAGCATCTAGTTAATGCTTTCTGTTCATTATGACTTAACTTTAAATGCAAGAGAGAGCATGTGGAGAATGAGATGTGAAAAGGGCAACTATTTTGGGAGCCATTAAGCATAAAAAAGCTTTTTACAAATTTACTTTTACTCTACTAGGTAGAATGGCTAGAGAGTAGAGCTCAAAGAAAAAATAAATCTCAATTCTTATCCTTACTAAGGAATGTTAGAAAGTAATTCAATGTCTCTGAATCTATCTTCTCTTTTAGTGTATGTCTAATCTATATCTAAAGAAAGTTATGAGGATTGAATGGCACCATGAGACAATCTTCTGAAACCTCCAGAAAGCTGTTTGGATATAGGACGCCACAGTTTACACATGAACATCTTGAGAGATGTACCTGTTTACTCCTCCATGTTCCTCACAAAGTAATCATTTTTTACTGCTTCCTGTAAATGCAATGAGACTTTGGTGGGTGTCTAATACACCGCTGAATGAATATTATGATTATTTTTCTTTGCCAATTCCTTTCTTACACATTGTAATAATTACGATTTTTTTTCATTTATTTTTGGGAGGTTATTGGCCATTCACGAGAACATTTATGGGGTATTTCATTTAAAATAATTACAATTTAGCCTTTCTGTTATTATCACTGCTTATGTTTGGATACAGGCTTGCACTATCCCTGGGCACCATAAAGGAAAGAGGCTCAATCCAATAAAGAGTGAAGACATGAATCATGGCAGACATTTGCCTATGACTCTAAAGCATTTGAGACTTTTTACTAATCATAACCCTCACCCACTCTAATCTATGTTTTGTAACCACTGATGAACTCCTAAAGTCTAATCCTTCGTGAATCACGTCCTAGTCGTTTGGGCAATGCCTTTATTTTGGGATTTGAGTTATTTGTAGATTGTCCTTTTTCGGTAGAAATGAACAGCAGTGTTTATTTCCATTTTGCAATAAAAAGCTACTGCTATTTAGCCAGAAAGCAAATATTTTCACTCTGAATTGCTTTCTGGACATTTTTCCAGTAGTGTTTGATTTGAAGCTGCAAAACACATTATTCCCCTTTCCTCCTCCCAGTCCCCCCAGCCATTTCCTTTTAGATGGATCAAAACCAATGCTTCAAAAAAAAATAAAGCCAGTATTCTTTGATTGCTTCTTTACCATATGAAAGGATCAGAAAGGCTAAAATTAATGCCTGTTGGGTCCCAAAATGCTGCCGTCAAGGAAAGTCTGCCAGCCAACCAGGTGTTCCAGAATATTTTGCCTTAGGGCCAGCCTGCCCAGGGACTGGCATTGGACTATGTCTGGGCTTTGGTATTTTTTGTGTTGCTTAAAATGCTATCTTTGGGCATATTTTTTGGACTACATAAGAAATAAATGTACAATTTCCTTAGTGATGAAGTTACTATGTGTGTCTTAGACCTGTTCTGAAGCCATAGAATGAATATTCTTTTTAGAGACCTCTTAGGTTGTTTATAAATTTAACTTTCTCTACTTTTTCACCTAAATGAACTCTACATTCTCCATTTATTTTACTCAGGTTTTTCAGCTTGTTTCTTTGTCCATTGAGAACCTTAACTCCTTACTTATGCCCTTTACTCCATAAAATGAACACAGACACTAACATTTTTTAGAAAATCATAAACTTTTAGGCTTTGATTTCATTCCCAGCTGTAATTTACTATCAGTAGCCTGGCTGTCCCTTATTTTAGTCATTTCTACCCTTGCCTGGTTAAAGTCAGGGCATTCAATTCCTTATTGACTCATAGTCTAGGTATTTGGTAGAAGATTTGTATCTTTCCTTTTCACTTTGATGACATTGCTTAGGTATGCTCTACCATTCTTGACACAATTGATAAATGGGAAATCTTGAAAAAATTTTTTTTTTTTACTTTTTTCTTTTTAGGTGAATTATAGATTTATTTATTAATGATTACAACATGTTAGTACAGTGACTAGAAGGAAAACAGATGAGAGCAAGTGGTAGAAATTTAATAATTTTTTTTAAAAAGGAAAAATTTCTAAAAAGGTCAGCATGAGGAAAATAGCTAAGCATTTCAAATTTTCAGAGAAAACTTGGATATTAATATTATAAATACTTAAAAAATGAGTGTTTCATGAAGGTTTCTTATATAGGAGATTATAAAGGAGACTTAAAATGTGGAAAATAGAAACACCATTTGAGCTATCTATTCCACTATTAGGAATATACCATGAAGAAATAAGACCTATAGTATTCACAATAGCAAATAGATGGAAACAAACTAAGTGCCCATGAATGAACGGATAGAGAAACTATGGTATACTCACATAATGGAATATTATGCAACAATGAAAAACAATCAAGCATTTGTGAAACATTACACAATATTGGTGAGTCTAGAAGACTTCATGCTAAGTCAGTCACAAAAGGACAAATAATGCATAAGACCATTGTCACAAAAGACAAGAAAAAAATATATATACAGAGAGAATCAATCTTATATAGTTACCAGGGGCACAAGGGAAGAGAATAAAAATAAAATAAAAATTCGATTTATAGCCAATTGAATGCTTATAGGATGGGTGAATATAAGGAGAATGTGGAATGAATGGACCATCAGACATTATTTGAATTGTCATTATTGTTGTTGTTGTAGAACAGTCTGTGGGAATGACTGATTGGGGAAAACCCCAAACCAATATACTTTGTAAATTTCACTCAAATCATAATTAAAAAAAAAAAAGTAGAGTTTTGTGGAACTTGGGTATGAAAGCATAAATGTAATATTGAGCAGTTGGTCTCCACCAGAAGAGAAAGAAGAAAGAGGAAGAAGTGGGATATATCATGTGGCCCTGAATACGGCTATTCATTACCATCAAGTCAGAACCTACTCAGAGCTGACTTTTCAGTGGGTTTTTGCTGGCTATAAATTGCATGGAAGAAGCTTGATTATCTTTCTCCAGAGAAGCAATGGTAGATTTGAATTGCCTACCTTTGATTGGCAGCAAAACGCCTTACTCTCTTAGGCCACTAGAACTCCCTATAGTAAGACTCATGCTTGTAGAACAGCAAAGCACAGGAAGGGATTGATGCGCATGAGCTCACTCTTGAAATTGGCGCTCGCTCTCGCTCTCCCGCCTTTTCTCTGATTGCCTTGTTGGTAAGTCAGAACTGGTTCATACTTGATCCGCTTGAGAGCTTTTATAGTGGTAAAGACCACAGGTAGGACATTGCCCATCTTTCTCTCTTTCAGCAACAAGCGTCTTTGAACCATTAGGGAGAGCTGGCCTGTGGGTTAGCAGGGCAACTCCCTATGGATTAGTCACTAGAGCTTTTTAAAGGGTTCATTAGACATGTTAGATAATTAGCTGCATTAATCAATGGTAATTAATGCTAAAACCCCAAGATTTTCTTGAATAATTGTTTGGAAAACCAAGATGATTTGTAAACTTTCACTCAAAGCAAAGTGAAAACTTGCCTTTTTTAAGTCAAATTTTTCCAACTTAATTGGATATTTCTTCAGGTAATGGTTCTCTTTTCCCTTGAAAACAGTTGGCTGAGTTACTATTTGCCAATATATATTAAGAAAAATAAGATTCTGGATTAATTCTCTAGGAATATAATTCGACTGATGGTTTGCACAGAAATTAGATCAATTAACATCAGTGTAAAGAATCACTGGAGAAGCTGAATACCAGCAGTGAAAACTAGGGCAGGTGCTGACTGTGGAAGAGACCATTAGCTACTCATATGCAAATTAAAGCTAAAGAAGTTTAATTTAAATCCACAGAAACCAAAATTTGACCTTGAGTCTATCCCACCTGAGTTTAACAACCCACTCAGGAACAGATGTGAGGCGTTGAACACTAGTGAACAAAGACCAGGTGGACTGTGGGAGAATATCAAGAATATCGTCCATGAAGAATGCAAAATGTCATTAAAAAGACAGAGGAGGAATAAAAAACCAAGATGGATATCAGAAGAGACTCTCAATATTCCACTGGACAGCTGAGTAGCCAAAGCAAAGGGGAGAAAGCAGGGAGTTAAGGAGCTGAACAGAAGATTTCCAAGGGCAGCTCGGGAACACAAAGCAAAGTATTATACTAAAATGTGCAAAGACTTGGAAAATCAAAGGGCAGAACTCACTTGGAATTTCTTATGCTGAAGGAACTAAAGAACAAATACAAGCCTCGAATTTTAATACTTAAGGATGCTATGGGAAGAATGTTGAATGATCCAGAAAGCATTAAAAGAAGATGGAAGAAGTATACAGAGTCACTGTACCAAAAAAAAAAAATAAATTTGGCTAACACAAAAAAATTTCAAGAAACAACATAGGATCATGAGGCAATAGTGATTAAGGAGGATGTGTGGGCTGCTCTAGGAATTGGGAAAAAACAAGGCCCCAGGAATTGCTGGAACACCAATTGACATATTTCAAAAAAGCAGATGCTGCTGTGGATGTGCCCACCAAGTTGTGCCAAAGTCTGGAGGACAACTCTCTGACCAACTGACTGGAAAAGATCTATATTTACTCCTATTCCAAAAAAAGTGACCCAACAGTGTATAATTTATCAAACAATATCACTAATATCACACAGAAGCAAAATTCTGCTGAAGATTATCCAAAAGCAACTGGAACAGTATATCAACAGAGAACTGCCAGAAATATAAACTGGGTTTAGAAGAGGTCGTGGCACCGTGGCACTAGAGATATTATTGCCAATGTTAAAGGGATCTTGGCTGAAAGCAAAGGGTACCAGGAGAATGTGTTTCATTAACTGTGCAAAGTCTTTTGACTGTGTGGATCACAGCAAATTGTCACTAACTTTGAGGAGAATGGGAATCCCAGAACATTTGATTGTGCTCAAATGAAAAGTATACTTGGACCAGCAAGCAGGCATCGGAGCAGAGGAAGGAATTGGCAACAGAGTGTGTCAGGAATTCATCCTTTCTCCATACCTTTTCAGTCGGTAGGTATGTGGAACAGATAATTTGAGGAACTGAGATTTCTAATGTACACAAAGTACTATTTGCACTGATAACCCAAAATTCACATATCTAACTCTCTAGTGGTCTGCTAGCAGCAAGATGGGCAATCTCCTCCCATACTTATCCAGAGCCTCAGAAAGCCAGCTGGAGGAGCAGCTATTGGTTGGTTCTGACTTGAGGTCATTGAATTTTTTAGTATTTACACTGTAGTGTGGTGTATGTGTGATAGCATTACGAAAACATTTGAAATATGAAAATTACCACAGCATGACACACAGCTGTGAAGTAAGCATAAGCTACAGAAAAATCTTACCATTAGACTTGTCCCAGTTAGAGTAGCCATAAACCTGCAGTTTGAAAAAAAAAAACAAACCAAAAACACCCAAAAAACCAACAAAACACTCAAACAACCAAAACTCCAAAACCCCAAAATAACAAAAAACAAAATTAAGCAAGCAAAAAGCCCAAAAAACAGTATGTTTGGTGCACAGTAAAGTAAAACAAGGTATGCTTGTAACTACTTAGCACATCTTTGGTGACTGTTCATAATTATATTATCCTAAACAGGGTAAATTTGTTATTGTTTTCAACTTAAGCTACATAAACTATATTTCCTACAAATAATAAGGGCCACTGGTAACCTAGTGGTAAGGAGTTGTGATGCCAACCCAAAGGTAGAATGTTCAAATCCACCAGTTGTCCTCTGGAGAAAGGTGAGCAATTGCCTTGTGTGTGTTTTACAGCCTCAGAAGCCTGCTGGAGTCAGCTATGAAGCTCACCTTATGTCAGTTCTGACTCAAGCATATAACAAAAATAACAAAAATCCTGCACGTATGCATATGTCCCACTTGCACCCACATAGCTGTTTCTCCTCCTGTGGTGGTATATAATGAAAAGTTACTTTGAACCTGATCTGCAAAAGAAAACTTCCCAGTAGACGTTCCATATTACATGAAAAATCAGACACACTGATGTTGGTTTTGAGTGGCCTGAAGCTCTCACGCTAAGTCCAAGCGATTTAACTCCCCATTCCACTTCAATTTACTTGCAAACAGAATGATGATTAAGGGGTAATATCAGAACCATATGCAAAATATACAAACTTCATAAGCAAACCAGTATAAAATAAAAATGTATTTAAAAGCAAAACAATGTGAGGAAACCAGTGTAAAGATACTAGTACCATTAGTGGTTTACTTTGAAGCTTACCAGGGACTTTAGGGAAATTTTCCCATACATGGAATGCATTTGTAAAAGTCAGATAAAACCAGAAATGTGGAGTGTCAGTGCCTGGAACTTCCCAGATCTTAAAGGTTCAAAGTCTGATGTCTAAAGCAATTTTCATTCCTTATCCATGTTGCAGTTTATGTCAATGTATTCTCTTCTAAAAAGTTCTCAAAACTACAAAGCATAGGTTCCGAGAGAATTAAACAATGCAAACTATTGTCACATTTTGAAAATGGAATTTTCCTCTGTAAGTGTTCATTGAAATGAATAAAAAAATTAAAAAAATGGAATTTTCAAGTAGTTTTGAATTTAAATTCCATTTGAAATTCATTGGCAAAGGTTTCAACCTTTGGATCCCTGGTAGGATGTGTTTAATGGCCTCCATACTTCTTTTATTTCATTGAAATTTTATTTTAAAGTTATTCACCTCTCTGTTAATAAGGTGTACAGTTAATGCTCTGTGCCAAGCATTACAAGGCATGCCCATTTCCAGCAATGGACTCTGAGAAAACCTATTTCCTGGCATCCAAAAGATACATACTTTACCCTTGAAAACATACTGAATTCCCAACACTTGCAAAAGTATTACATGCACCATTTCCCACCAATCATTAAAACTGAACATTATTAATCTATATCAGTGAATGTTAAAATGAAGAAATTTTAACAAATTATGAATAGAAATCAAAACACTACTGGTTAATATTATTTTAAAAACAGTACATTACACAGTACATTGCAATTTGAAACATTATATTTCATATTCATGTAAGTCATTTCAGATAACGGAGATGTCATAGAATTGAACAGTAAATAAAGTTTAAAAATTTAGTTCTGTACATTAGTTCCAACTACCTCTATTTTACAATCTATAAGGCTTATGTCATGTTCAGCACCCAAAAAGCCTCCATCCTTTATGAAGATATTGTATAATTCCATTTCATTTTAAAATAAATTTTGCCATGGTTCCAATAAATAATTATCTTTACCCTTCTTGGATTATATGAGGGGATAAGGAGAGTCAAAAGCATTCCCTGGTGAGTTTGAGTAGGAAAAATGGACTAATACACAAAAGGCTATACTTTGTAGCTTCTAAGATTGCGTGCATGTCAGAGTTATATAGAGACCTGTGGCAAGCCTGACTGAAGTTCCAGATGGAGTTAGGATATGTTCTTGATGACATCATTTCATGGAGGATGTGACTGTACTACAAACACGAAACTTGGCAATGATTCTGTGAGTGATGAGACAGAGAGAAATCTATACCTTGATTATTTGTGAATTTCTGATCTTTGCTCAGACACAGATCCAGGAGTTTACACTCCACGTTCATATCTTCATGTGCTTCTGGATGGATCTTCTGGGCCTATTAAAAAGGGTGGGCGACAATGAATGAATGGAAAGCCAAATTCTCTGTAAATGTTCATTAAGATTAATAAAATAAAATTTAAAAAAGAAATTGAATTAGGCTGAAATGAAAAGACACTATGTGGGAACTCAATGTTCAAAGCAACATGAACAAATAAAAAGAAAGCAACATGAACAAATAAAATAACCCCAACAGGTGGGTGGTACTTATTTCTCCTCCCCTTGGATTCTTCTTATAGTAATACTCTCCATATTTCTCAAAAGTCTAACACCTTGAAACACTATGTAAAATGGCTTGTGGTTGTTGTGTACTGTCGATTTGGAACCGACCCAGAGCTGACCTTCCTGCAGATTTGCAGAACCAGTTACTTGCATGGAAGGAGATTGCCCATCCTTCTCCAGCGGAGCAGCTGGTGGATTTGAAAAGCATGGCTTCAGGATTGCAGTTCATTTTCTTGCCACTAGGCCACCAGAGCTCAAGATGGATTATTTTATTTTTTGATCTTTTAAATCCTAGAAGCAGCTTTCCTTACTTCTGTTTCTGCATGTAGTATTTAAGTTGTAAATCAATGTAAATCAATCATTTACCATTTTATTTTCTAGAATAAGCCTTGGTATTAGATAGCCACTTCTGTGGGTGACTTTCAAAAAAGGAACATATAACAAAGGTTTTATTTCGACTTACATACCAGGGCAAAGCTCTAGCCTGGCACAAATGAGTTGTGACATCTCCATTTCTGGCTGTGCGTTTGAATCTCAGATCACCATTTCCCCTTCGCTTTCACTATTTTGCTGCGCCAGTATTGGAGTCATCCAGTCTGTCTTCATCTTAGGTTTCAGTTTTCAGAAAGGGCTCATCTGAATCCCAACATTAATGTTCTTTTCTCTGGGAAGCAAACACAAAACCATCCTTTTGCCTGAGTTGTCAATTGGTCAATAAGCCAGTTCTGTGCTTTGGGACACCTTGACAAATTTTTGCTACCAACCACAGAGTTGGATGGACCCCTTTCTGCTGAAAGCACGAGTGATGTTCCAAGTTAGTACATATGGGGAACGGCTTCTCTCACCATCTGCATTTTTGCATAGGATCAAGTAACCACCAAACCAGTTTGAGCTGGTTCCCTCATTTATTCTGTCAATTCCAAATACAGTAGATTTCAGGAGGGGAAAGTAGTTCAATCTAAACAAAATAAATGATTTGTGTTTTGTTTTGTCTTCATATCCTTGAGTCTTAGAAAGCAAGGCATATTACCTTTCTTTTTTGGTCAAATACCCTCCCATCCTAATTTTACAAAAAAGCTAAAGGTAAGTAAGTCTGTGATCAGGATTTGCCATTTGTTATCTCTGAATCCTGCACGATGCTTAATTAATGAAATGATGGGTAGATTGGCAATGTCAGCAGCTAATATTTATTGAGTGTTCACTTTAAGCAGTATACTAAGCATTTTATATATTACCTGGTTTTATCTCAACCATGATTCTAAATTATTGTTCTTCTCAATATATCAGTTCAAAACATTGAAGATTAATGGGTCACACAGGTTTCAAGAAAAAATTAAAACATTTGCCATTGAATCAATTCTGACTTGCAACAATCCCCATGTGTCAGAGTAGCACTGTTGTCCAAAGGGTTTTCGTGGCTGTGATAATTCAGAAGGACTTCCTCAACCTTCTGTTCCAAGTTGCTTCTGGGTAGATTAAAATGCCAACCTCTTAGTTAATAGTCCAGCAGTTAACCATTTGTACCAGTATATTGATTTTTCTTTTAATTAGATGCTATCAGTCAGCTTTTTACTCACAGAAAGCCCATGTGATTGAGAAGATTTTATTTAGCTGTAATTTTTTATGGGAGCAGCTGGTCACTAAAAGTGCAGCCAAATACGTAGGTCTAAATCCTAATCCCTGGTACCTATTAGGATTACATTTAGGAAGTAAGATCTTTGCATATGTAATAACATCAAGAGTCTCAAGATGAAATCAGCCTAGATTTAGAGTGGGCCGTAAATCTAATGACTTGTCTCTTTATAATAGAAGAGGGAGATATGAGACACAGATGAAAGTCAGATAAGGTGAAGGTGGAGATTAGGGTGATGTGACAACAAATCAAGAAATACCAAGGATTTATGACTTCTCCTAGGAGCTCGGAGAGAGACAAGGGACATATTTTCCCCTCAGAGCCTCCAGAAGGAAACCACGCTGCTGACACCTTGATTCCAAACTTTTGGTATCCAGAAATGTGAGAGAATAAATTACTTTTGTTTTAAGTCACTCAGGTTGTGGTAATTGTTATAACAGTCCTGGGAAAGTGATAAATGATGAAACCAGAATTCAAACATAGTCAACAGGACACTAAAGTTTATTTTGAACCCTGTTATTCCATATAGGTTCCCAATTTTTAGTAGGCCAATACTACATGGAAAAGAAATATTTCCCAAATTCTGTTGGGTTTAAATTTATTTGAAAGGAAAATGGATGGGTGTTTTATTCTTATCTTTTTCTTTTCAAAAATATGTTTGATATACTACTATTTTTCTTTGAGATCTACTTTTTTTTTTTAGATCTATGTTTTTAACAACTGGTATATTCCCACACAATTCCTTCTTAGTCTACATAAATAGACGATTATAATCCCAAAGACTTATTATTTTAGATTCTGAGTTGCAGGTAACTCAACAATATATAACAACAACAACAACAATATCGTATCATTCATTTATAAAAAATTCCTAAAATGATGAAAGATCCGGCATTAAAAACAATGTATACAAACTTTGTAAATAAACCAGTATATTAAAAAAATCTCCTAAAGTGATAAAATCATTAATTTAATGAACATATCTTAAAATCCGTAGTCTCAACCAATTGGCTCAGTCCCAGGACCAAAAAACTTTCTAAAATCTCTCCTCACTTTGCTGAAGATGATTGTCTTAGTTTAAAAGCACCTCATTTTAAATTAAGCTCCAGTGGAGTTGTACTTCCAAACCAAAGGCAAATAGCTCAAATATACTAGTTGTTCCATGGACAAAAGATGGACAACCACCTCTTGCATGATTTATGTTGTTGTTCTGTGCCATCAAGTGGTTTGCAACACGTAGTGACCCTATGTGCAATATAGCCTTGAAACCTGCTCTATTCTGTGCCAATTTTACTGTCTCTGACAGACCTATCTTCATGACCCCAGTCACTGAATCAATCCATCTCATCAAGGACCTTCCTCTTCTGTGCTGTTCCTCCACCCTCCCAAGCATGAGGTCCCTCTCCCAGGACTGGTCCTTCCTTGCAACATGCCTAAACTACATCAAATGAAAACTCAGAAACGTTGGCTCTTAGGAGCAGCCTGGTTTCACCCTCTTTAAGAAGTCCACGGTATATGCAATACTCTTCTCCAGCATCACAGCTCAAAGGCATCAATTCTCCTTCTATTATCCTTAGTCATTGTCCAGTTCTCTGACTTGGACTATGGCTTGGATCAGATGCACCTTATTCTCCAGAATGATAATGTTGCTCTTCAGTAGTCTGGAGAGGTCCCTGACATGAGACTTTCCCAATGCAATTCATCTTTTGTTTTTCTGGCTTCTGGTACCAAAAGTGCTGATTGTGGAGGCAAGTGAACTAAAGCTATTTACAATCTCAGTCTCTTCACCATCTATCATGATGCTGCCAATGGGCCCAGTAGTGAGACTCTGTTTTCTTGATGTTGAGCTTCAGTCCATATTGAAAACTGCAGTCCTTGACCTTCTTCAGCAAGTGCTTCAGGTCCTCCTCAGTTTTAGCAAGCAGGATTGTGTCATAACACAGGTTGTTGATGAATCTTCTTCCAATCCTGATAGCACATTTCTCCTCATAGAGAAATAGAGCCCAGGCTCCCTCATGATTTGTTCAGCATATAAATTGAAAAGGTATGGAAATAGTAGACACCTCTGGTGTACATCCTTCCTAATTTTGAACCATGCAGTGTTTACTTGCTCTGTTCTAATGACTGCCTCCTGGTCCAAGTATAGGTTTCACATATGCACAATCAAATGTTCTGGGATTTCCATTCTTTTCAGAGTCAGGCCCAGTTTGTTGTGATCCCTTCAATCAAACATCTTTGCATTGTCAATGAAACACAGATAGACATTCCTCTGGTACTCTCTGCTTCCAGCCAAAATCTCTAACATTAACATGATTTTTAGCCTCTGAAAGCTCCCTGGAGAGTCAATTATGAGTTGGTCACTTAACAGCAATGACTGAGTTAAAGAATGGAGTAAATTAACAGTGAGGTGAGAATGAAGAGTAAAGAAGGCAGGATTTCAGGGGTAATGAAGAGATATATGACAAGTATGGAAGGGGATGGAATCTCCAGGAAAATGACCTAAGAAGAAACAATATACTTTCTAGAGGTTGTTCTTGTTGTTGTTATGTGTAATCAAGTCTCCTGTGACTCATATGAATAAAATAGTTGGCTCAAACTTTCTCTGTCATCAGTAATTACTTTGACAGGGTGTTTTATTTTTTTTGTTGTTATTTATTTTTAAGAGCAATAGTGTTTCCCTGGAGACTTAAGGTGTGTCTGATACAGGCCATGGTCTTCACCATCACTTGCTATGCGTCAGAGTTGAACAATGACTAGAAAGGATAGAAGGGTAATTGATGCCTTTGACCTGTGATGCTGGAGAAGAGTATTTAGGGTACCATGGACTGCTAAGAAGACAAACATTCATCCTTGAGAAAGTTAAACCGGACTGCTCCTTGGAGGCAAGGATTCTGGGCTTCCTCTAACGTACTTTGGACGTGTTGTAAGGAGAGACCGGTTCTTGGAGAGGAACATCATGCTTGGGAGGGTGGAGGGGCGGCTCAGGAGGGGAAGGCCCCCTGTGATGTGGATTGATTCAGGTACTGGGGTAATCGGTATGGATGTATTGGAGACAGTGCGATTGACACAGGGCAGAACAGAGTTTAGGGCTGTTGTACATAGGGTCGCTATGAGTCACAAGTGACTCAACGGTACATAACAACATTTATTTTTAGAATTTATTTTTTTTATTGTGACTTTAATGAGAGTTTACAGAAAGGTTGTGTTTTCATTTATTCTCTAATGCACATTTTCTCCCTTCCCCCAATTCACTTTTTAATGACTTTCTCATTCCAGATTGTTAATTGTCATACATACTATGCTTACTCATGCATTTCTTTCACACAGTCCTTTAATTCATATATTCCAGTACAGCATTCATTATCTATCCACTCTTTGAAACATTTTGGGGAATAGATTTGTAGAAGGGTGGATTATTTTTAAATGTCACGTAAAGTACATTTTTCTTTTATTTATTTATCTGAGTACATGTTTACAAGCTATATTTTTTTCATTTATGTGTGTTTGTTTTATACAATTGTTATTTTAAGAATGAGTATTGAAGTGACTAGAAAGAGAAGAAATATGTGTTTGTTTTATCCAATTTTTATTTTAAGAATGGGTACTGAAGTGACTAGAAAGAGAAGAGATATGGATCATTCTAGAGATTTTTGTTGTGCCCTTTCTCAACCCTATTCAGTTACACTGGCTGCATATGACAATTTACCCAGGGATGGTGTTGGTGACACTGAAGACTCTGAAATCTAATCCTGCTGAAAAATACACTTACTTTTTCAGAGTGTTGTTACTAAGGTGTCATTCAATCAGCTGTGACTCACAGCCAGAGATCAGAACCTTGTCCCATCCTGTGTCGTCCTCAAGGTCCCCAGATGCTTGAACCCATTGTTACAGCTGCTGTTGTCAATCCAGCTCATTGAGGGGACTCCTCTCTTTCTCCGCCATATCACCTTTCCCAGGATAATGTCTTTTTCCAAAGACTCATCTCTCTTGATAATATGCCTAAAATATATGAGATAAAACGTTGCTGTTCTGGCTTCTAAGGAGCACCTTGATAGTAGTTTGTCCAAGGTAAGTAGCATTACTGAAATGGTAAGGCACTTGTCTAATTAGCCCCTTTCCCTCTCTAGGACCATTTAATATTATTTTTATAAAATTAATTTCTCATAACAACTCTGGGAAGTTGGTGTTGTTTCCCCCAATTCTTTTGGATGAACAAAGAAACAGTAAAATTAAGTGAGCTTCACCTTACCATGTAACTTTCAATGAACCCTAGGATCTCAGGACGTATATGCTTCCCTAATGAGTTGGGAGTTGATAGTATTTTATACTTCACTATTCACAGGCCATTCCAGACTAACTTAAGTTTGGTACCACTGCTAACAACCAGCTGTAGGAATGTTTTAAAGGTCAAATGCTGCAATAAGCTAAAAGCTCCAGAAAGAAAAGCTAATTAAATAGTCACTTCATTCCAGAAGATGTATGTGTCTAGTTAAAAACAAAGAAGCTGCCAAAGGTTAGATTGTTTTATTTCTCATCTCCTTGGGGGAAGATAAACTTGAGTTTTGGGTTTTGTTTTGTTTTTTTTTTAAATGCTGTTGACATTGTTAAACTCTAAACCTCCCTATGCTCTTACCACCAACTTTCCAAAAGTTAAATATGAGAAATTTAGGTATAATTTCTTAAAAAAATGAATCCAATACTATATAGTTGTCCATTTTCCCCAGCTGTTTGAGTGCAAATTTCCAGGAACTAAATTAAAATTGAAGATTGCCAGCAGCTATTTTCAATCAACTGTGTCCTGAATTTAAGGAAAATGTGGTTAAAGAATTGTAAGAATTTTCTTATCTTTGCAGAGAAATACTTCTTTAAATACATAAATAAAATATCTTATCTCCTTTCTATTTATTTTCACAATTCCAAGAACAACTTTACATAAAAAAGAATCTTTATAAATACATGTAAAACTTTGGTTTTTATACATGTGCAAAAGTCTAAAGAAATAAAATTACTCAATGACACTACTTGAGGAAAACTCTTGGTGACATTTTGAGATACATAACCTTGTGGTGGTAGGTGACTAGGTGTGTGTATCTTTATGATTTTTCCAATGAAGACTTTCTTGTTTGAAATACACCTTTTCTCATCTAGCCATGTGTTATGCTCATTTTTTTATATCACTTCTGTTTTTTTATGTTGTAGCATAATTTTAAATTGCTTTATGACATTTAATTTTAAACTAGAAATATCATGTGATTATCATTCAAATATGAGATAAAGAAATAAATATATACATAGTATATAAAGACATAAATATATATATTTGTTGTTTGCCGTTGAATTATAACTGGCCTATAGCTGTCCTTCTGGTGGGTTTTCAGAGATAGTAAATTTCCAGGGAGAAGGTTGTTCATCCTTCTATCTCAGAGCAGCTTGTGGATTCGAACTGCGTGCCTTTGGAATTGCAGCAGTTTCTTACATACATGTGTATGTGTGTGTGTGTTTTATTGTTACTGTTAAGGACCTTCAGGTTGACCATGACCAATAGGGACTCTATGGACAACAGTTCTGAATCTTGCCTTGTCCTGCCCATCCTCACGATCTCCACCAGGATTGAACTCATCCTTAGAGTTGGACACACAGTTATTATTAATCAATCTTCTTGAAGTTTCCTCTCTTTTCCGACCTTTTGTCTTTTTTGTGTATCTTTTTCCAAGGAGTGGTGCCTCCAGACAACATGCCCAAAGTATATGAGACAAGGTTTCCCTTTCTTTGCCTTTTAAGAAGTATCCTGGTTATACTTTTTTAGAGATAGATTGGTTATTTGATAGTCTGTAGGATATTCACTATTCTTGTCCAGTCCTATAATTCAAAGGTATTGGTTCTTCCATATTCATTGTTAACTTTCAGATGCATAAGAAGAATTAAAAATATAATGGCTTGAATGAGGTACATTTTAGTCTTTAAACTAATATCCTTGCTCTTTAGAATTTTGGAGAGGTCCTTCACAACATATTTCCCCAATGAACATGACTTTTGATTTCTTGACTGCTACTGCCGTGGGTGCTGACTGTGAATCCAAATAAAGGGAAATCACTGAAAACATCAATGTTTTCTCCATATATCAGGATATTGTCTGTTGGTCCAGAGGCAAGAATTTTTATTTTCTTGTTGTTAAGATGTAGCCTATATTGAAGGCTGAAGTAGTTGACCTTTAGCAAGTGCTTCAAGTCTTCTTTACTTTCTGCAAGCAAGCTTGTGTCATCTGCATAGCACAGAGTGTTGATGAGTCTTCCTACAACCCTGATGCCGCAGAGTGCATAAATTAAAATTACATGCAAGCGAGATTCTGCTGCATATTATCCAAAAATGACTGTAACAGTACATCAACAGAGAACTCCCAGATATTCAGAATAGGTTTACACTGAGGTACTAGGGATATTATAGTTAATATCAGATGGATCTTGGCTGAAAGCAGGGAGTACCAGAGAAATATCTATCTGTGTTTCATTTACTATGCAAAGGTATTTGACTGTGTGTGGATCACAACAAACTGTGGCTAACTCCAAGAAGAATAGGAATTCCAGAACACTTGATCATGCTTATGCGAAACCTATCCTTGGACCAGGAGGCAGTCATCAGAACAGGGCAAGGAACACAGTGTGGTTCAAAATTGGGAAGGGTGTATACCAGGGATGTGTTCTATCTCCATATGTTTTAAATCTATATGCAGAACAAATTATCCAGGAGGCTGGGCTCTATGAGGAGAAATGTGGCATCAGGATTGGAGGAAGACTCATCAACAACCTACAACCTGTGTTATCAGATCACACAACCCTGCTTGCTGAAACTGAGGAGGGTCTGAAGCACTTGCACAGAAGATTAAGGATTATAGCCTTCAATATGGATTGAAGCTCAACATCAAGAAAACAAAGATTCTCAACTCTGGCCCAGTTGGCAGCATTATATGATAAATGGTGAAAAGATGGAGATTGTTAACAGATTTAGTCTGCTTGGCTCCACAATCAACACTCTTGCTATAGCAGCCAGAAAACTAAAAGATGAATTGCACTGGGAAAGTCTGCTGTCAGAGACCTCTCCAAAGTAATAAAGAGCAATGATGTCTGTCTGGGGATTAATGTGAGCCTTATCCAGGCCACAGTCTTTGTAATTACTTCTTATGCATCAGAAAACTGAATGATAACTAGGGATGACAAAGAATTAATGCCTTTGATCTGTGGTGCTGGAGAAGAGTACTGGATATATAATGGATTGCTAAGACAACAAATAGTTTCATCCTTCAGAGCTGTTGTCACTTTTATATTTTTCTCTTTTACAACTGCTAAGATCTGGTTCTTATCTTTTATCATTTATTTATTTTGTATATTGTCTGGGTTTTTTAAATACTGAGCATACTTTTTTAGTATATTGTCTCATAAAGGGGGCAGTCAATGTATCACTTGTGCTTCCTGTATGGCCTCTAGGGCATATTCTCCTGATGATTTTGTTGGATGATAATGCAACTTACTGTCATGGAGTTGGGACCAACTCATAACTGACCTGTTAGTGGGTTTTTAGAGGCTGTGCATTTCACAGGAGAAGCATGTCTATATTTCCTGATGAGCATCTGGTGGGTTTGAACTGCCTACCTTTGGAGCAGCAGCTTAATTCCTTACCTACTTAGGCCACTAGAGCTCCCTGTTGGAGAATAGATTTGTTGTTATTGTTAAATGCCTTAGAGTCTAGTACAATTCATAGCAACCATATGAGTAACATATCTGCACCTTGCCCAATCCTGCTATTTCCTGTCATCTCTGATATGTTTGAAACCAATGTTAGTCATTGTGTCACTTCATCTTGACCTTCCTCCTACTCTGTTTCTGACCTCCACTTTTCCTAATATGATATCTTTTCAAGGACTAGTCTTTCTTGACAACATGCCAAAATAAGTGAAATTAAGTTTTCCTCTTCTGGTCTAAGGACAATCCTGATTCCACCTCTTGCAAGACAGACTTGATTATTCTTCTGATATTCCATGGAATTTTCAGTACCCTTCTCTAACTCCACAATTCAAAACCATTTACCATTTTTTATTTAAATTTTATTCAATGGCCAACTTTCAAATGCATAGGAGGTCACAGAAAAAAAATATCATGGCTTGGAACAGACACACCTTAGTCTTTAAAATGACATCCTTTCCTTCTAGCACCCCAGAGAGCCCTTTGACAGTAGATTGTCCCAATATGTTTTTCAATTTCTTCACTTCTATTACCATGGGTGTTGATTGTAGATATAAGTAAAGTAAAAAATAGATAATTTCAATCTTTTCCCCATCTATCATGCTGCTGCCTATTGGCACAGTAGGGAGGATTTTTGTTTTCTTGTTCAGATATAATCCATATTGAAGGCTCCAGTATGTGATATTTTATATGATAGGTGCAACACTTATTTTCACCCATCTTTTTAAAGGAGTGGGGATTTTTATCCTTCTGATAATTTAAAACTCTTGTAACAATAGGTGACTCAAAATATAACACAGTTTTCATATATTTTCTAGGACTTCAGAAAAAAAGATAGGAAGCTGGCAAACATTATAACATATTTCTCCTTGAATAAGAAGCTATTGAAAGTGGTACTAATTGTAATTTCTCTTCAGTGTCTTGACAACTGGATAAGGCTATGAAAGAGGAAGAAAAGGAATGGGAAGCAACAAGAAAGAATACAAGCCACGCCAGACAAATTATGATACTTATACTTTATATTCTCAGATGGTGTATTTGTCTATAGTGAATTGTGATGCTAACTTAAAAGAGTTGAATCTCAAATGTTCTAAACACAACAGAGATGTCAAGGGAGAAAGCTGGGTAGTCTTCCCTTGCTATGATATATAAGCAGAACCAACTCAATATGGAGCAAACACCTATGTCATAAAGTGTCATAAGTTTCTTCTACCTTCTCTATGTATCTTCAGGATTACCCATTGCAGGTGTTGAAGATTCTTAGCAGTAACTCTATGCAACCAGGCTTGCCCCTTGGGTAGTCATAAGAATTGACTTACTCTTCACTATTTTATCTTAAATTATCCCAGAAAATTGGTGTTAATGGGAAATAGAGTCCAGTTTTTCTATCAGGAAAAAATGAAACCCTGATATTGATTTAAAAATTTACAATAAAAAAAATTTTCTTAAAAATTTACCATCCATTGATTCTGACTCCTGGCAAACTCATGTGAGCCAGAGAACTAACTGTTCTACAAAGGGTTTTCATTGGCTGATTTTCTGTTTTGATGTTCTTTATTTTACTTACTTATTTAGAACTAGATTTCCAGGCTTTCTTTTACCTCTGAGTAAACTTGAACTTTCAACCTTACAGTTAACAACTTAGCAAATAGTTTGTACCCAACTGTTGTTACTAGCTGACCTTCCGTCGGGTTTTCAGAGGAAATAGATCACATGACAGGAGATTGTCCATCTTTCGCCCATGGAGAGGCTGGTAGACTTGAAACATGTGACTTTGGGTTGGTAGTGCAACTCCTTGGTGTGTACAGTAGAGTCTGAACCGATCCATAGCTCACCTTCTGTTGAGTTTTCAGAGGCAGTTAATCACATGGGAGGAGATTGCACATCTTTGACTATATAACCTCTTCTACTTTGAAGACATGATCATTGAAATTTAAACAAAAGTGGATGATTTTTCTTTCTATGTTGCTGAAAATTATGAGAAGAGTAATGCATTTTGTCTCTAGGAAAGTTTAGGTGAATTTCTGCATCTCAGACTTAGCATTCTGCCCTGATAATCTCCACCATTATCAGAATTATAGGGCCACCAACCACATATGTAAGAATTTACTTTATGACCTGCTCCCATGGAGGAGTCTTGTTTCTATCTTTCCTTGCATATATACAAATAAATTAGTTGGCTATTTGTGAAAAATTCTAGAAATAGTATATGATCATGGGTAAAAAGTTCCAAAATTAGAAAAAGATAATGAGTCAAAAACATGGTGGTAGTAGTAGGTTGGCCTCTGAATCTTTTTCTTAGTCCAGGTTTTGTATATCTTTATTTTTTTATAATCATGATAGGACACATGGATCAACATATGGTACAATTGTTTTTGGTATGTTTTCCTTTGAATATTATTTATGCTAATTGCTTTTTCTGAGTTGCTATCTGGGTGGGATTTTTTAAGTTAATATTTTTCTTATTAATACACATTGTATTTAATACATGTACATTGTGTTTTTATAGTCCTTCATTTACATTATGTTTCTTTACATATTATGAGCTTGTGATATTTGTGGGTTTTTTTTTAACTTTGTGTCTTATAAAATAAAATTAATCCCCACTGATCTATGCCCATAATGATTTCTTCTTTTCAGATCCCAATTGAGTCTTCGTTAATTCCTTTACTCTCTCCCTCCATCCACCGAACTCTGTCATTCCAGTGCTTTCCTTCTTCCTACCCTCTCCTACCATCCCTTTCCCTTTTTGGACATTTATATCCACCTTGCTCATAGAGAGAGCTCTGTTGGCCTAGCAGATAGAAAGTTATGCTACCAAGCCAAAGGTGGATGATTCTAATCTGCAGCCATCAGACCTGGTTTTGGTTTTGGTCAAGGATTCTTCTAAGTGGTATATCCCTGGTCTGTCCTTTTGCTGCACAGAGGTAACTTGTGGTTGTTGTGATGCTAAACTGTGACACTGATGTGTCAAATGTGAGAATGGTTAGCCACAGTGAACAGTGTTTTGTGGAGCTCCTCAATTAAAACTAGCTTGGAGGCAGGAGTGGCATCCACTTCCAAAATAGCTTGCCTCCGGAAACTCTATGAAGATGGAGAAATAATTAAAGTTATACAAGTGTTCAGGTCTTTTGTTCATAGGGTTACTATGAGTTATTCACGACTCGACAGCACTTAACAACAACAACAACCCATCTTGCTAGTTTCTATTTTTACAATAATGGACTTAGGAAGTATTTGTCCTTATGAGACAGAGTTCACTCAGCAAAATGCTCTCTTCTCCCATGTTATATGCTGTTGTTGTTGTTATGTGCCGCCAAGTCATTTGCGACTCGTAGCAACCCTATGTACAACAGCCCTAAACCCTGCTCTATCCTTTGCCAATCTCATTGCCTCTGACACACCCATCCCAATTACCCCAGTCACTGAATCAATCCACCTCATAGAGGGTCTTCTCCTCCTGCACTGTCCCTCCACTCTACCCAGCATGATGTCCCTCTATAAAGACCTGTCTCTCCTTACAACATGTCCAAAGTATGACAGGCGAAGCCCCAGAATCCTTGCCTCCAAGGAGCAGCCTGGTTTAACCCTCTCTAGGATGAATCTGTTTGTTTTCTTGGCAGTCCATGGTACATTCAGTACTCTTTTCCAGCACCACAGTTCAAAGGTGTCAATTCTCCTTCTATCCTCTCTAGTCATTGTCCAACTCTCTGATGCATAACAAGTGATTGCAAAAACCATGGCCTGTATCAGGCACACCTTAGTCTCCAGAGAGACACCGTTGCTCTTGAGTACTTTAGAGAGGTCCCTAACCACAGACTTTCCCATCGCAATACGTTTTTTGATTTCCTGGCTACTGGTGCCAAGAGTGTTGACCATGGAGCCGAGCAAACTGAAGCTGTAAACAATCTCAGTCTCTTCACCATCCATCCTGATGCTACCGATTGGTCCAGTGGTGAGATAGCATTTTTCAAAATCATTGCTTCTAAGTGCTGTGTATCATTCTATCATATGAATGTACCACACTTTCTCAATCTGCTTGTTTGTTGATGGACATTTGGTCTATTTTCTATGTTCTTGCTGTTGTGCTTAACTCTGCTGTGAACACCAGTGTACAAATTTCTGTTTGTGTCTCAATTCTATGTTTCTGGGATATATTTCTAACAGTGAAATAGCTGAGTCATGTGGAATTTCTATGTTCAGCTTTTTGAAGCAATGCCAAACTTTGGGCATGATTTTAGGTGATGAACTTGTCAGGTAAAGTCATTGTGTGAGAGATAGAGTTTAGGATACTTCCCTCTTGTCAAAGCCATGGGACTGAACAAAGCAAACACCCTATATTGCTGTTCTTCTAGGTTAGAATCTTACCTTTGATTTTTTCAGAAGGATATGGAATAATTCTGATTTGATTTCCTGAGTAACAGCTTACTGTCAACAATAGGGCTTTGTATTTTTAGTCTTTGAATTGCCCCATTAAGGCATGAAAACAAAAATAAGATCGGGATACATGAAAACAATACTCTCCTGGAAAATTCTGAATGTGAAGTCAAAAGAGAAGTGCTAGACCTGAAGTTTCTATGTTCCTCCTGAAAAAGAAAATAAAATTTAGATATTAAAGCCAAAGTAATAGATTTCATACCAAGGCCTATTTATTTGGGATACTCAGCAGCATTTATGAATTTCTGCCGGAGAAAAAGAAACAAATATGAAATTAACTAAGGAAGAAAATGCAGGACAGAATTTCAAATTCTTATGGACTCCAGACTTCCTGGAGCCATGAAGATTGAAAGAACCACTGAAACTGTTGCCCTGAGATAATCTTTAAACCTTAGACCAAAAAATATCCCCTGAAATCTTCTCAAGACTAAATGATGGTTTAGCTTAACTAGTACAAATTGTCTACTTTGAGTACTGTGCTCAGCAGCAACTTGAAAGACTAGTTATGAACTTTGGAGCTCAGTGTGATCATGCTAATTGGAGAGGAACACAGAAAAGGAGAATGGAAATAATTGAACAATTCAAAGAGTGTAGTCAATGCCACTGAAAATCCTTATAGAAACTGTTGAACTGCAGTGCTTTGTACAGTGTACATTCTCAATAAAGACCAAAAAAGAAAGGAAAGGAAATGGAAAATGAAAGGATGAATAGTATGTTGGAGAGAAAGAAATTTGTTATAATTTTCAGTGCTTATCTATTAATGGAAAGGATGGAGGTTTGAACCCAAACATTGGCATCACCGGGGGAAAGATAAGATGATCTGCAGCCTTAATGATGAATGCTGTCGCCCCTGAGTCCATTCCTACTTGCAGTGACACTACAGCACAGACTGGAACCACCCTATAAAGTTTCCACAGCTGCCAATTTTATGAAAGAAGACTGCTACATCTTTTTCTAATGTGTAATGACTAAAGCCTAGGAAACCTTCAGGTGCGGTTCTACTTGGCTGTACAGTCTCATTGAGTCAAATGAAATTGATGGAGCACAATAACAAAATCACACAAAAGGAAGTGCTATTTTACTGAGATTTTAAATCTTACAGTAGGTTGAGTATTGGGGAAACAGTGATATTTTAAACTTAAGTAATAATATAGTCACCAGTATGAGAAGGCTTACTGCTTCAGAATGCTTGCTACTCCCAAGAAAGACACTAAATGTAAGTAGAATAATTTTAAGAGTGCCCTCATCAGACCTCACTTGGAGAGGAGGGTGGGAAGGTGACCTGCATCAAATCAACTTCTTAACTGAAGAGTCAAATGATGCAGATCATTGTGTGAGGATAGCACCTGGGTGCCCTCAGACAGCACATGAAACAGATGTTGATAGCAGTGAATAGTCTCAGAGGAAGAAAAGTTCCAGTTGGTCTTTACCTTAGCCTACAAATGGATTTTTCAGACTACTTGGAGTCTTACAGGATTTATTTTATTTTTATTCTGAGAACAATCTCCACAGTCTTCAAATCTATTCCATATGAAAAGAACCGCCCTTTTATGATAAACAATGACCATGACTTATCAGTCTCAGAGATTTTAACACCAGGGACCCCAGATGCCTCTGCTTGTTAGCATTTTACTTAAATTGTAGGTTAAGAATAGGCCTAGAGGACATAGGCTTGCTCTGGAGTATGAAGAGATGCTTACAGCAGCTGTTGCTTTGTGCTTCTCTAAAGGAGATACCGGAAGAGATTTTACCAGCAAGTGAGAAGGCAGCCTTATGGCATCCAGATGTCGTTCTTGTTTTCCATTGATCCGTGTGAGTAAGACATTTACTTGTTTTTGGCGTATTTATCATCTGGCTGTTATCTCTGTGGAGGTAGAATCTTCTGAAAGGTCTCCCAAAAATAGCAAATGAATCAAGAAAAAAGGAGGAGGATTTCTTAAAAGATTTCTGAAGTAACCACTTAACCACGTCAGCAAATGGACTCTGAATTTGGGAGAAATACTGGATGCAGAAACAAAGAAGCACAATGGAGGAGTACTGGGAATGTCCATCAATTTGTGAATACAGAGTAGTGGCCATTATCAGCTGGTGGCCACTATAGGTCTCAGAGTCTGAGGGGGAAAAGTCTAGGTGAAAGGAAAACTACAATATGCTTCTGTCTACCTGCTAGGATGTATGGCAAAGAGATTGAGATTGTTCATGGCTTCAGTTTGCTCGGCTCCACAGTCAACACACTTGGCACCAGGAGTCAGGAAATCAAAAAGCGTATCGCGATGGGAAAGTCTGCTGTTAGGGACCTCTCTAAAGTACTCAGGAGCAACAGTGTCTCTCTGGAGACTAAGGTGCACCTGATACAGGCCATGGTCTTTGCAATCTCTTGTTATGCATCAAAGAGTTGGACAATGACTAGGGAGGACAGAAGGAGAGTGGATGCTTTTGAGCTGTGGTGCTGGAGAAGAGTACTGAATGTACCATGGACTGCCAGGAAAACAAACAGATTCATCTTGGAGAGGATTAAACCAAGCTACTCCTTGGAGGCAAGGATTCTGGGGCTTCATCTGGCATACTTTGGACATGTTGCCAGGAGGGACGGGTCCTTGGAGAGGGACATCATGCTTGGGAGGGTGGAGAGACAGCGCAGGAGGAGAAGACCCTCTATGAGATGGATTGATTCGGTGACTGGTGTAATCGGGATGGGTGTGTCAGAGGCAGTGCGGTTGGCACAGGATAGAGCAAGGTTTAGTGCTGTTGTACATAGGGTCGCTATGAGTCGAAAACGACTTGACGGCACATAACAACAACAACAACAACAACAACAGGTATCATTGGGTCTAGCAAAACGCTAGTCTCTCTTCTTGGATTGATGGAAGTCTTTGCAGTATATCCACTAATAACCAGCTCTGAAAGAGATGAAATAAACAAAGCACATTAGTCACATAAACAAAGCTGTGCCTAATTAACCATCCTGGAATGAGTCAAAAGTAGTTTCAGGCAGACAAGAAGAGGATCTTGAATTGCTACACACTCATCATTAGGAACAGTATAATGATTATAATTTTTAAAAGTAGATATGTGCTAAGTTTGTTAGCTTTGTCTAAGGGATGTTTAGTTTTATTGCAATGACGTGTTTAACTAAATAATTTATTTTTTTAACTTGAAAATGATGTCATCTTTCAATCAGCTTGAATGAATGCACATCACTCCTTAGTGTCTAAATAATTGTTGTTTTGGTTGCTTGTTCTGGAGTCAGATCGTTCTCCCACAGAGCAGCTGGTGGATTTGAATCATGTGCCTTTGGGATTGCAGGACAGCTTCTTACCACTAAGCCATCAGAACTCCCTATCTCCAAAGTTAGGAAATGTAAAATGTTCTTATGTAGTATGCCACAACGGCTAAAGTGAGAATTTTGTGAGTTTGCTTACTCATTTATAGAGAGAAATAGTAATAATATTAATACATATACATACACAATCTCATAAAAAGTATCTCATATTAAATTTGTATAACACCGAGACTATGGCTTGAAGAGATTAATGATGGAACTCAAACTAATAAAGTTATTAAGAAGCTTTGCTTTTAATGAAATATTCTGACTCAAAACAGTATGATTTCCCCACCCCTTACTAAACGAAACACTTCAATTTAGAGTCTTAATTTCTTTTTTAAAATTTTTTTTATTTCTATTGGGAAAAACATATTGGGGGTACAAGGAGGTTAGGGTTGGGGGCAGAAGGGTGAGGATGGGCCAGGATGCAGTTGCAGAGTTGCACAGTTTGGTCGGTGGGGGGAGCAGGTGAAGGAAATGATGAGGGTCCAGTGGGGATCAGATGCTACAGAGGAATGACAAGCATTTTTCAATGGTAATTAAACCAACTGTCTTATTGATTTGGGAATTGGATGTCAACTCTCTGGCTTCATGCTGAATAGGGGCGTAGATGTAAAGGGGGGGAAGGGAGGACACTTTATCACCTTACTGGTGGTCTTGGGTTAAAGCTGCTTGCCTTTTTGCTCTGTTAGAAGATATTTTCCTGTCATCTGCTCCCCTCTGGACTGCAAAGTGTTTTCCCAGGTGGGTCCAGTGGGGATGGCTGGTTGAACCCAAAGGCTCCATTCTCCTTTGCTTCCTTAGCTGTCAGTTGTATTTCCTTTTGGTCACTGGCACTGGGTTCAGGGTCAATTCTGGAGTAAAACTCAGTGTTAAGGTT
>NW_006399776.1:8275428-8303872 GCF_000299155.1 Elephantulus edwardii
GGTGCTCGGCATGTGCTCGGCCCCTCTTGTGCAGATGGCTGGTGGGTGCCCGCTTCCCCCATAGCTGCCATCCTGGCTCTAAGAATTCTCTCCAGAACAAGTCCACCTTGCAGCAATGTGGTGGCTTTGCTGTACCAGTCTTGAGGAAGGTCGGTGCCCAGCATCCGTCCTGGGTGAGGAAATCCATTTGTTCCGGCTGTGGAAACCTCATGGAGCTGCAGTGGCTGTGCAGCCAGGCGCAGGCTTTGGGGGAGGGGATTGGGAGCCACGAGACTCACCCATTTCTCCTTGGGAATCCTTGAATTCCTGTTGTTGAGCCTCGATCTTCACTGAGGGCCAGTCATCAATTGTTTAAGTGTTCAATTATCAATAAGCTGATGTTTGTGGAAGGCCATAATGGCCCTGCTTTAAGTGGTTCACTGCTCCCGCAGCTCACCATGCTGTCTCTGCCTCCGCCACCATCTTGGATCCTCTAGACATCAAGTCTTAATTTCTTAAAAAATCTTTTCAGCAGAAACAGATTTTTTCCTGGAGAGGGTGAAACCAAGTTGCTCCTTAGAGGCAAAGATTTTGAAGCTCCGTCTCACATACTTTGGTCATTCTGTCAGGAGTGATGAGTCCTTAGAAAAGGACATCATGCTTGGAAGGGTGGAGGGACAGTACAAAAAGGGAAGACCTTGGATGAGACAGATTGGTACAGTAATTGGAATAATGTGGTTAGATGTATCAGAGACAGAGAGACTGGCTCAGAATAGGGCAGGGCTCAGAGCTATTGTCCATAGGGTAGCTGTGAGCTCAAGCAACTTGATGGCACCTGATGAACACCAAGTCCATTTCTAGTGAGCTCTGGTGACTGAGTGGCAAGGAGCTATATTGTCAACCCCAAGGTATGCAGTTTGAATCCACTAGCTGTTTTGCAGGTGAAAGATGAGGAATCTCCTCCTGGGTAATTTACTTCTGAAAACCTGTGGGTTAGTTGAGTCTGTTCTGACTCTAAAACAATAGCAACTTTTATTTTCCAGTAGAAATTATCTTGAGGAAATATTAAGGACTCAGAAGGCAGCCATCTCTATTTCCTATTTTGGCTGTGGTTCCGGGTGCAAATTTTGTTCTTTATCTTCTCCTCCTTTACCAGCTCTATTATCATCAACAACATGATCCTCATCATCATTTTATAAAATAAAACTCAACTTGCACATGAGGCAAAGGTGGTAGTGACAAGGAAAAAATGATCGTCATATAGATCAACATTGTATACCAACCTCTTTTGTCATTTGAATTAAACGGTATCTAATTATTATTGATCAAAGAGAAAATATACAACTATTTCTCTTTCTTCCTCCCTTTTCTTTCTTCTCTTCATCTCACAATGCTGATAATTTTTTCTTCCCTTTGTTGTTGTTATGTGCTGTCGAGTCACCTGTGACTCATTGCGACCCTATGTACCTGCTCTATCTTGTGCCAACTCTACTGTCACTGACACACACACCCTTACTACCCCATTCACTCTATCAATCCATCTATTTGATGATTTCCCTCTCTTTCTCTGTCTCTCCACCCTTCCAAGCATGATGTCCTTCTCCAAGGACTGGTCCCTCCTTGCCACATGACCAAAGTATGTCAAAGGGAGCTTCAGAATCCTTGCCTCCAAGGAGCAGGCTGCCTTCACCCTCTCTAGGATGAACCCGTTTTGTTCTCCTGGAAGTTCGTGGTATATCTGATACTCTTCTCCAGCACCACAGCTCAAAGGCATTAATTCTCTCTCCTTCAATCCTCTCTAGTAATTTTCCAGCTCTGATGCATAGCAAGCCATTATGAAGACTATGGCATGGATCAGGTGCACCATAGTCTCCAGACTGACATTGTGGCTCTTCAGTACTCTGGAGAGGTCCCTGACACCAGACTTTCCCAATGCAATTCTTGTCTTGATTTCCTAGCTACTGGTACCAAGAATGTTGATTGTGGAACCAAGCAAACTAAAGCTGTTAACAATCTCAATCTCTTCATCACTCATCATGATGCTACCAATTGGACCAATGGTGAAATTCTTTGTTTTCTTGATGTTGAGCTTCAATCCATAATGAAGGCTGCAGTCCTTGACCTTCTGCAACAAGTGCTTCAGGTCTTCCTCAGTTTCAGCAAGCAGAGTTGTACTATCTGCATAACTTCACTTCATTGTTCATATTTTTCCTCACTTTTTACACTTTACTTCAAATATCTAGCCACAAAAATTCTAAAGCAACTGTTTTCTGGACAAAACAACCATCTGCCTTCTTGCTTGGGCACCACCCTCACATACCAGAGGTGGACATGCTGTTCTGAGCTCCATTACCCTCACAATCCAGTTAACCACCTCCACAGGCTTCGTTCCACAAGCCACACATCAGCTCATAGCCACAGTGATATGTAAGGATGCATTTGTTAAATATCTGTTTAGGGCCAGAAACCAATATCTTTTGTCCAAGATGGCAGTAAATTTAAGTCTTCACACACACATAAATCATTCTCAGCTGTAGCAACAATCAGAGCTTTAATTTAAAATCCAAATTCTGAGTTCACAGTTTCTCAACATCAGGAAGTCTTCTGAATCAGACAATTTCAAGCCAGATGGAGCAGAATGGGGATTCTTGTTGGGTATGGAAGGCATTGTGCTTCAAATATAAGACCGTCCTTCTACTCTAACCTAAATAGTATCAAGTGAACATAGTTGAGTTTGTTGTGTACCATCAAGTTGATCTTCAATTTATAGTTAAGACTAAATGACAGGGTAGAATTACTCCACTGGGCTTTTTTAGGTTGTTATCTGTATGGCAACATCATGAGATCTTTCTTTCATGGAGCCACTGGGTAGATTCACATACAATATTTCAGTTAGTAGCCAGCACTAAACTATTATGCTATCAAGACTTAGCAATTTAGAAATTAAAAAAGAAAATGTAAACATTAAAGAGAAGCATAAACCAAATGAAAACAAAACCTACTGCTACATGAGACGATTCCTGCTCAAAATGACCTCCCATTTGGTTCCAGAAGGTGTAAATCTTTATGAGGAGACTGCTTATGTTTTCCCTTAAGTTTGAACTGCCAGTTTTTGAGTTAGTATTTCCAAATGTAATGCATTATGCCACCAGTGTTCCTAAAGTGAGTCATAGGTGATTTTAAAACACCAATAAGAGTAGCAATAAAAGATGCTTTTGTTTGATCTTAGTGTTTATGTAAATTCACAACTCTGACAGTCTAGTTGATGGTTTGTGCTGGGGAAGCAGATGGAATCTCAGAATGTGAAGTGGTGGGATGTTCCTCTACTTAGGGTCTACTTCAGAAGGAGGTGTTCATTCCTCTAGATCTGCTTGAAGTGTGGTTCTCAGTTTATTCTGCTCCTAGAGTTGCCTCAGCCATCAGTGCTGCCTCAAGCATTCTATGCAGAGTTTAAATGCCTGACCCCAGTGTTTCAAGGCAGGACAACTGTGGCCTTACTCTCTGGAGGAGAGTTCTGTTACACCTGCATTGTACTCCGAGCTCTTTCCCAGCCCAGTATCCTAAGTGGTTACTCTGAAACCAATCTGTAAGAAAGCTACTACAAACAACCTCTATGTCTTTTCCCTGGAGAACCTGATATGCCATAAGGTCTTTTAAGCAACTAAAATACATTCAAGTTTTGCCAGAGACAAGATCCCCTGGCCCTCTGCCACAATTATTCTGTCATATTTTCATACGAACAAAAAACCCCCCTTTTCATTAAGAATCTTTAGAAGTCTGTTGTTAAACTTTATTTTTAAAAAACTCAGATGACATCTAGTATGTTACATGAAGTATACTAAAATTATGTATTATTTTTCTATGGACTTTTGGGGTAGTAGAATTTTTCACAGGCTCATCAAATATTTACTCTTTCATAATTGTGGAATAGAGAGTATTGGGAATAAAATTGGTATTTTTAGTTTTATCACATGATCTAGGAACCGTTTTATCAACTAAATTTTTTACTATTGTGCATATATGATAGGTAATGCATAATCACTTAAGAAAATTCTTTGGGATAAAAATGGGATATTTATATATTTTTATCATTAAAATATATTTTCTTTCTGAAATTTGAGAAAGAATGTTATCGTTCAAATTTGCAGAAAAAAATTATTATTTCCAAGTAGCTATGCTTATATAAATTTACCTATAATATCAAATATAGTATATGAAACATTCTTGTAAAATTACCATTTATTTTGCAAATCATAGAAACTACCACTAAAAAAGAAAGCAAAACTGTGATGAGAAAATGACAATAGAGAATATGCAATAGAATGCTAATAATATATATGTACATATATATTTGACAAAAAGATCCTTATTCTCAATCTTCTTTATTAATTGATCAACTTCCACATGCATATGGCACAATTGAAAATACTATGACTTGGATAAGGTATACCTTAGTCTTTAAGTTTATATCCTTCATCTAGCACTTTAAAGATGTCTTTGACAGTAGATTTACCCAATACAATACCTCTTTTGATTTGTTGTTTGCTGCTTCAATGGATGTTTATTGGGGATCAAAGTAAAATGAAATCCTTGACAGCTTCAAACTTTCCCCCATTTACCATGATGTTGTCTATTGAGATAATTATGAAGGTTTTCATTTTCTTGATGCTGATATGTAATTCATGCTAAACACTAGGCTTTGAGTTTCATCTATAAAGCTTCAACAAGTCTTTAGTTTCACCAAGCAAGATTGTGTCATCTGCATATCACAGACTGTTGATTCTTACTCTAATCTTCACTCCACTTTCTTCTTCATATAGTCTAGTTTCTAAGATTATTCACTCTACCTGCAGATTGAAGAAGTGTACTGAAAGGACACAACTCTGATGTACACCCTTCCTGATTTCAAGCCATGCAGTACCCTTGTTCTTTTTGAATGCCTGTTTCTTGGTCTATATACAGGTTCTGCATGAACTCAATTAAATGTTTTAGGATTCTCATTCTTCATGGTGTTATCTGTAACTTATTTTGAGCCACATAGTCAAACATCTTTGAATAGTCAATAACCACAAATAAACACCTTTCTTGTATTATCAACTGTCAGCCAACATCCATTTGTTGACAACAGTGATAACCTTCATTCCAAAGTATCTTTGAATTCTGCTTGAATTGCTAGTAATTCCTTGTTGAAATACCGAAGTCTAGACTGTACTGAAGGCATTGGCAAAATTGAAGTCTCCAGGAATATAAGGAATACCAAGTGAGATGCTTCAGCAAACAGCCTTTCCATTTAGCTAACTGTCTTGCAAATTTCTTGGCATAGATGAATGAGCATGTCTAGGGTGAAACTTGTCAATTGAAACTACAGCAGTTCCTTGTGCCTTATTTATTTTTTTAAACCCTTTTTAAAGAATCTTTAATTTTTTTTATTTTAATAAAAATTTACAGAAAAGTTAGATTTTCATTGATTCATTTTTGCACATTTTTAACCCCTCTCCCTCTCTCCATTTTCCCTCCCCCAGTTAACTTTTTTGTTTTTTAAAATATTCATTCTCTGTTGCATAATTAAATGACTTCCCTCCCCACATTGCACTTGAATAGATAAAGAAAGAGCTATTTAAAAGGAATATATGATTAAGCATTATGTGTACAACAATAGCCTAGAATAAGAGGTAAAATGCCTTATTTTTTGCTAACATTTTCAGTAGAGTTTGGATTTCTTTCAGTACCACTGATTGTTTTTCTTATGCTGTTTGAGAAATTGTTCAGCTTTGACCAATCTTGTTATTATTTCTAGTTACTCTGTGATTGCCTTTCAAGTAACTATGTGTATGCCTTACTTTAATACAAGAAAAAGCTTAAAGCTTTTTTAGTGATTTTAAATTTTTACTTGCAATAAGTGAAGTAAATTATGATGAAGAACTTGTTGAGTGGCTGTATATCACAGTCAGAAACGACCATAGCTGACACTCTGGCAGGTTTTCAGAGGCAGTTAATCTCAAGGGAGGAGATTTTTTCCATCCTACTACAGAGCATCTGGTGGCCTCAAACTGCATACCTTCAGGATTGCAGAGCAGCCGCTAGGCCACCAGAGCTGTTGAGTAGAGGATGGTTCAATTGTTTTAAAGCAAGAATGGATTCAGATAACATAATAGGACAAATAGGAGTCAGACACTAGAAATCTGGGGATGAACAGCATAATAACCCAATAAAAATAGCCAATAACTTGAACTTATATTTCACAAAAGAACATGTAAATATAGTTAACATTTCAGTTAGTAAGGAGATACTATTTAAAATTATTCTCTTTGAAGATTAGAAGTGGCAATTTAATTAAAAATTATTGGTCTCTAAATCTAGGGAGAAAAAAAGAAACCAAGATTTAGAAATTAGTCTTCATCTACCTTGAGGCCAAAAATAGCTCTTGTTACCACTATTGATTTTTCTGATTCAACACAATACATGATCTTGGATGGACAGAAAAGTGTAGACTATAAATTTCTGTTAAAAAAATTCAGATATACTAATGAATAGATAATAGGGAATTTCTTTAAATATCGTCCTGGAATACCTTGAAACTTGCAAATCGAGCCACTCCCAGAGGCTACCTATCAACCAAAAAGATTTTGCTGCTCATAAACTAAGGCATATTGTGTTCCTCTTATCTTAGGCTCAAGATAAGAAGGTAAGGGGTGGAAGAAGAGAAAATAAAATAGACAAATAAGAACAATCAGAATGGATATAATGAAAGAATTATAGTGGAGATAATGAGAATGCTAGCCTATTATGCAAGTCTAATCAATGTCACTGAATAGTATGTATAAGAAGTATTCAATGAGAACTAACTTGCTATACAATTTTTCTCCAAAAACACAATGCAAGATTGAAAAATGAAAAGAAAGTAAATTTTGTTTAGTAGAGTAAGCAGAAGGGAAAATTATGAATGTTTATTAGCCATAGCTTTGGGAATGAGTTGCTGGGTGGAGGAGCTCAGGGGTCTTCAGTATGTGCTGGAAGAATTTAGTCCACAGGAGTAATATTTTATAACTTACTTTGGTGAATAAAAATTAAGGTCTTTAAAACTTGAAAGTTGTCATAAAATTGCATCTTTAGGTCTTTCACTGTCTGAAGCAAAGAAGAATGAAGAAAAGAAATTACTTCAGATTAAGGAACAATGTGAAATCCAGTCTCCATTATCCTGAGACCAGAAGAATTGGATGGTGCCTGGGTACCATTGATGACTGTCTTGAAAGGTATCATGATAGAAACTTGCACAGAAATATGGAAAAGAAACATAAAAATAAAACCAAAACAGGCTTACTTGTCTAATGGAGACTGTATCCTTGAGACTATGGTCCTTAGTTATTTAAAAAGAAGTCTCTGAATAGCTAATTTTTATAACTTCATCCAGATTTATAGTGGTTTTTAAGGATTAATTTGTAACTTCTTCAATTTATCATGGTCAGGTCAGAATTCCTGCTCTGACATATGAAGGAAAGAAAATTTTTTTTAAAAAAAAAAAGGAAAAAAGCCTTTATCATGAGGAAGCTATTGCAACAGTGTTCCCTGTAACTTGTAAACCTGTAACCAAACCAATAAGCTGTAAGAAGATCAAGAAGCTATAAGAATGAAAGGTGTATGAATAGGGTTGTTCTTTTAAAAAAAATGAATAAATTTGAGACAAAACATATTTAATGGTATAAATACTAAATGTTAGTGATAAAATACTCACAAAAATGTAACTGTCAATACCTTACAAAAGTCAGAATTTATTTAGGTTTTCATATCACTCAATGTCAACATGTTTCCTTACTACTTCATTAGTTACTAATTAGCATCACTCTAATTCTTATAGATTGAATACTGTTGTTCTTGTTCCTTGATACCTAAGTTGTTTTACAGTCATAGGGGAAACATTCCCTTTACCTATGTTACAGCCTTCTCAACCCTTTACCAGGCTTTCAAATTCTTTCCTTTAACTGAAAACAAAGCCCTTTTATGCAATAAGAGGTGTTGAAAGACGGTTGACAGGCCAACCAGCCCATTGCCATGTGCTTGAAGCATAGTCTTCCCATTGTACTATGAATAGAAAAGAGCTTCTAGAAAACCCTGAAAGGCTTGATCCTGAAAAACGTACAAGAGGGAAGTAGATCACAGAGCATCAGGAAGCTGAGACAATTTGGAGGATTTCTGATTCTTTCCCATTGTCCTAATTCAGCAGTTAATCTTCTTCAAGACTCTGGCAAAAGAATATTGCATTCAAATAGCCTCTGGGCCAGTATGAGAATCCCAACCATAAACCACTGTCTTCAGCTCATGGTGACCTTTATTGAATTTCTAAGGCTATAAATATTTGCAGGAGAAGATTGTTATCTTTCTCTTGAGGAGAGACTGGTAGGTTCAAACTGCAGATATTTCAGTTAGCAACCCAATACATAATTCACTAAGTTGTTATCCTTAAAATTCCTACAAATGAAGGAAATCCCAGTGTTCTTCACTCAGAATGCAAGGAGCTGAGCAGAGAGGAAACAGTGTCAGTAAGTTTGCACCCAGTACATTTAGAGGCAGTTGACAAGTCTTACTGATTTTTCACTGTTGGCCGGAAGTGAAGAGGACTTAAAACTCTTATTGAAGAAGATCAAAGACTACAATCTTCAGTATGAATTACACTTCAACATCAAGTAAAACAGGATTTCTCACAAGTGGACCAGTGGTTGATATCATGATAAATGGAGAAAAGCATGATGTTGCCAAGGATTTCATTTTGCTTTGATCCACAATCAACACCCATGATAGCAACAGTTAAAAAAATAAAATGAAGAATTGCATTAGAAAAACCAACTTGCCAATGACATCTTTAGACTGTTCAAGAGGAGGGATATTAATTTAAAAGCTAAAGTGCACCTGACCCACATCATTTGCTACATAAGCGTATGAAAGTCGGACAATAAATAAAGAAGACCTTTGGAGAATTGATGGCTTTGAATTGTGGAGGTGATGAGGATGATTGAATGTGCAATGGACTGCCAAAAACATGAACAAACCTGACTTGGAGGAAGTGTTACTAGAGGCAAAGAGGCACACATATTTTGGGTATATTGACTGGAGGGACTAGACCCTGGAGAAGTATATCATGCCTAGAAAAGTGGGTGGTCACTGAAGGGCAGCAAGTCCTTGAATAAGATAGATTGACACGGACTGGAATGATGGGCTTGAGTCCACCAGCAATTGAGAAGATGGCAGAGGATCAGGAAGAATTTTGCTCTGTAGTACACACTATTTCGAGGAGTTTGAGCTGATCCAATGGCATCCAAAAATAACAATTGATTTTTGCTAAACTTCTGCTAAGCTTCTGTTTGTTTTTTTTTATCTTCTAGGCTCTTATACTGGTTTTGTTTGTTTGTTCTTAGCTTCAAGGATGAAACTAATAAAACTTCACTTTCTTTATAATTATTTGTATATTTTATTTTCTCAGAAGATTTTGGAGCTAGGGAGTCAGAATTGACTTGAAGGAAATGGTTTGTTGGTTTTTGAAGGTTTGTTTGTTGTTTTTTTTAAAGTAGGTATGGGATAGCTATGGCATTTGTTTTTATTTACTCTTTCATATCTTTTGTTCATTTCTCTGCCATCTCTTACCACCTAGCACAAGTTCATCAGATCAAATGTAATTGTTTTCAAGAAAATACACAACATTCTTTTAATTCTCTAGTGTGTCTTAGCTGCTCATTAGAATCACTGAAAGGGTTAAAAAAAATCAAGATATCCCTGCTGCACTACCTACTAGCAAAATCAGATCATCTGGAGGCCAGATCCAGGTGGTCAGTGTTGAGCAACAATCTTCTGTAGGAGAACAACACGTTTATGTAGCACGTTAGTATTTATCTTTGCATTTTTTATCTTAAGCCAACATTTACTACATCCTTGAGGGAGACAGTGACATATTAACTGGCAAGAAGCAAAGCAATGTAGAAACGGAATTACATCATGGCCTAAAGTGCAGTAGGTAAATACTCCTGAGGTCATGTTGGCTGAGTACTCCTCCGTACCCTGTTCTCAGAGCCTCTTTGGTTACTGAAAGCCCAAGAAAGACTGGTCTCATGGCAGTAAATAAGGAAAAAACTGAAAACAAACACTATAGTACAAAAGTTGTCTGATTTCAAAGACTGCTGGCCTATTATGTCCAATGCAATGACACATTAAGGACAAATATTGACCCTCACTTTTCTTCCATGGAGTCTTTGTTCTCATTTAAACACAGATTGGCCATTGGCTTCTTTTCAAAGGGAAAAGGAAGGAGGTAAATCTTTCATTACTCTTTTCATAAAATATTTTTTAAAAATTAGACTGAGGATTTTTTTTTTTAATTTCTGCTTCTTGAGATGACATCAGAGCCTTTGTTTCAAGTCCCTGATTTATTCCTTTAACCTCAAAGGCAGGCACAACTTTCTTTAAGTAAAAAGAAATTAGCAAACCTACTCTTTTGGGTTTTCTCTTCTTAATAAGAGAGAATTGGAGAACCTGGAATAAGTTATAAAGACCTAGAGGAAAGTTCTCAGAAGTGTTTCTACCAACAGAAGGTATGAATTGCATGAATACCTGTTGATATTATCAACAACTGAGCTTGATAGATATCTCTATTTTTAATTGAGGGTGGTATCAGTGTGGTAGTGATCTGAAAGCATATCTTGGTATGAGAGAGATGAGAAAAGAGAATGCATCATTCAGTGCAATTTTAGCAATTCTTAGGAATGTTTGGAGCAGAGCTGCTTGTTTGTTAGTTTGCTTTTTAAAGAAAAGGCTCAGTGTCATTTCAAGATGTGTGAAATCCTATTCTTCTCCAGACAAGAATTTAATAACTCATGAAAATATCTCTGCAGCTTGTATTCAGGCCTATTTAAAAAGTAAAAACATTCAGCATTATTCATTTCAAGCCTCAACACATTCGCTAGATTTCCCAATATTGTGAAAATTTGTTAGCTGTGTTTTTACACTCATTAGAGAGACTTGGTGGCTACATACAGCACATGAGTTGTGTATTGCACAATGCATTGGAACTCCATTCCTGAGGCTTCAGTGTGGGTTGTGTTCCTACTGAGAAGTGTGACTTTAGCAGTCACGGGAAAAAGACTGGGACTTCTTTGTGTCAGTAATAGTGAAGAATCACAGAATTAAAGCTGGTGTTCTCCATTGCTAACTATAATTTTCAGTTCACTATGGCTTTTGGGTTATGGTGTTTCAAAAGAGTACTGAATGTTTCATGGAATGCCAAAAGAACAAACGAATACCTCTCTTGGATAAGGTGCAACCAGGATTCTCCTTAGAAGCTAAGATAGCAAAACTTTGTTGCACATCCTTTAGAAGGGGTCAGTCAGTTCTTGGAAAACTACATCATTCTCGGAAAGGTGGGGCATCAGAGAAAGACAGGACGGCTCTTTTTTTTTTAATTATTAGTTTCAATGAAAATTTACAGAGATTTTGGATTTCCATTCATTCATTGTTGCACTTTCCTCCCTTCCCAACCCTCTCCTCCAGTACACTACCCTCTTGGAAAAGTAAAAGAAAGATTCTTTCCTTGTTTTACAATCACTCCCCCCAGGTCCATTCCACTATGCAGCCTTCACTCTGAACTCCTGTCATGACAAAAATACCTAATCACATAGCCCTTTTAAACAGTTTTTTCCCTCATCTGTTTCAATGCAGTATACATTATTTATCCCCATCTTTCTTAGTCTCCCCCCAAACCTGATGTCAGTCCCATTTTACAACAGTGGCACCATGCAGTATTTGTCCTTTTGTGACTGAGATACTTCACTCAGCACAATGTCCTCTAGGGTCACCCATTTTGAATAATATTGCATGAGTTCCTTGCTTTTCAATGCAGCATAGTTTTCTATTGTGTGAATATACTACAGCTTCTCTATCCATTCGTTTGTTGATGGACACTTAGGTTGTTTCCAATTCCTTGCTATTGTGAACAAAGCCATGATAAACATGGGTGTGCATTTACTGCTTGGGTGGCAGTTATATTCCCAGTAGTGGAATTGCTGGGTCAAATGGTATCTCTATTTGCAACTTTTTGAGAAAGCACCATACCTCCTTCCACAGTGGTTGCACCATTTCACACTTCCACCCACAGTAAGTAAGGGTTCCAGTTTCTCCACAACCTCGCCAGCATATGTTGCTTGCTGTTCTGTTAAATTTTGCTATACTGACTGTGGTGAGATGATATCTCATGGTTGTTTTAGGATGACTCTTAACAAGATGAAGTGACACAGTAACTGTATCAATGGGCTCAGTTATATCAGAGATGGTGAGGAAGGTGCAAGAAAGGGCAAGCTTCATATACGTTGTTCATAGAGGGTTGCTATGAGTCATGGTTGATTTAATGGCACTTAATAACACATTTTACAAGTTATTCAGGATATATATATTTTAAATCATTCAAAACCAGCTGGAGTAGTACATAGAAATAGGAAATTGCCAGAAATTCAAGCAGGATTTAGAAGAGGTTGTGGTACCAGGGATATCGTTGCTGATGTCAGATGGATCCTGGCTGAAAGTAAGGAATACTAGAAGAACATCTGTTGGTGCTTTATTGACTATGCAAAGGCGTTTGACTGTGTGGTCATGACAAGTTGTGGCTCACATTGAGAAGAATGGGAATCCCAGAGCACTGGATTGTGCTCATGAGGAACCTATACCTGGAACAGGAGTCTGTTGTGTGAACAGAGCAGGGGAGGACTGCATGGTTTGGAATGGGGAAGGGAGTGCATCAGAAATGTATTCTGTCTCCATACTTGTTCAATCTGTATGCTGAGAAAATTATTTGAGAAGTTGGACACTATGAAGAGAAGTGTGACATCAAGATTGAAGGGAGACTCTTCAAATAACCTGGGTTATGCAGATGACAGAACCTTGTTTGCGGAAAGTGAGGAGGATTTGATTGTTGCAGAAGATCAAGGAATGCAGCCTTCACACAGTATGAATTGTGTCTCAATATCAAGAAAACAGATTCTTATCACTGGACCAATAGGCAGTGTCATGAAGGATGGAGAGGAAATTGAAACTGTCAACAGCTTCATCTTGCTTGGATCCACAATTAACACCTCTGGTACAAGCAGTCAGGAAATAAGGAGACACATTGCAATGGGAAAATCTGCAGTTAGGGACCTTTCCAAATTATTGAGGAGTAGTAATGTCAGTTTGAGGATTAAGGTGCATCCGATTCAGGCCATGGTCTTTCCGATTACTAGCTATGCATATAAGACCTGGACAATGAATAAAGGTGACAGAAAAAGAATTGATGCCTTTGTTTGAACTGTTGTGTTGGAGAAGAGCAGTGAACATTCCATGGACGGCCAAGAAAATTAATAGATATGTCTTGGAGAGGATGCAGCCAGAGTGTTCTTTGGAGGCAAGAATGATGAGACTTCACCTCACATACTTCAGACATATTGCTAGGCGGTGCTATTCCCTGGAGAGGTACATGATGTTGGGAAGTGTGGAGGATTGGCAGAGGAGAGGAAGACACTCAAACTGGTGGATTGACAAGGTGACTGCTGCAATGGGTTCTTGTGTGTCAGGAAGTGTGAAGATGGAGCAAGACAGGACTGGTTTCAGACCTTTTGTTCATAGGGTCACTATGAGTCATACTCAACTCAATGGCACCTAACAACAACAACAACAATATATATGTCAGCACCTTCTGACAACATGTCCACAAAGTATGTGAGACAGAGTTTCAAAAGTCTTGCCTTCAAGAAGCACCCTTGTTTAATTTTCTTTAAGACAGACCGGTTTGTTCTCTTTGTAGCCCATGGTATGTTCAATGCTCTTCTCCAGCACCACATCTCAAAACGTCAATTCTTCTGTAATTCTTAGTTATTGATCAGCTCTCACATGCACAGCAAACAATTGGGAAGACCATGGCTTGGATCAAGCACATCTTGGTCTTTAGACTGGCATTGTTGTTTTTTAGTACTATGGAAAGATCCTTGACAGTAGATTGTCCCAATGCAACTAGTCTTGATTTCCTGAATACTGGTGCCAAGGGTGTTGATTGTGGATCCAAGCTAGGTGAAATAATTAACAGCTTCAATCTTTTCTCCATCTATCATGATGCTTCCTTTTGGCCTGGTGGTGAGGATTTATGTTTTATTGACCTTGAGATATTATCCATATTGAAAACTGGAGTCCTTGATCTTCTGCAGCAAATGTTTCAAGTCTTCCTGAGTTTCAGCAAACAAGGTTGTGTCATCTGCATAAGGCAGGTTGTTGACGAGTCTTCCTTTAATCCTGATGCCATATTCTCCATCATAAGCTTCAGTCTCTTCACTTATCTGTTAAGCATTTATATTGAAAATGCATGGACAAAGGATACATCCTGACATACACCTTTCTTGATTTTAAACCATGCAGGTTTCCCTTGCTCTGTTCAGATAACAAGCTTCTTGATCTAGGTATAGGTTTTCACATAAGCACAATCAAGTTTTCTGCAACTCCTGTTCTTACTGTTGGTCACATTTTGTTTTGATCCAGTCAGATATTTTCATAGTTAATAAGACACAAATAAACATGTTTCTGGGATTCTCTACTTTCCACCAACATCCGTCTAGTATCAACAATTATATCCCTTGTGCCATGGCCCCTTGTAAATAGTTTGGGTTTATAAGTATGTATGTATGTCGTTGTTGTTGTTTACCATAGACTCAGAACCAACTGATAGCCAACCCTCCAGTGGGTTTCCAGAGACAATTAATCACACAGAAGGAGATTGCCTATTCTTTTCCTGCAGAGCAACTGGTGGCCTCAAACCATGTGCCTTCGGCATTGTAGTACAACATCTTGCCACTAGGGCACTATGTTGTTGATTGCCCTTGAGTCTAGCATGACTCATAGTGACCCTACAAACTAAAGGCCTATAGCCTATCTATAATTATTGTTATTTATCAAAGTTCATAGAGTTTCCAGAGGCATGTTGTTTAGGAAGTGGATCCTACTTTCAAAAATTGTTTTTGCTACATACCATTGAGTCAAGTACAAACCATGATGACTTTATGAAAAAAAAGATCTATCTTGAACCATCCTCATTATCTCTGATAAGCTTGAACCTGTCGTTCACTGTGTCAATTCACTTTCATGAGAGTCTCCCTCTCTTTCTCTGACCCTCCAACTTTCCCAGCATCTTTTTTCCAAGGACCCAAAATTTGTGAAATGAAGTTTCACTGTCTTTGCCTCTGAGAAGAACACTGGTTACACTTCTTCCAAAACAGACTTGTTTATTCTTTTGATAGTCCAAAGGATATTTGATATTCTTCTCCAATATCACAATTCAAAAGGATCAATTCTTCTTTCATCCTTATTCATTGTCTAACTCATATGCATAGAGCACCAATTAAAAAAAAAAAAAGAAAATCATGGCTTGAATCAGACCTTAATCTTTAAACAGTTATTTTTGGTTTTTAGCACTTTGGAGATCTAATGCTTTCATTGGCTAATTAAAAAAAATGCTACAACAGAATAATGTCTGATATAGTGCTAGGACATGAGGACCCTTGGTTAGAAGACACCCAACATGTACAGTAAATAATAATGAAATTATTCATACCAAAGATTTTGAAAACGGCATAGGATAAGGCCAACTTTCATTCTTTTGTACCTAAAGTCACCATGAGTTGCAACTAACCTGATGGCCATTAACTGTAACAATATACAGTCCTAATTTAGCTTACTTTAGATGGATACTGTCAGAAAGTCACTAGTACCAGAAGAATGACTATTTATATTTTATTGACTATGCAAAGGCATTTGGATGTGAGGATCACAACAAGTTGTGGCTGACCTTGAGAAAAATTGGAATCTTAGAGTATTTAACTGTGCTCTGGCGAAACATATACTTAGACCAGGAGGCAGTTGTGCGAACAGAGCTAGGGGACATTATGACATGGTTTAAAATTAAGAAGGGAGAGCAACAGGGTTGTATTCTCTCTCCACACTTATTAAATCTGTATGCTGAGAAAGCTACTCAAGAAACTGAACTCTATCAAGAGGAGTTGTGGGATCATGATTGGAGGGAGACTCATCAATGACCTGCATTATGCAGATGACACAACCTTGCTTACTGAAAGTGAGGAGAACATTTGTTGCAGAAAATCAAAGAATACAGCTTACAGTATGGATTGCATCATAATGTCAAGGAAAGAAAGATTCTTACCACTGGACTGAAAAGCAACATCATGATGGGTAGAAAAAAGATTGAAATTGTCAATGACTTTATCTTATTTGGATTCACAATTTAACACCTTTGGTACGAGTAGTCAAGAAATCAGATGATGAATTTCACTGGGAAAGTCTGCAGGTATGGATCTCTACAAATTATTAAGGAGTAATGATGTCAGTTTGAGGACTAAGGTGCATCTGATTCAGGCCATGGTCTTTCCAATCACTTGTTATGCATCTGAAATCCGGACAATAAATAAGGATGACAGAAGACAAATTGATTCCTTTGAATTGTGGTAGTGGAGAAGAGCACTGAATATCCCATGCATGGACTGTCAAAAGAACAAACAGATTTGTCTTGGAGATAGTGCAGCCAGAGTGCTCTTTCGAGGCAAAAAAAAATAAGTCTTCACCTCACATACTTTTGGCATGTTGCTAGGAAGGTATGTTCTTTAGAGAAGGACATGGTACTCAGAATGGTGGGGAGTAGGCGAAGGAGGAGCCGACCCTCCAGACTAGGTGGATTGATGTGGTGACTGCTGCAATGGGCTCTAATGTGTCAGGAAGTGTGAGGATGGCCTAGGATAAGACAGGGTTCTGATCTGTGGTTCATAGGTTTGTTATTAGTTATATTCAACTCAACAGCACCTAAGAATAGAAATAACATCCTAGATATCAGAGGGAAATCCATTGATCTAGTGAAAACCTTGCTTTGATGACATATACTTAACTTCTATGGACAATAACTGTATTCCTCGGAGAAAAAGAAGTCAAGGCATTCAAGAGATATTCTCAAATTGTCCTCTTCCAGTGAGTGGATGGCACCACAGCTTGTGTGAGTAGACACAACAATTGTTTCTCAATGGAAAAATCTATGCTTTAATTATTGTTATTATTACTTTCTCCCAGTTGAGTTCTTCCTGTCTTGTCCACTGGAAAACAGTACCTCAGTCTCCATCCCAGGAGTCACAATAAAATAGAGATAATTCATTAACCTTCTTTTCTAGTGTGAGCGTCACTTGCCATTGTCAGACTGAGGGTCCTTCCTTAGCACAATCACCTGGCCTCCACCTTGTGGAACCCAAGATCAGAATGCCTCTTGTACTTTCCCAGCACATCTCGAGAGAAGATGTTCCATCTAGTCCACAGCTAGAAAGGCACTCTGGTGGCCCAGAGGGTAACGAGGTGCACTACTAACCTAAGCGCGGGCAGTTCCAATACACCAGCTGCTCTGGGGGAGAAAATTAGGCAGTCTTCCCACCTGTAATTTATAGCATATGAATATCCACTGGAAGGTCAACTATCGGTTAGTTCTGAATTGACAATAATGAGTTAATTTGAATTTAGGAAATTAAGAGAAGAATTAGCATAAGGGACTATTGCTGGGCTCCACCAGAAAGAAGATTTTCTGGAGGGTTCCACAAGTTTAAACTAAGTGAGCACTTTTACTCATGTGTTTATTGATTTATATGTGTGGGCAACATTCAGAGAATGTGCTAGGTGTGGATTATAACATTTCCACAAAATTGTTAAACACCAGCATCTTGGAGGATTTACCCACTGTGCTTTGAAGTCATCAGAGTTATGTAGTGGAGGAAGCAGGATTTGAGCTAGCTCTGGAAACTGGGACATAATATGCCTAGGTGGCAGGAAAGGGAAAACATAATCTGGGTTGTAACTGACCACAATAACTTGGACTAAACCCGGCGTCCACTTGAACAGACTGGAATTCTGGTAGTCAACTTCAAAAGCCTTGAGAAGAGATACGTTGGCCCAGGAAGTTAACTGCTGCTTGTGCTTGGAGGTTTGGCAAGCTTTTGGACCCTTCACCAAACATGTTCCTTGATACACAGAAGGTGCATTCCAGGATGTTAGACCAGCACAAAGTCTAGAGCAGTGTTATCTGGTACACAAATGTCAACAGACATCATGGCTGAATAGGAGTAGAGTTAACTGTTTTCATTGTTTTTTATGACTTTACTAACAATATCCTGCTTGCAATTTGGCCTAAAAAACTTTCTTTTATTAGAAGGGTAGACAATCTCCTTCTGTGTAAGTTATTGCCTCTGAAACCCCTCTGGAGGATCAGCTATGCATTGTTTCTCATTCGATGGTACACAACAACAGCAACAATTTCTTTCGAGAGAGTGCCATGATTAATGCTTTTGACTGATAACTGAAAGCTTAGAAGCTCAAGTCTACCCAGAAAATCTGTGGAACAAACCCTTGGCAATCTACTGACAAAAATCAGCCATATGAGGGCTAGTCTTGCTCTCCAAAGGAGGTTGCCCTGCATCTATGTCAACTGGCAGGCAAGTGACTTAATTCCTTGCAAGTTCTTTGCTTATCTGTAGTTTGGAGATAATTTGTGCTGCTTCTGAATTTTTACCTTCTCTTCCTTCTGAAAAAGAAATTATAATTTGAAACTAAAGACAGATCTGACTAGAGCTCTAGGTCATTTGTTAGCTCATTTGTTATTTTTTGTTTGATGCTGTTGAATTGACTATGACTGATAGTGACCTTGTGAACAGCAGATTAGAAATTTACCCTACACTGTTGTTGTGTGACGTCAAACCAGATCTGACCCATACCTGACCTGCCAGTGGGCTTTCAGAGGTTGTAAATCACATGGGAGAAGATTGTTCATTTTTCTTCTGTCAGCAGCTGGTACATTTGAACTGTGTGCCTTTGGGATTGCAATGCAGCTTCTTACCATTAGACCACCAGAACTCCCTTAGATCTGAGTTATTTTCTCAAAGAAGATGACTAATAAAGCCATCTTTAGAGCAGGACTTCTTAGACTTCAATGATTCTAAGATTCAACTGGCACTTTTGTAAAATGGCTTGATTCAATAAATCTGAGATGGGGCCAGTATTATACATGTCTAATAAACCTCAGGTGATGCTGATGATCTGAGCACTGCTTTTAGTAAGTAGCAAAGACTCAGAATACAGTAAAGATTCTTATGGTAAAAAAGTGACTGAGGAAGTTTGAGCGTGGGAAGTAGCAGAATAGAATGGAAATACTTTTCATATGAGGTTATAAGTACCCAGCCTTCCACATAGACAACTTGACAATGAGTCATAATCCCCCACCCAAACACTTGCTTTCCATTAGAAGGTGCTCCCTCAGGATGTGCCCATGCTGAAGCCTCAGGAATACCATACCTTTTACATCAGAAGTTCAATCCAAGAGCTTTACATTTCCAGAATCAAAGGAGAGAGGAACCACTGAGGCAAGGATCCCCAGAGAGATCATGAGAGTGATTGTATGAATCAATATGAATGAAGAATAGTGTGAAACACAATGTATATAATCTTCGTAAGCAAACCAATTAAAAAATAATGTAAAATAGAATGTTTAGGAATGGTTGTATTAAAATAATTTAAAATAGAATGTTTAGGAATGATTGTATAAAGTGCAATGTAAATGCAAGTTGTATAAAACACACTGTACATGACTGAAACATAATGTAAATAAATTATTATATGAAAACCAAGAAAAATATTTTTATTTTTAAAAAAGAGGAGTAAGCTGAAGGCTTAGGTTTTGTCTTTTCCCTTTATCAATCACAGGGCAGAGTGAAAGGTGAATCTAGGAGTTCATTCTGTACTACTCAGCTCAACAGGTGTTTATTGCATGGCCTACCTTGGCCTAGTATTGTGCTAAGTACGTGACTCTCTGAAGAAGGGTGAGAAGTAGTCTTCTGTCTAGAGACCTACTGCATTTTTGAGAAGAAAAATTCAAACACTTAGAAGCAATGAAAGAAAAACATAACAGAAGGAATATAATTATGTGCTAAATTGGATATAATCAGATGCCAAGCCTATGACACACTTTGTGAATGCTGTGAACAGTTAGGAAGGTTTGTATGTCAGCTTAGCCTCCTGAAACAGTTTATAAATCAATGGCTTTGTTTGTGAGCATACATCAAGGTTTTGGAGATCTATGGAAACAGAATTTGGGGCTACCTGGTAGGAAAAGGAAAGGGGGAGCCCAATACAGAAGCACAATTCACTTGTTTCAGGAGCTCAGAGTCCTACAAGAAGCACAATTCACTTGTTTCAGGAGCTCAGAGTCCTACAGTGAATGCAAACCGCACTCCCCTCCCCAGCCATTTCTATTACTGCTGTGAATGAAGCATTTCTTGTAATAAAACCATCTTTAGATAATGAGCTCATTGCTGCATAGTTCTGGGTCTGCCTGGACACTCCCACAGTTTGTAGGGGATTCAGACCTAAAGTTGAGATTCTGTCCATAGAAGATGAACAATAATGGGGCTTAATGGGAGAGGCCATCTCGGGATCTCAGGGCAGATACCTTATAGTTTGCAGATGGGGCAGACAAAGGGAGAAGGGGGTGGGAAAGGTCCTCAAAGGCAGGGATAGAGCCTGTATCTTTTATCTTGTCCATGAAAAGCCCTGTGGAGAAACAATACCATTCAGTACTTATATAGCACTTTAAATTCTTTCACAAAGATCAGCTGGTAGAGTCACATGACATCCCTGGAGAGCAAATGCACATGCTCTTCCCTTATTTCTGAGAGTAGATTATGGGCACAGAGCCTATATGTGTCTGACAAGAAGCAGTCATGCATGCCATAGCCTGGTAAGCAGACCAAAGCCAATCTGGCCAATCTACTGAATGGCTTCGCTTTCTCATGCGTGGACCAAGACCCAGACCTGCATCCTTCTTTGTATGAGGGTGTATAGGAAACTTTCTGAGTCTTCTCATAGAAGACCTTTTTCCTAATTAGGATTGAGGAAAACAAGGCAATTTTCTTCCTCTCTGCCTGTGGAATTAGGACTATCATGCCCAGATCCACCCAAAGAGATCTTACGCATAAATGTTCTTTATTTTTCTGCCTGTTTTCACATCTTTCTATGGTTAAGTGGCTCAAGAGTTACAAAGTCCCTTGGTGAACATTTACAGTGTGAATTCTCCATATATAGTCTGTTTCATGCTCCATTTGAATGCGTTAGAAAACTTGTCATAAAGGTTCCATAGGCTACATTGAGGCAGAAAGAGTACCCACATAAACGCTGAAGTACAATAGCAGCTGTTTTCCATCTCCAAAAAAAGAGTTAGCAGGAAATGGCCAAAATGTACCTACAGGCTAAATATGAAAAAAAAGCCATTTGCTTTTCTTAGTTTCTTTAGCAAGAGTTTTTGGAACCTTGACAACCTCCTATTGGTAGACCCCAGGCCAAATCTGGTCCACAGATGCACCTCCATTGGCTGGCGTTGTGGTTTGTACAGACTGAATTACTTTCCAATATTAATTTTTGTGTGGCAAAAACTTCTCTGTCAAGAAGGTAACACATTCTTAGTCATTTCTACAATATCCACAAGTATAGTTCAGTGGCATCACTTGTATTCATCATATTGTTTGACTGTCGCAGATTTTCCCATCAATCTTAACAGAAGTGGAATTTTCTTTGACTTAAACTGTAAACTCTTTGTTGTCCAAAATATTTAGGCAAAAATTATGCTTTATTAATTTATTATGCAAAGATTTCAAAAGCTACACAATACTATTTTTTAAAAAAGGAAGATCACTTCTAAAAAGTTCCTCTGGATTAAACTAAGAACTTTTGTTGGGAAGTCACAGCTTCACTTTGGATTTTAATATAAAAGTTTATTTTGGTGTGGATTTTTATAATATTTCCACATTCTAGTTTTGCAGATCAATAATCTACTTGTCTATTTTCATGCCAGCACCACAGTATCTTTTTTTTTTTTTTCATTTGAACACTTAGCTGTGTTAATTCATATTGGGTGAAACCTTACATAGAAAGTTTTCAAATCAATAATTTATACACAGGTTTACCTTCCAACATTTTTAAGTGAGTGTATTTCTTTTTTTTATTTTAAATAATTTTATTATGATTTTAATAAAAATTTACAAAAAACTTGGATTCCATTCATTCATTTTTGCACATTTTCCTGCCTACCCCCCTTTACTTTTCTCTTTAAAATATGTATTCACTGTTGCACAATTTTCTGTTTCTCTGCACCACCACATTCCACCATGCTATGCATCTCTTATTCTAGACTGTTGTCATGCAAATTATGCCCAATAATATATTCCTTTTGAAAATTATTTCCCTCATCTATTCCAATGCTGTATTCATTATTTACCCCCTCTTTTCTTAGTTTCCCCCCAACCTCTAATGTCAGTTCTGTTCTATAACAGTGGTATTATGCAGCATTTCTCCTTTTGTGACCGAGATATTCCACTCAGCATAATGTCCTCCAGGGTCACCCACTCTATATAATATTTTATGAGCTCCTTGATTTTTAGTGCTACATAGTATTCCATTGTGTGAATATGCCACAACTTCTTTTCCATTCATTTGTTGATGGGTACTTGGGTTGCTTCAATTTCTTTGCCATTGTGAACAACGCAGTAATAAACATGGGTGTACGTTTGGGTGGAAGTTCTGGTTTCTTAGAATATATTCCCAGTAGTGCAATTGCTGGGTCAAATAGTATTTCTGTTTCCAAATTTTTGCGAAAGCGCTGTATTGCCTTCCAGGGTGTACAAATTTGGATTTCTGACTTCTCCTGATAAACTGCAAGGCTCTGGAATCCCTGGTTTGTACTCTGGTGAACAGTTGACTTGAAGCTGATAAGCAGCCCGTTACATCCTCTTGTGTGCTCTCTGTTTTGGATTGTCCCCTCCTCAGCCCATTCTGTTAATTTATGTTACTAGTCCAACCCTTGTGGATATTTTAGCTATGGACCCTCGTGACTCGCAAGTTGTTGTTAGGTTCCACTGAGTTGAATATGATTCATAGCAACCCTGTGAACAACAGATCTGAACTCTGTCCTATCCTGTGCCAACCTCACAATCTCTTACACAGGCTCATTACTGCAATGACAGTGACAATCCACCTGGTTTAGGGTCTTCTTCTCTTCTGCTGTCCATCCACCTTCCCAAGCATGATGTTCCTCTTCAATGAATAGCCTCTCATAGTAACATGCGCAAAAAATGTCAGATGCAGCTTCTTCACCTTTGTCTCCAAGGAGCACTCTGGCTGCACATTATACAAAACATATCTGCTTGTTGTTTTGGAAGTTCATGAGATATTCAACACTCTTCTCCAGAATCACGGTTTAAAAGCATCAATTCTTTTTCTGTCATCTTTATTCATTGTCTATCTTTCAGATGCATAGCAAGTATCATAAAATCTGATTCAATGCCTGAATCAGATACATCTTAGTCTTCAAATTGACATTATCGTTGTTTGATAATTTGGAGAGGTCTTTGTCTGTAGACTTTCCCAGTGATCTCCTGACTGCTGGTACAAAGTATATTGATTGTGGATTCAAGTAAGATGAAGTTGTTAACTATTTAATCCTTTTTCTCTCATCATTATGTTGCCTATCATCCCAGTGGCAAAGATTTTTGTTTTCTTGACATTGAGAGGAAATCTACATTGAAAGCTTCAGTGTTTAACCATCTGCAGTAAGTGTTTCAAGTCTTTCTCACTTTCAGCAGGCAAAGCTGTGTCGTCTACATAAGGAAGGTTATTGATGAGTCTTCTTCCAATCTTGATGTCACATTCTTCTTCTCAGAGTCCAGCTTCTGAAAAATTTGCTGAGTATACAGATTAAATAGCTGTGGAGAAATGATACAACCCTAATGCACACCTCTCCTAATTTTATGCAATGTAGTGTTTCTGGCTCTGTACAACAGCCTCTTGGTCTAGGTATTAGTTTTGCATGAGCACAATTAAATGTTCTGGAATTTCCAATCTTCTTATGTTAGTCATAATTTTCTGTGATCCACACAGAGAAATGCCTTTCCATAGTCAATAAAGCACAAATAGACATTCTTCTGTTATTCATTGCTTTTGGCCAGGAACCACCTTAAATCTGCAATGATATCATTGGTGCCATGGCCTTTTCTAAATCCATCTTGAACAACTGGCAGTTCTCTATGAACTGTTTGAGGAAGTTTTTAATGATCCTCTGCAGTATTTTGCTTGCATTTGATGTTAATGATATTGTTTAATAATTTCCACATTCTGTTGGATAATCTTTCTTGGGAATGGCAACAATCATGAATCATTTCCAGTCAGCTGTCTTCCGAATTTCGTGGCATAGATTTGAGGAGTACATCCTGGGCTGCCTCTGTAATTATAAACATTTCAATTGGTATCCCATTGATTCCTGGGGCCTTATTTTTTGTAAATGTGAAGCTTAAATTTCTTCCTCCATTACCATTGGATCTTGATCACACAATACTTCTTGACACACTACAATGTCAGACAATTCTTTTTGGTACAGCGACTCTGAGTATTTTCTCCATCTTCTTTTGACATTTCCAGGATTCTTCAAGATTTTGACCATAGCATCTGTAAGTATTTCAACTTGAGGCTTAGACTTGTTTTCCAGTTCCTTCAGCTTGAGAAATACTATGAGAGTTCTTCCCTCTTTAATCTCCAATTCTAGGCCCCTGCACATTTTGTTATAGTAGTTTGCTTTGTCATCTTATGCTGTCCTTGGAAATCTGTTCAGCTCCTTTATTTCAACGTCTCCTCCGTTTGCTTTACTGCAGTGCCGTTTTCAAAGTCTCTTTTGATGTTTTGGGTTTTTTCTTTCTTCTCTGCCTTTTTAGTGACCTTTTTATCTCTTTATAGATGAAATCCTTGATATCATTCAACAACTCACTTAATCTTTGCTCATTAGGGTTAAATGCTGCGAACAAGCATGTTGCCAAAAATCTCTAAAGTTACAAGTGGAGGCTACCTTTGCTTCATTTTGATTTAATAAGTATTAAGCCTAAAGCTTCTAAGGAGTATTCATGTGTACTTTTTCCAAGACATATTTGTTAGGTTTTGGGAGGGCAGTTCATGGTATATTCAGCACCACAATTCAAGTGCATCAATTCTACTTTAACCTTCCTTATTAACTGTCCAACTTTCACATGTATATGAATCTGTTGAAGATCCAATGCCTTGGTGGGGTATGGCACTCTTTAGACTATAAGATGACATCTTTGCTCTTGGGCTTTTAAAGAGCTCTTTGGCAGCACACTTATCCAATGGAATTGGTTGTTTGATTTAACTACTTCTATGGTGACGTACTTCAGTTAACAGATGCTTCCCTGGATGTGCTCACAAAGTTGTGCCAAGAAATCTGGAGAACAACCACTTGGCCAACTGACTGGAAGAGATCTATATTTGTTCCCATTCCAAAGAAGGGTGACCAAACAGAGTATGGAAACTATAGAACAATATCGTTGATTTCACATGCAAAGAAGAGTCTACTGATGATTATCCAAAAATGACTGGAACAACACATCAGCAGAGAACTGCCAGAAGTCCAGGCTGGGTTTAGAAGGGGTGGTGGTAGTAGGGATATTGTAGCTAATGTTAGATGGGTCTTAGCTGAAAGCAGGGAATACCAGAAGAACGTCTATCTGTGTTTCATTGGTTGTGCAAAGGCATTTGTGTGGATCATATTTGTTGTATTGGCTGATTCTGAGAAGAATGGGAATACCAGAACACGTGATCGTGCTAATGAGAAACCTATACTTGGACCAAGAGGCAGTCGTCAGAACAGAGCAAGGAAACACTGCATGGTTCAAAATTGGGAAAGGCATACACCAGGGATGTGTCCTGTCTCCATACTTTTTCAACCTGTATGCAGAACAGATTATCAGAGAGGCTGGGCTCTATGAGGAGAAGTGTGGCATCAGGATTAGTGGAAGATCTATTAACAATCTGCGTTATGCAGATGACACAACCCTGCTTGTTGAAACTGAGGAGGACCTGAAATGCTTGCTGCAGAGGGTTAAGGACTGAAGCCTTCAGTATGGATTGAGGTTCAATGTCAAGAAGACAAAGATTCTCACCACTGGACCAATTGGCAGCATCAGGATGGATGGTGAAGAGACTGAGATTGTTAACAACTTTAGTCTGCTTGGCTCCATGATCAACACTCCTGGCACCAGCAGCCAGGAAATAAAAAAAATGTATTACGATGGGAAAGTCTGTTGTTAGGGACTGCTCTAAAGTACTGAAGAGCAACAGTGTCACTCTGGAGACTAAGGTGCGTCTGATACAAGCTATGGTCTTTGCAATCACTTGTAATGCATCAGAGAGTTGGACAATGACTAGGAAAGATAGAAGGAGAATTGCCGCCTTTGAGCTGTGGTGCTGGAGAAGTGTACTGAATATACCATGGACTGCTAAGAAAATGAACAGATTCATCCTGGAGAATCCAGGCTACTCCTCGGAGGCAAAAATTCTGGGACTTCGTCTGACATACTTTGGACATGTTGTAAGGAGGGACAGGTCCTTGGAGAGCGACATCATGCTTGGGAGGGTGGAGGGACGACGCAAGAGGGGAAGACCCTCTATGAGGTGGATTGATTCAGTGACTGGGGTAATCGGGGTGGGTGTGTCAGAGGCAATGCAATTGGTACAGGATAGAGCAGGGTTTAGGGCTGTTGTACATAGGGTCACTATGAGTCGCAAGCGACTCAGTGGCATATAACAACAACAACAACATGGTTATTAGAAGCAAGGAACTATGTCTCTCATATTTTGACAATGTTATCAGGAGAAAATAGTTCTTAGAATGGGGCATTATGCTTAGAAAAGTGGAGTGTAAGTAAATGTAAAGACTCTCATTGAGATAGACTGGCACAACAATGGGTTTAAACATAACAGAGATTGTGAAGCTAGCACAGGATTGGGTGTTGTTTTGTTCTTTTATTGAGGCATTATAAATCAGAGCCAATCTGAAAGTACCTAACAACAACATGCCTCAGGTAGGGAATAACGGTAAGATCTTTATCTTCTATGAAGGAGGTTGTTTGATTCCTGGCAAGTGTCCCTCAAACACATCCAACAGTGGCAGGCCCCAATCTCTCTGGTTGTTCAAATCCACCAGAGACCCTGAGGGAGAAAAATAATCAATCTCGCCCATGTGATTTATAATCTCCAAAAACCCACTGGAACTGTCAGCTTTGAGTCAATTCTGACTTGACAGTAAAGAGTTGTTATTAGTTAGTGTTTACTTTTAATGATCTATCTATCTATCTCTCTATCATCTATCTATTATCTATCATCTATCTATTATCTATCATCTATCTATCTATCTATCTATCATCTATCTATCATTTTACATCCTAATGGTGACCTAGCGGTGACAAAGCTGTGCTGCAAACCCAAAGGCATGTGATTTGATACCACCAGCTGTTCTGCAGGAAGAGGATGGGCAATCTTCTCTCCTGTGATTAGACTATCTCTGAAAATACATCAAAGGGTCTGTTATAGTTTGGTTCTGACTTGGTGGTCAACAACAACAGCAGTGCATGTTGCTAGGAAAGATTATTCTCTGGAGAGGGACATCATGCTTGTGAGTATGGCACAGGATAGGACAGGGTTCATTAATTTTCTATTTGTAAAAATTAGGATGAAAAATAAAGTTCAAGTTGTTGGTTTGTTTAGTTATTTTTTTTCCCTTTTAAAAATTTCTTACATTTCTAAGACTTATGAAAGTAACTCAAGCCATATTATTTCAAGTTTACAATTTACTTTGTTATACTAACATATGAGCAAGAACCTATGGTGATGGAGGAAATTCAAGTTGCTATGAAGGAATTGGCAAAAAACAAGGCTCCAGGAGTTGACAGCATACCAATTGATTTATTTCAACAAACAGACGCTACCCTGGATGTGCTCACTAAGTTGTGCCAGGAAATCTAGATGACAGCCAGCTGGCCAACTGACTGAAAGAGATCGATATTTGTCCCCATTCCAAAGAAATGTGACCCAACAGAGTGTGGAAATTATCAAACAGTATCATTGATATCTCATGCAAACAATATTCTGCTAAAAATTATGCAAAAACATTTGGAACAATACGTCAACAGAGAACTTCCAGATGTGCAGGCTGGATTTAGAAGGGATATTACTACTGAATTTACTAGGGATATTATAGCTAAAGTTAGATGGATCTTGGCAGAAAGCAAAGAATACCAGAAGAATGTCTATCTGTGCTTCATTGACTATACAAAGGCTTTTGACTGTGTGGATCACAACAAGCTATGGTTGACTGAGAAGAATGGGAATCTCAGAACATTTGATTGTGCTAATTCAAAACCTATACGTGGACCAAGAGACAGTCATCAGAACAGAGCAGGGAGACACTAGATGGTTCAAAATCAAGAAGAAAGTCCATCAGGGATGTATTTTGTCTCCATACTTTTTCACTCTGTATGCAGAA
>NW_006399776.1:8304682-8305389 GCF_000299155.1 Elephantulus edwardii
CAAACAACTCGATGGCACATAACAACAACAACATTAATTATTGGGCATATTATAACATTTAAGAAGCTGTTCACCTACATCTCTAACTTCTCTTTTTGCCCTTTAATCTTATGTGTCATTGAAAACATCCAATAGCTTTTATTTGCATGGAAGTATTAAAGTCTTTAAGCAAATCAAAGATATCAAGCAAATAAGCAGGACAGAAGGTTGATTTCACATATTTGAAATGTTAGTACTGGTTCTTATCTTACAGAAACACAATATGTTTGTTCAGTAGTTCAAATATTCCTGATAAAATTTTTTTCCTGAATAATCATCATATCTCAGCTGTTTATAATCCCCCATTACAAATCACAAATAGACTCAAATATAGTGCATTCGCTTTTATGTAATTTAAAACTTATAATAAGTATACTTTAGTTCAGTTAAATTTTTATTTTATTTTGTAGCGAGGCTTTCTTGATAAAAGAAACTGTTGATTTATATTCTGTTGCAACTGTTTTAGAAAACTTTCCTGTTAGTGATACTATCATAATTGTTGTTTGTTGTTGTCAAGTGCTGTGAAAATGTAGACAACCCATAACAACCCTTGTAGAACTTTCATTTCTCTAAGTACATTGAGTTTCTGGAGGCAAGCTATTTTGGAAGTGAATGCCACTCCTGCTTCCAAGCCTGTTTTAATTTGGGAGCTCCACCAAACACTGTCC
>NW_006399776.1:8306718-8336437 GCF_000299155.1 Elephantulus edwardii
AGAAATAGAAATAGAAATAGAAATAGCTAGAAAAAGCCAACTTTTAGGCTAACACCACACAAACAAATCGGTAAAATGTTATAGAATCAAACTTCAAAAATAGTAATAAAAGTAAATAAACTGAGATGATACATAGTGTCTGAAGAATGGAATTCTGGGGTCTTTAATGTTTCTCATCTATCAAGTTTATTTCCCATCATGTAGAAAGGGAGTAACTTTTGTAGGCAATGTGAAAATGCAGGGAGGCTCCTATCTAGTGCATCTGCTTTCTGCTCTGGGGCAGTGAAGGGCTGTGCTATTATTACTCCTTCTGGCCCTTTCAGAAAAACACTCATGCCAACATGCCAATCCCCATTACCCCAGTGACAGAATCAATCCATCTCATAGAGGGTCTTCCTCTCCTGTGCTGTCTGTTCCTAGATCTACCCTCCCAAGAATGATGCCCCACTCCAAGGACTGATACTGCCTTGCAACATGTCCAAATTATGTCAGATGGACCTTCAGAATCCTTGCCTCCAAGGAGCAGCCTGGCTTCACCCTCTCCAAGAAGAACTTGTTTGTTTTCCTAGCAGTCCATAGCAGTCCAGTTCAATACTCTTCTCCAGCACCACAGCTCAAAGACATCAACTCTCCTTCTGTCATCCCTAGTCATAGTCCAGCTCTCTGATGCATAGCAAGTAATTACAAAGACCATGGCCTTTATCAGGGGCACCTTGGTCTCCAGACTGACATCATTGCCCCTCAGTACCTTGGAGAGGTCTCTGACAGCAGACTTTCACCAACATATATTCATTTATTCACTCTAATGTTCACAACACTTTAGAGTATCTACTATGCATCAAGCACAGTTCTAGGAAGTGGGACTATAGTGAAAAGCGTATGTGCCTGCTTTTGAGTTCAGTCAAGTGGTGAAAGAGGCAGATAATACACACAAACATATATACACACACGTGAGTGCACACACACAAGCAAGGCAGTTTTAAATTCCCTAAAAAATAATAAGACTAGCATTCTATCCCACCAAAATAGGCAAAGAGAAGCAGAAATCAAGAGAACAGGAATTATAAAGCCTGATGAGATCCAAGAGTTTACTGACGTACCCTTGGGATTGAGTTTGACACATTTAATATTTCAATTTAAATATTTTGTACTTTTGTTAAAATGCATATCTTATTTGTTTAAATGACAGGAGCTTGGATGTTGATTTTAGAAGGTACATAAAAAGGAAAAAAAAAAGTACAGATCTTAAAATACGTACTATTTCCTTTAGAAAGAAGTTGTGCACTCTTGAATAGACACACATAGATAAATTACCACTTAAAATATGATTTTTAATCATGGTTGCTATATCTGTGAAAGGTGCAATTCTAAAGTAATAGGAATGTTGTTGTGCTAGGTACTGTCTGGATGGTTCTAATTTATAGTGACCTGATTCAGAGCAGAATGAAACCCTGTCCAATCCTGTGCCATCCTCTCAGGCTTTGCTGCATGTCAACCCAAAGGCCAAAGTTTTCTTCGTTTTGTTGACTGCTTACTTTACAAAGTAGGATGCTATTTTCTTGGGCCTGACCCTAGTGACATCATGTCTTAATTGTTGCATTGCTAACCGAAAGATCTGAAGTTCAATTCCACCATGTTTTAACCTTATCCAATCCACCATTCAAATTTGTGACCTGGATTAAGGAAGAAATTGCTGAATGTTGCCTTCATATGAGCAAGACAGGGCTCTGTTGGCTTGCAACTGAGCAATGGGCTGGATTTAGCAAGATGCTCTTTCTAAAACTGGCTTATTAGAAGCAACACACATGAAGAAAACTTGGGGATTTTAGTGGATATTGCATTCTGTGCTATAAAAATATATGTACTTATTCTCAATCCTTTAAGACTAACTCAGCCATGATTTCTTCTGCAAAGTTTTATCTGAAGTCTTGATGTGAGTGTTTCAGTAATGCTAACATACAACACACATATAATAAAATGGTTCATGTGTTAAAATGCAGCCTGATGGAACTTTGGCTGCTAACTAAAGGACTGGCTGTTACAACTGAAGCAGCCTGTCAGAGGAAAGAAGTCCTGGGAATCTGCTTCCATGAAGATTACATGTAATAAACTAGTAATTAATTATATAAACCCCACACATATGAATGATCGTAAAAACATAATGTAATGAAATGAAATAAAATCTATGTGAATGACTGTATGCAAACCAATGAAAAAGAAACTTAAAAAAATCTATTTGGAGACATTCTACTTGGAGGTGTGGAATTGCTGTGCATCTGAATTAATTCTGTAGCAATAACAAAAACCAGATGATGTTGAAGATTCCTTAAAGGCAAGAATAGAGCATTATTGTTTTTTTGTACACCCAATGCTTAGCCACTGTTGTTGTTGTTAAGTGCCATCAAGTCACAGGCAACTCATAGCGACCCTATGAACGAAAGTCCTGGACACTTCCTGTATAACTTTTGCAATATATACCTAAAGTAAAGGCATTTTTTTTAGCTATGAAGCTGAAGAATATTTCATTGAGATAATGAAAAGTTTGACCTAGTGCCTGGCACAGTTTTCAATATATTCTATTTTTTGTTATGATTAAATTAAATCAGACATGGAATTAGTAATTTGGTATTTTATTATCTATATGGCTCTTCATGTGAACAATGAAAATAACAAAAACAGAAATGACAATATCCTGTGAATGACTTAAACATTTCATATGGTGCCATGAAATGCCTCGTAAATATCATAGTTGTATCCATGTTAGGTTCTTCCCATGTCTTTATTTTTTCTTTTAATGTGAGTAAGAAAGCTTCTGACTTTAGTAACTTGGAGGAATCTGTAGTTCCTTTATATTCAGAACCATTATAAAGAAGAGTGTGAAATAATTCAACTAGAAATTCCTCATTTCTACCTTTATGTATCTCCAGGGATTTATTTTGTTCACCTAGTCACCTGAAAAACTCATTGAATGTTCCAACTTACAGTCTTTCACTCAGTAACCTTGAACCTCTTGGTGGCCTGGAGGGAACACAGCTCTTATTTAACACTTGGAAACCAGTCAGAGATGAGTTTTCCTGCAGTGAAATCCTCTGATCCCGGGGAAGAAGAAAATCAGAAACAGAGGCCAGGAAAGATTCTGTCCACCCCTCTCTCATACAATGAGTGAGTCACAGACAGACCTGGGGCTGAATGATGGATTTCTCTTTCTTAAATCCTTTTATCCAGGTTTTTAAAGTTGTTATTTCCTAAAGGTACAAAACTGAAGAACATTTCATTTAGATAACCAAAAGTTTAGACTCCAGAATATTCCCGAGTCAGTTGTTAGGCAGAGCAAGCTACAAATGGAAAGAGTCAGTTTGCTTATATTCATTTTCTGTACAGCTCAAGGTTCACCCAAGAGACCAAGTGTTCTGTGAAAAGAGCTATGCCAAACCATTGAAAAGCCTGTGCTACATGTTTCTTCAGTTATGACTTCTCAATATAGTCGATTCTGTTCCAACTCATCTGGGGGATGACTTGATGATGTGTATGTCTGCTGAAGTCTGCTTTGACAGGTCTGTGTAAAGGAACCGGAGAGAGGGAGAGCTCAACCACACGCTGAGTGCCTCTTTAAGTACAGCAACAGATTTGGAAGGATTATCCAAGACAATGACTTCAAGATCAAACTAGGCCAGGGAGTTTCACCACAAGGCTCAGTAAATTCTTTGCTGCAAAGTCCTCTGGGTACTTCTGTAGCTTTCCTTGCCAATAATGAATTTCACTTCCATTGGATCTTTCAGGTCTTCTTGACACATGCTGAAGCCATATGCATTTCAGTCTCTTCAGACACCAGCCTTGATGAACAGTCTAAGTAACTCAGGGAGGCTTGCCGTGGTGTCAAATCCACTTCTCTTGAATATGGACTATGATTCTAGATATTTGACTTAGAAATATTTCTAAGGAAATACTTAACAGTTGAAGAACAATGAAAGTAGCTGGAGGTAGTTACACCACACAAATAAGCCTCAGTCTTTTGGGAAAATCTCTACCTCCCTTTACTAGGTTGGTAACACAGAGCAAAGTCAGCTATATGATTGTCCTCTCTTTCACTTCCTTAACAAAGTCAGTGGAAAGAGGGAAAAAAAGAAAATAAAGACTCAAGAAAACTTTATCACAATTATCCTATTTTGAGGGAAGAAATTTTGCTTCTCAGAAAGGTCAAGCTTGAATTAGAGGTGGGGTTGGAAGCCCCAGAAACCCTAGACACACTACAAACTCACGGGCATAGATGGTGAGGTTATGAATATTCATTTACCCTTGGCCATGAATCACTTCTTTAAAATGGTCCTGATAACTCCTAGCGTAACTTCAGGAGCCAGTCCCCTCAAAAACCTGTATCACCACTGTTGAAAAGTAAGATAGTGCCTTGTATAGGTTTATTCTTCAATAATATGTAATAACATAAAATTATTATGCATTCTGAAGTACAGAGGGAGCCACATGTGGTGTTTCTTCATAGGGATAGTGAACTTACAGCCTTCTTGAGTTCTGTGAGGTCCCTAACTCCATGTCCCCAAAGCAATACAAACGGTATAGTATGAATGATACAGAGTCACTATACCAAAAAGAATTGGCTGACACAGAAGAATTTCATAAGATAACATATAATCAAGAGGCAGTGGTCATCAAGGAGGAATTTCAAACTGCCCTGAATGAATTGGCAAAAAAACAAGGCCCCAGGAATTGATGGAATACCAACAGACATATTCCAACAAACAGATATTGCTTTGGATATACTTATCAAGTTATACCAAGAAACCTGGAGGACAATTAACTGGCCAACTGACTGTAAGATATTCACATTTGTTCCCCGACAAAATGTGGAAAATTATCCAACTATTATCACGTAGAGTAAAATCCCACTGAAGATTACTAAAAAATGACTGACACAGGACATTGACAGAAAACTACCAGAAATACAGGCCAGGTTTAAAAGAGACTATGGCCCTAGAGACATTATCATCAGTGTTAAGATGGATCTTGACTGAGAGGAAAGAATACCAGAGGAAGGCCTACCTATGTTTCATTGATTATGCAAAGGCATTTGATTGTGTAGATCATGACAAATTGTGGCTAACCTTTAGAAGAGTGGGAATCTCAGAACACTTGATTGTGCTCATGCAAAACTTATATTGGACCAGGAAACAGTTGTAAGAACAGAGCAAAGAAACGCTGCATGACTCCAAATCAGGAAAAGAGGATGTCAGAGATGGGCCACATTTTCTCCATCTCTATGTTTGCGTCTTTCCTTTCCATAAGGATTTTCAGATTCTCTTCTATGTGTGATGAACACTGGAGACTCACTGGTAAAAGAGGCTGACATAGTTCCAGCTCTCATATGAATCACTGATTGTTATTGTTATGTGCCGTTGAGTTGCTTGCTACTCATAGCGGCCCTATGTACAACAGCCCTAAACCCTGCTCTATCCTATGCCAATCTCACTGCCTCTGACACACCCATCCTGATTACCCCTGTCACTGAATCAATCCACTTCATAGAGGGCCTTCCCCTCCTGCGCTGTCCCTCCACCCTCCCAAGCATGATGTCCCTCTCCAAGGACCTGTCCCTCCTTACATGTCCAAAGTATGTCAGATGAAGCCCCAGAATCCTTGCCTTCAGGGAGCCGCCCGATTTAACCCTCTCCAGGATGAATCTGTTTGTTTTCTTGGCAGTCCATGGCATATTCAATACTCTTCTCCAGCACCTCAGCTCAAAGGCATCAATCACTGATTAAATGATATACAATAGTGTTTTCACAGAGAAGTAAGTACAGGAGGTACAAGAGGAAGGCCTGACCCATATTTTTTAAAAATTTACATATTTTTATGCAGATCTCCCCCCCACTGTCCTTCATTGACATTACATTTTACACAATAATTTCCAAGCATTATGTTTTATAAAATTAATCATCATTGGGCTATGCCTATCATTATGTTGTTTTTTCTGGTTTTACCAGATCTTTTCCATTTCCTTTACCTACTCCCTCTACTCACCAAATTGCACCACCCTGTAATTTACCTCCTTCCCATCTTCACGCTTCTGTTCCCACCCCTTCCTCCCTTGGACTCCCATACACATTTTAGTAGTTATCCTTCTATTTTTACAATAATGGTTTTATGCAGTATTTGTTCTTATGAGACTGAGTTAGTTTAGTCAGGATAATGCTCTCCAGTTGCTCCTAAGTTATGTAGTATATTTTGAAATTGTTTTTCTTGAGTGTTGCACAGTATTCCATTGTGTGACTGTACCACAATTCCTCAATCCATTCAGTTGTGGTTGGACATATAAGCTGTTTCCATGTTCTTACAATGGTGAATAATGCTGCTATGAACATTGGCATATAAGCCTTTGAGTATCAATTTTAATTTCTTTGGGGTCTATTTCTAGTAGTGGAATAGCTGGGTCATATGGAGTTTCTATGATCAGCTTTTTGAGGAACCACCAAACTGCCTTCCAGAAGAGTTGTACCATTTTATAATCCCACCAACAATGTTATTAGAGTTCCCATCTCTCCATATCCTTGACCTGTTTTTTGTTTTTGTGGTTTTTTTTTTTTAGGTCAGGTAAAATTTCTTTGTAAATTTGGACTTATAAATGAGTCATCAAGGTGAAATGTTGTTATTATTCATTGCTGTTGATTCAGAATCAACTCATAGATGACCTTCCAGAAGATTTTCAGAGGCTTTAAATTGCATGAGAGGTAATTATCATCTTTCTCATGTAGAAAGAACCATGTGTCACAGGCATGTCAGTGCAACTCCTTACCACCCATCCACCAGAGCTCCTTCAATGACCAGTGTTGTTGTTGTTAGGTGCCATCAAGTCAAGTATAACTCATAACAACTCAATGCACAACAGATGAGAACTCTGTCCTATCCTCATCATCTTTGCCATACTTGGGTTCATTGCTGCGGTTACTGTGTTCCTCTCTAATATGAACCTCTACATTTCCCAGAATTATACCACTTTCCAAGGAGTAGCCCCTCCTAACAACATGCTCAAAATATATGAGACAAAAATTTGCCATCCTAGCCTCAAAGAAGCGCTCTGGTTGCACTATCTCCAAGAATTTAACTGTGTGTTCTTTTGACAATCCATGGAATATTCAGTACTCTTCTTCAACAGCAAAACTAAAAGGCATCAATTCTTCTTCTGTCATTCTTATTAATTTTCCAGCTTTTATATGCATAGCCATTGATTTAAAAGATCATGATCTGAATCAGGTTTACCTTATTCTTTAAACTCATATCATTACTCTGTATTTTCAAGAAGTCCTTGACAGCAGACTTTACCAGTCAATACATCTTTTGAATTCTTAACTACTGATTCCTGGGAAGTTGTTTATGGACCTAAGTAAGATAAAAGTGTTGAAAATTTCAGGCTTTTCTCCATCTATCATAAAATAGTCTATTGGCTCTGTAGCAAGGATTCAACAGAATCAACAGGAGGAGATCTTAATGTATAGTTCAGGGATGACAGAGTTTCAGACCTAAGAAAATTTTAGGAAGTTTTGGAAGCCAAAATCATTAATAATAAAGAAAAGAAGTTCAATAGCCAAGGAGCAACCTGATTTCATCCTCTCCAGGACAGACTTGTTTGTTCTCCTAGTAGTCCATGATATACTCAAGACTCTTCGCCAGCACCACAGCTCAAAAGCATTGATTCTTATTCTATTATCCTTAGTCATTGTCCAGTTCTCTGATACATAAGAACTAATTGTGAAGACCATGGACTGGATCAGGCACACCTTAGTCTCTAGACTGATATTATTGCTCTTCAGTAATCTGGAGAGCTCCCTGAAAGCAGATTTTCCCAATACAATTAATCTTTTGATTTCTTGGCTGATAATACCAGGATTGTGGAGCCAAGTAAGCAGAAGCTGTTAACAATCTCAATCTCTTCATCATAGGGTATAATGCTGCCAATTGGCCCAGTGGTGGTAATTTTTATACTCTTGATGTTGAGCTTCAATCCATATTGAAGGCTCCAGTTATTTACCTCTGCAGCAAATGCCTCAGGTCCTCTCAGTTTTGTCATCTGCATAATACAGGTTGTTGAAAAGTCTTTATCCAATCCTGATGCCACCTTCCTTTTCATAAAGCCCAGCCTCCTGGATAATTTGTTCTGCATATAGATTGAAAAGGTATGGAGATAAGATATATCCTCCTGTATACCTTTCCTAATTTTTTGTTTTTGTTGCTTTTTTAAATTTTATACTGGTTTATTTACAAAGTTTGAATATATTATTATTCAAACCAGATTATTCCCATGTCATTCATCCCCTGCTTCCAGCCCTGCCAAATTGTGCAGCCCTATGATTTTTATCTGTTCTGACTGATGCTACCTGGTTCAAGTATAGGTTTCATGTAAGCACAGTCAAGTGTTCTGAGACTCCCATTCTTCTCAGAGTCAGCCACAGTTTGTTGTGATTCACACAGTCAAATGCCTTTGCATAATCAGTGAAACACACACAGATATTGGTACTCATTGGTATAGACTGGTACTCTCTGCTTTTAGCTAAGATCTGTCTAAAATTGGCTATAATATCTGTAGTGCTATAACCTCTTCTAACCCCAGTGTGCACATCTGGCAGTTCTCCATTGATGTGCTGTTGCAGTTGTTTTTGGATAATTTTCAGAAGAATCTTGTACTGTCTCTGAAAACCTGCTGGAGGGTCAGCTATGAGTTGATTCTACCTCAATAGCATGTAACAATAATAATGGTGATGTTACTGGACTTTTTAATTCTTATTTTCTCAAAAGTATACTGAAGAATTTTCTAAAAACTATGTATGATAGCACAATATATTGAGTGCAGATTGCATGTGAGAACCCATCTGCAATCTATTAAATTAGATATTGCAGAAGTTGGCAAAAATGCACAACAATGCCACTCTTCTGAATTATTTTTGTTTAAAAAATGTAGTTATTTTCAGAACATTTATATTAAACTATGTTAAGTTTATTATTTTTGATTAATTGAAAAAATTTAAAATATCAGCTGCAAATATCGATGGCTGTTAACCCACATAAGGAAAAGCCCTTTAAGGACTTAATTCATTTTAAGGGTGTGAAGGATGCTGAGTCCTAAGCATGTGGGGCTCGTTTGGGCAAATCAAAAAGGAAGAAGGAGTTTTCCAGTTTGAGGATGTGGAAAAACCCCACCTAGACTACAACTTAATGAGAATTGTGAGGAAATTAAGGAAGTCCAGTGTGGCTGGAAATATAGTGTTGTTGTTGTCATCATTGTTATGTGCTGTCGAGTCACCTGCTACTCATAGCAATCCTTTGTGCAACAGCCCTAAACCCTGCTCTATCCCTTGCCAATCTTATTGTCTCCAACACACCTATCTCCATAACATATTGTAAACATAGTGTAAAATTAACATCAAGGGGTAAAGAGAGCACAATTATAGGTAAGGAGTTCATTTTAGCTCAGTTAGCAGTCATCAGAGTGTTTTAATCAGACCAGAGATGATCAAATATATGTTCAAGTAAGGAAATAATTTGAGGGAAAGTCAAGACATACGTTCAAAATGAACATAAACAAAACCTAGCTTTTATGTAAAATCGCCTTACTATGTCATGAACTACCTCTGGTTTTTTCTAGACTCTTTTGAATGGTCATTCTCAAAGGTACTAGCATGAGAGCTGAGGGTGGTATTCTACCAGGGGCACAGGGAAAAGGAGATCATGAGAATACATTGCATTCTGTCAAGTTCCCTTATGACAGAAACACGAAGCCAGAGAGGTGAGCACAGGAGGGCATGGGCCTGGCAATCTGCCCCAGACAATGAGCTTTGTCTGTAAGCAGGTTCCCAGCTCACAGACTGTGCACTTTGAATAGGGTCCATTGTTTACCATTTGGTCAGAAAACGGTACAACTAGGCCAATGAGCTAGGCATCCACTTGTTTTAAAAGGGTTTGCTTTTTTCTGTTTGTTTGTTGTTTTTTTCCCCTTTAGGTACTTCAGGGTAATCTAAGTGCACACCAGGAATTTGATGGAAAAGGCTGCTTGATACTGATGCTGATGTTGATGCTGATGCCATTAGATCTTTCCAGAGACCCAGCTGACCCCAGGCCAACCAATAGGAAAGTCAAGTCCAGAGAAAAGGGTCCACTGTAGGGAAGAATTCCGACTAAAATCTAATATGAAGTAATTTACATTGATTTATCCTCCTTCTTTTTAGATTTCTCGAGTGAAGCAAATGGCTAAATGCAGGGCTACCAATGCAAAGATTGATGGTTCAAACCCATTCAAAACCACCTAGAAAGAAAAACCTGGTGATCTGCTTTTGAAATAGTACAGTCATGAAAGCCCTAAGGAGGAGCCCTTCTTTTCTCCACAGCATATAGGATATTTGTACAAGGAGGCATTTATAGGATAATATGTACAATGAAATATTTATAGTAACTATGCTTTTCTTTTTTCTCTCCTTAAAGGTATTGGTTGAATATGTCTTTTTCTTCATAAAGGCTAAAGCCTAGAGAGAGATTACAGTATGTATAGTATTTTGAGATCAACACATGACATAAGAATTTGTCACTGGCTCAACTTCTTAACTTGATTTCCTGATCTGCTCTCACTGACATTCCATTTTCTGGCAGCTCAATGTTGGCTATAGAATGATCTTTCCACAGTGTCATCTCAATTGGGAAAAATGCATAACATTGAAATGAACGTCACTGAAAGGAAGGAAATGACTTGGTGTCCATGGCAAGGATTCAACTATGTTGTATTAAAAGCTTCATTTTACAATTAAAAGTTGATTAATTTTCTTTTTTATATTCAATAACATACTTTTTATTCAAATATGGTCACAAAGAAATATAATTTGGAAGGGGGGCACAAACCATAAAAAGAACTGTCAATGATTTCATCTTACTTGGATCCACAGCCAGCACTCTTGGTAACAACAGTCAAGAGATCAGGAGACACACTGCTTTGGGATGGTCTGTCAGAGACCTCTTCAAAATATTGAAGAGCAATGATGTCAATTTGAGGACTAAGGAACATTTGATGCAGGCCATGGTCTTTTCAATCCCTAGCTATGCCTTTGAGAGCCATATAATGAATAAGTATGATAGAAGAAGAATTGATGCCTTTGAGCTCTGGTGTTAGAAAAAAATACTGAATATCCCATGGACTGTCAGAACATGCATAAATGTCTTGAAAAAAATGCAGCCAGACATATTGGGCATGTTGCTAAGAGAGGCTATTCCTTAGAAAGGGACATCATTCTTGGAAAGGTAGAGTCAGCAAAAGAGAGGAAGATCCCCAATGAGATGGATTGACATAGTGATTTCAGCAATGGGTTCAAATGCGTCAAAGATAATGAAGAAAGCAAAAGATAAAACAGGGTTCAGGGTTGTTGTTCATAGGATTGCCATGAGTCATGCTTGACCCAATGACACCTAAATAAGAACTCTGTCTCATTATATATCTATCGAGAGAGAACTCTAGTGGTCTAGATCTAGTGGTAAAAAGTTATGCTGTTTTGAAATCCCAAAGGCATGTGCTTTGAATCCACTAGCTACTCCATGGGAGAAGGATGAGCAATTTTCTTTAGTGTGACTTACTGTCTCTGAAAACATGCTGAGTGGTCAGCTATGGGTTGATTCTGACTTTATGGCACAAAACAGCACAGTGTGTATGTGTGTATGTGTGTGTGTGTGTGATTGTCATTGTTGTTGTTGTGTGTCTTCGAGTCAGAACCGACCCATAGCTGACCCTCCAGCAGGTTTTCAGAGGCAGTTAATTGCATGGGAGAAGAGATATATTTATATACATAAAACCTTATTTTTTTCCTCCACATGGTTTTAAAAGCTACATAACATTTTAAAAATAATTCTTTTTTGACATTACTATTAGTTTCAACGTTAACTGTGAAAACATTTTCAATGAAGTTTCTAGTGGGTATTCATCCATTTCTTTTATAGAAAATATTTTTTGTCCATCTGCCATATTCAAATGATTTGAGGAGATACTGTAGGAGACAAAATGATAAAATTCAGAAGCAAATTGTGTCCCTCTTCAAGGTATTTACTGAAAAGGACTTTAAAAAAACTACACTGTTGTTGTGTACCATCGAGTGTGAACCGGCCCATAACTGACCCTCAGGCAGGTTTTCAGAGGCAGTTAATGGAATTGGAGGGGATTGCCTATCCTTCTCCCACGGAGCAGCTGGTGGCCTCGAACTGTGTGCCTTTAGAATTGCAGCACAATTTCTTGCCACTAGGTCCCCCAGAGCTCCCTACTGAAAAGGGCTTTAAAAAACTGCACGAATAAACAGAAACAACCAAACCAATTTCCATTAAATTGATTCTGGTAATCCATATGTGTTTGTACTCTCACATGTGTTGGACTAAAACTCTATTACAGGCTCTTCAGAGGCTGATTTTTCAGAAGTAGACTATATTAGGCCTTTCTTCATAAGTCTGTTTGAGTGTACATAAATCTTCAGGTTTTGCATTAGCAACTATTTGCACCACTCAGGGAATAACTACTAATCATGAATTAACTACTCTGAAATGCCAATAACTTTTGTTTTTAACTGATGTACTTACAAATTTCATATAAATTGTGTTTCACACTATTCTTCATTCACACTGTGTTTCACATGATCATTGAAATGCATTATGTTTTGTAGAATTAATCAACATTATCCCTTGCCCATCATTGCCTTGTCTTTTCACCTGGATCTTTCTCATTTCCTTAAGGATGGGTAGGGGTGAAGCCAGTAACTTTTTAAATACAAACAAGTATTTTCCATTTTCTTATATGAATTTTATGTTCTCTTCTTTTTTCTTTCAACTAACTTTATAAAAGTAACTCCTGGACTTGATTTCTTCTACTTCTTTCTTCAAGCTGGAACAGTGTTAGAGTGAATACATTTATACAAGATTGATCTGTTGGAGATTTGCCTTTGTACTTAACTCATAAGGTAAATATTTAAGCTTGAAAATATTATAATAGCAATTATGGTTTGTATACTTTTGTAACAATAAATAGAAGACTTCACAGAGAAATAGTTGAAATTTAACTCCATTATAATCAGGGAAACAGCTTAATCATATTTAGCTCAGAAATTCTAGGTTGCCCGGTATAACAGCAACTGTGGTTTCATAGCAGAATAGCTGAACTTCCAATTTTAGTAGTGGCCATAGTCTTACTTTTCAGGGTAGCTGGCAACAAAATATTTTAATGGAATAATTGGCGTTTTATTCTGCTTCAGCAATCATGGCTACCTTTATTATGACTTGCCCAATGGGTGTAGCTGATTTTTTCATTTGGTCAATACCATGTGATTAATTCCATCTGAACCAAAGATTCTCTAAATTCTTCAGGACTAAAGTCTGGATTTTTCAGTTCTAACCATTCCTCATAGAAGATCATATTCTTGTTATAGACAAAATGACAAAAAATGTGGTTACATTTTATTAAAAGCATGACAATCATAGTTGTGGCAGGCAGAAGTTTACAATGATGCCTTTACCTCTTTGTGTCACTCTCATAATTATGTCATGTATTTGAAAATGAATATTGTCTAGTGAGCATAACCAGTCTCATTGTTATTATGTGCCATCGAGTCACTTGCTACCCATTGCAACCGATGTACAAGAGCCCTACACCCTGCTCTATCCTGTGCCAACCTCATGTCTCCGAAACACCTACTCCCATTACCCCAAACACTGAATTGATCCATCTCGTTGAGGGTCTTCCTCTCTTGCACTATCCCTACACCCTCCAAAACATGATGTCCCCCTCCAAAGACTGGTCTCTCCTTGCAACATGCCCAAAGTATCTTAGACAAAGCTTCAGAGTCCTTGCATTCAAGGAATAGCCTGGTTTCACCCTCTCCACGACAAACTTATTTGTTCTCCTGGAAGTCCATACACTCTTCTCCAGCACCACAGCTCTAAGCCATCAATTCTCTTTCTATCATCCCTAGTCACTGTCCAGCTCTCTGACACATAGCAAACAATTGTGAAGACTATGGCCTGGATCAGGCTCACCTTAATTTCCAGCCTGACACTGTTGCTCTTCAGTACTCTGGAAAGGCCCCTGACTGCTGACTTTCCCAATGCAATTCATCTCTTGATTTCCTGGCTGCTGATACCAAGAATGTTGACTGTGGAACCAAGCAAACTAAAACTGTTAGCAATCTCAATCCTTTCACCATCCATAATGATGCTGCCAATTGGCCCAGTGGTAAGAATCTTTGTTTTCTTGCTGTTGAGCTTCAATTCATATTGAAGGCTGCAGTCCTTGACCTTCTACAGCAAGACCTTCAGGTCTTCCTCAGTTTCAGCAAGCAGGGTTGTGTCATCTGCATAACGCAGGTTGTTGATGACTCTTCCATCAATTCTGATGCCACACTTCTCCTCATACAGCCCAGCATCCTGGATGATCTGTTCTGTATACAGATTGAAAAGGTATGGAGACATAATACATCCCTGGTGGACACCGTTCCTGATTTTAAACCATGTAGTGTCTCCTTGCTCTGTTCTGAGACTGCCTCTTGGTTCAAGTATAGGTTCTGTATAAGTACAATCAAATGTTCTGGGATTCCCATACTTCTCAGAATCAGCCACATTAGTCCTTTAAAAATAGAGTTTTTTTTGGCTGAGTGTAGAATCCACTTCCTTAGTCAGTGATTTGAGTTGTGAGAAACCCTATTGACCCAATGGTCAATGGCTTGAAAATGGAGGTGTCCATACAAAAATCATAAAAAGGAAATAAATTCTGTAAGTTAATAGTGACCTTGAAAGACGGGTTTGTTCCTCAGATGACAATTGCAGTTGATTAATACTTTGAGTATGAGACTTTGAACAGAGTAGAACTGAGCTAAACCCACTTGGACATCTGATTTACAGATCTGTAAAACAATAAATGAGTGTTGTCCCAAGCTTCTGTGCTTGTAGTAGTTTGATACTCAGATATAGAAAACTGTTACAACTATTATAACAGCTCAAATTGTAGATTTTACTGATAGCAGACTAAGAATATCTTTATCATCTAACATGTACACAACATTAAAAAGCATCGTATTGAAGTGAGAATAAACTACTAAATTTTCGAAAGCTATTATTGTTGTTGTTTGTTGTCATGGGCCTTCTGTTCACCTGCGACTCATGGTGACCTTACGTACACAGCTCTGAAGCTTGCTCTGTCTTGAGGCAGTCTCACTGACTCTAATACACCTACCCCCAATACCCCAAGTACCATATAAATCCTTCTCATCTGGGGTCTACTTCTGCTTTATCCCTCCACCCCTCCAAGTATGATGTTCTTCTCCAAGGACTGGTCCCTCCTGGCCACGTGCCCATAGTATGCGAGACAGAGTTTCAAAATCCTAGCCTTCAAGGAGAACTTGGTTTTACCCTCTCCAAGACAGACCTATCTTCTTCACTTGGTGGTCCATGGTATGTTCAAGACTCTTCTCCATAACCACAACTCAAAGGCATCAATTTTTCTTCTATCATCCTTTGTCATTGTCCAGCTCTCTAATACATAGCAAGTAATGCAAATACCATGGCCCGGATCAGGCGTACCTTACTCTCTACACTGACATCGTTGATTCTCAGTACTCTGCAGAGATCCCTGACCAAAATAAAAGCAAAAACCCAAACTTACTGCCATTGAGTTGGTTCTATCTCAAAGTGGATTTCTAGAGCTGTAAATCCTGAGAGGAGGAAGACTGTCCATCTTTCTTCCTTGGAGAAGTTGATGAGATGCACAACTTTTTGGTTAATACCTTAACACTCTATGGATTACAATAGCATAGGTACTTGATGAAAGTAAACTCCTAAACAATAGAGACCTTGAAATAATTGAACAGATGAAACTCATACTATGTGCATATTTTCACAATAATGCAAAGCTTCTTAAATTATGGTACCATAGATTGATTATTCAGGATTATTTTTGAGCCCTTAGTTTTTACTTTTGCCACATGGCTGGGTGGGACTATACTAATAATGTGAATGAGATGAACAGTATCCTTTCAGTGGGAATATAAGGTATGGAGTATATAAGGGAATAAGGTATGGAGACTAACAATGAAGGGATTTGTCAGCCTTACCACCCCACAGTCTTAAATTAAACAAGTGTAGAGGTAGAAAATAAGAAATCTCATTACCTGCAAGAAGGAAGAATCGGAGGGTACAATGTGTCGTCCTTTGAGGCCAGGGATTCTTACAAAAGATGGGTACTGGAGTGGGTGGGAGAGGAGTGGGCAGGGAGAAAAGTACAACAATGAATGAATGGGGGGAAAAAAGATGGACCAAGACCAACAGCAGTAGCATCAGGAAATGTGGTGGTGAGCCAGATATCTACATGAAACAGAGCTGAATGAAATTGCCATCCCAAGGAACCGAAGCTAAGGGCCTTGGGCCAAGCTTACTGGAGTGGTAGGGAAGATACAATTGGCCAGATTAAGTTAATTTTTATACTAGTTCAAAGACATGAGTTTGAAGGCCAGAAAACTGGCAAACATGCCTATGAAGGGGCACTGAATGAAGAATTGTATCTCATTTCCTACATAAATAGTAACCTGTCAACTTGGCTAAAAACAACATAATTTTATATTTTGTGAGTTCTGTTTGGCCATTGTAATAGACTGGTGGATCTGCAAAGCAATGAGAGTCCTGAGAGGGGTGGCAGCTGTTATAGTTGCTAGAAGTGGCTTCAGAAGTATGAGCACATGTCTTATCTCATAGAAAACAGTTTTGTGATGTGGATATTATGGCTTGGGAGGGGAGATTCTCACTGGCTCTCCATGAACCAATATTTTTTTTAATTTAACATATATTGTTACAAATCAACAAATAATAGTTTAAAAATTATTCCTTGCTGTTATTGTTGTGTACCATTGAGTCAGAACTGACTCATAGCTTCCCTCCAGTGGGTTGTCTGGGCAGTAAACTGAACAGGAGTTTGTCCATCATTCAGAGCAGCTGCTAGATTCTAATTGTATGCCTTTAGGCTGGTGATACAATTTCTTACCACTGAGATAACAGAGCTCTACTAAAATGATTCAGTAGAAGCATGTTCAGTTTGTTGTCAGAGTACAGAGGAAAAATGCCTAACTCTATTTTAGCAAGTTCTTACTATAGTAAATAGTGGATGTCATGGAAAAGCAAGAATATCTTACTTGATAATTACAGGTTAAGAGAAAACAAACTTTTCCCAGTACAGTGCGTGAAAATTGTCTTTAGAAGTGTAAGAAAACAATTACGAGCCAAAGGGAACATATTGGTAGACAAAACAGGCAGCATGGGATTTTCATTTCCTGTCCCACTCCAGGCAATCCTTCACCTTAGCAAAAAATGCTATTGGTTATTATCAATATCTACTTCCAGAAACTTTCCCTGGTAGACTGAATTAACCTCAAACACAGGCCTTAGAGTAGATTTTTGCTTCAAAGGTGAAATGGTTTCAGATTATTATTTTTTTTTTAGTATGTCTTAACTGTGTTTTGAATAAAAGTTTACAAGATAGATTTGTTTTACATTCAGTTCTTCATTTCAATGCCTATAATGTAATAACATTCTCCCCATTTCCTCCTGGCAATTCTTATTTTCATTAATCTTTCTGTCCTACCCTTTCTCGGCTTCATCTTTGGGAAAATGTTTTTGATATGAGTTAAACTTAATGTAAGATCCTTAGGCTAAACCATAGGCATCAGAGGAAACCGAATGTTAAAGTGACTATAAATAATCATTGTGCTCAAAGTTTACAACCTGAAAAGGACTACACTAATTTTCACTTGTTGATTCTTTAATTCCTTATTAAAGGAAAATAATGTACACATCCATGTTTATTGTGGCTTTGTTCACAATAGCAAGGAGTTGGAAACAACCTAAGTGCCCATCAACAAACAAATGAAAAGAGAAACTGTGGCATATTCACACAATGGAAAACTATGCTGCATTGAAAGACAAGGAACTCATCAAATATTATTAAAAATGGGTGACACTGGAGAACATTATGCTGAGTGAAATATCTCAGTCACAAAAGGACAAATACTGCATGGTGCCACTGTTTAAAACAAGACTGACCTCGGGGTTGGGGGGAGTCTAAGAAAGATGGGATAAATAATGTATACTGCACTGAAACAGATAAGGGGTAAAAACTGTTTAAAAGGGATATGTGATGAGGTATTATTGTCATCACAGGAGTCCAGAACGAAGGCTGCATAGTGGAGTGGACCTGGGGGAAGGGACTGTAAAATAATGAAAGAATTTTTCTTTTACTTTTCAAAGAAAAGAGCATACTGGGGGGGGAGGGGTGGGCAGGGAGAGGAGTGCAACAATAAATAAATGGAAATCAAAAGTCTCTGTAAATTTTCATTAAAATTAATAATAAAAAATAATGCAGTAGTCATTTTAGGCTATTTTATTAAACCATTATGGCAACTAATAAGTTTATAATAAGCATTTTATTATCATCATCTCTATGTTTTTTGAACAGTGTTCACTGAAAATATCCTATTACCATTTTTTATGGCAGTTGAAAATGAATAAAATATTTTTGTTTCTTTTAAGGAGGCACCTAACACAGTTGTTCTACAAGAGGAATGACAAGGTCATCAGATGAACTTGTTGTTTTATGTGCCTTCAAGTCACCTGTGACTCATAGTGACCCTATGTACAATAGCTTTGAACCTGGCCCCACCTTGAGCCAACTTCATTGTCCCCAACATACCTGAGTTCGGCCCCTCTGATTTTCTGACTCCAGCCCTTTGCTCATTTCATTATAAAACTTTACTTTTTATTCTTGCTCTGTCTTTGAAATTTTCTGTTCAGCTCCTTAATATCTTGATTACTTCCCTCTGCCTTGGCTTCCCAGCGCTCTAGTGCAATATTCAAAGTTTCTTCTGACATCCATTTTGGTCTTTTCTTCCTCTTCTGTCTTTGCAATGACTTTTGCACTCTTCTTGGATGATATTGTTGATATTCTCCTGTATAATTCATACGCTGTCAATTCCTAGGGTCTTGTTTCTTTTCAATGCCTTCAGAGCAGTTTGAACTTCCTCCTTCATCATCATTGCCTCTTGGTCGTATACTGTTTCGTGAACTAGTTCGTTTTAATTGCTAATGTGAGAGGAAAAAACCTGGCTCACCTCAGCTCTTTAAAACTCTTATACTCTATCCTAATGTAATCTGAAAAAATTCCTAGAATGTAGCAAGTTTCTTAGAGGCTAGAAAGAATCTCTTGAGTTAATGGGTGAAGTGGTCCAAATAAATATCTGCAAACACTCATAATATTTTTTAAATTTTATTTTATTATATTTTGTGTGTGTACTGTCACATCGGATCTAACTGGTGCAGGAGGAGATTGCCCCTCCTTCTCCAGCAGAGCATCTGGTGGATTCGAACCACGTACCTCCGGGATTGCAGTGCAACTTATTGCCACTAGGCCACCAGAGCTCCCTACTTATAATATTTTGTAATCATGTGTATTTTGACGAAAGAGTCTAGCACCCGTCCAAGCTCATGTTGCTGTTGTCGAGTACAACTCACAGTGATCCTATGAACAAAAGTCCTGAAGCCTTTCTATAAAGTTCATAGAGTTTCCAGAGGCATCTAGTTTAGAAAGTGGATGCCACTCCTACTTCCAATCTTGTCTTAAACTCCACCAAACACTGTCTACCATGGGTAACCATTATGGCATTTGACACCCCAATGGCACAAGGTTCCTCATCACCGCAACCCCAGGTTATCTCAGTACAGTATATTGACAGAAAAGTACTGTGCCATTTAGAAGAATGTTCCTCCAAAACATAATAATAACCAACTTTTAAATACAAAGTCCCTCATAGGGGTCTTGTTGATTCCACACAAGAGGCTTAAAAAAATACAACCAATATAATATGTTGTTGTTGTTGTTGTCATGTGCCATTGTGTTGCCTGTGACATATAGCAACCGTATATACAGTAGTTCTGATACCCTTCCCTGTCTGTCCTGAGATAGTCTCACTAGTCCCAACACACTAACCCCCATTTCCCCCAGATACCATATCAATACATCTCATCTGGAGTCTTCCTCTCTGTGCTGTTCCCTCCACCCTTCCAAGCATGATATCCTTCTTCAAGGACTCATCTCTTCTGGCCATGTGTCCAAAGGTCATGTAATAGAAAGTCTATGCATGAAAATAATGAAATAATTAAATCACTTTGTACTAAGGTATCTTAAACTGCGAAAGCATGACAGGTTATAAAGCTATTTATATCTTTAGCTTTCTGTACTTGCAGCGAATATATATATTGGATTGTCAGGCATCAGAGTTGATGGGCATCTTTTGAAGAAGCCAATCTCCATTGGCTCAGGATTAATATCTAGAAGTTATGGTGGGGGGAAAAATCTGGATTGATGCCAAACAAAAATGAAAAAATAAAAGATAGGTCTAGGTAAGAATAAAGATAGACAGTCTACTAAAATATACCTGAGCTCATTATCTCAGACTCTTGTCATGATGTCACTCTACAAGTGACTGTAAGTATAGTTCTCCCTACTGGCCTAACAGGAGTCACAGTAATGGCTAATGCCAATCTAAATGTTTGCCTTTATCTTATGTCATTATTGACTATTTTGCTGAGATCAGGATCTGTTTATCTAATGTGAGATGTCCTGTCGAGCAGGTTTCAGTATGATACAGGAAATGCCCTTACCTTCACTCTCACTGCTCCAACTGCCTTGGCAAACCTTCATGGTGCAGGCGAAGTCCTAATCGTTTATTTAATGTATTTAGTAGAGCAATTTCTTCCTTAAGAGGGTTGAGACAAATAGAGACATTTCCACATCCACCATTCATAAACAAAAGCTACAGGGACACATTATTAAGGTGTAACACAATGCACAGGGAATTTAGAGGGAAACATATCTCACTTTACTAACTGTACAATTTGACTAACTTAGTCCACTCTTCTCAACCATCATCTCCTCTAACTGCTTTCAGTAATGCATGGAAACCACCTGTAAATGTTCTGACACAGAGTGTTAGCTCATAAATGTCAACTCTTTTTCCTTCCTTCTTGGCCAGTTAGTTTAGAGGAAATTTGATCTGTGATCTAAGGGCTCAAATAAATCCCAAATACCCATGTCCAATGGAGCAAAAACATTGGGTAATTATTTTATCCTTAGTTCAGAGACCTATTTTTCCTAACTCCCTTGCAAGACTGGCAATCACAAAAATATCCACTGGTAAAGGGAGGTAAGCCTGAGGCTTTGAGGTGGATGGTTTAAAAAGCACGTCATAATGTACACTTCAGAGTACTCATTTTGGGAGTCTGCACATTGTCTAAAACCAACTGACAATTGTTTAAATAACTTTTGGAATTCTTCACTTGAATGTTTTTACATAAACACTTAGAAAGTGCTCATGGATAAGGAAGATATCTGTGATACTTCCCCAATCAAGTATCCTTCTGTTATGTCCATAAAACAACATTTAAATAAATATAGCTACAACGTCAAATAGTATTCCATGTAACTGCTTATAGGAAAAGAATATAAGAAAGGCTACAAGAATTTAAATCTAAGCACAAATCAAGTAGATTGATGTAGAATCCTTTTTAAGAAGGAAAAAAAATCATACCCATGTGTATGAAAATGTTATTTGGAATATTTTCCCTCCGGAAGGTGTATAATAAACATGTTCGAGTTTTCCTTTGCTCCTTATGGTTTCCAAGAAGGAGCTAAGAGTTTCCATCTGTGTTTTCCTGAAACACATGATCTTGTCCTCTTCAGAGTCTTACTTGACCCTTTTGGACTTGAAGATCACATAGAACACCAGAGAACCGAGTGTGGCTCTTTCTATTAGTCTCATTTGCCCAAAACTTTTTTTCAGAGTGAGGGAGAGGGAAGGGTCTTTTCCAAAATCTAAATGCTTGTTATGTCCAGACTAAAGTTTCAGATACTTGTAAATACCAATTTAGTTTTGTTTACAGAGAAGAGTTCTTATTATTCATAAGTTGACTCATTTGCATCTTGATTCCAAGTTTTAAATAGTTACAACTTCATTCTTACCTTTTTTTTCTACTCCTGACTGCCCAGGAACAGGGAAACAAAAATACATTTTATCTCTTTATGCTTTCAGGCAGTTCATTTATGGAAAATTTAAAGTATTTAATGGAAGATTGAAAAGGTTATTTAATTTTGTTCATGATCATCTAATATTTTCACCACTTGGGGACATTTCTAGACTCAAAGATTTATCTATGGGATGTTCAAAATGCAGAGCTCTACCTCGAAAGATGATGACATTTTTATTTACTTTAAAAAAAAAACCTGTGAAGAACTGTACAGATAATTTTTTTGCACTGGTTTTGGAAAACTATGTCTTTAAAGTAATTGGCCATTTTCATTGAAGTTATTAAATTTTTAAGTTTTGAATTCCTCACACCTACCACTGTCATTGAATCTTGCCTGACTCAGCATCTGTGTAAGATAGGAGACATACCCTATAGTAGACAGCTAAGACTGTAAATCCTTTGGGGAGCAAACTTCTACATCTCTTTCACATGGAAATACTAATGGATTCACTGGTGATCTTTTGTTTATCAGTCCAATATTTAGCCTATAGACTTCTTGAGTTGTTAATAATGTTCCTTTATTATCCTTTAGATGGATCTTGGCAGAAAGCAAAGAATACCAGAAGAATGCCTATCTGGGCTTCTTTGTCTATGCAAAGGCTTTTGACTGTGTGGATCACTACAAGCTGTGGCTGACTCTGAGAATGGGAATCCCAGAACATTTGATAGTGCTAATGCAAAACCTATACTTGGACCAAGAGGCGGTCGTCAGAACAGAGCAAGGAGACACTACATGGTTCAAAATCAAGAAGGGGGTCCGTCAGGGATGTATTCTGTCTCCATACCTTTCCAATCTGTATGCAGAACAGATCATCCGAGACGCTGGACTGCATGAGAAGGAATGTGGCATCAGGATTGGTGGAAGAGTCTCAACAACCTGCATTATGCAGATGACACAACCCTGCTTGCTGAAACTGAGGAGGACCTGAAGTGCTTGTTGCAGAAGGTCAAGGACTGCAGCCTTCAATATGGATTGAAGCTCAACATCAAGAAAACAAAGATTCTCACCACTGAGGGATTTGGCAACATCAGTATGGATGGTGAAGAGATTGAGATAATTAACAGTTTTAGTTTACTTGGCTCCACAGTCAACATTCTTGGTAACAGTAGCCAGGAAATCAAGAGATGAATTGCATTGGGAAAGTCAGCTGTAAGGGACTTCTCAAGAGTAATGAAGAGCAACGATGTCAGACTGGAGACTAAGGTGCGCCTGATCCGGGCTATAGTCTTAACAATTACGTGCTATGCATCAGAGAGTTGGACAGTGGATAAGGATGATAGAAAGAGAATTGATGCCTTTGAGCTGTGGTGCTGGAGAAGAGTGTTGAATATACCACAGACTGCTAGTAGAACAAACAGGTTTGTCCTGGAAAAGGTGAAGCCAGAATGTTCCTTGGAGTCAAGGATTCTGAAGTTTTGTCTGACATACTTTGGGCATGTTGCAAGGAGAGACTGGTCCTTGGAAAGGGACATCATGTTTGGCAGAGTGGAGGGATGGTGAAGGAGAGGATGACCTCGATGAGATAGATCAATTCTGTGACTGCAGTGGTGGAAATGAGTGCGTTTGAGATAGCTAGGTTGGCACAGGATAGAAAATTGTTTAGAGCTCTTCTACGTAGGGTTGCTATGAGTCGCAAGCGACTTGATGGCACATAACAACAATCAACTACAACAACATTATCCTTTGAATGTACATGGGATTTTTTGTGATGACCTTTTCTTAATTTTTAATATTAGTCATGTGTATTTTCTCTTTTCTTCCTTATTAAGAGATACATAAATTTGTATTAATTTTTTTTTCTCCAGAGAACCATCTTTTGGCTTCTTTGATTTTCCAATGTACTTTCTTGTGTTCAATTTAATTTATTACTGCTTTTATTTTTATTATTTGTTTTCTTTTGCTTTCAGTTAAAATTTTCTAAAAATATGCCTTTTCTAAAAAGTTCTCTAAGGAAGAAACTGACTTTAGTTCAGTCTCCTTTGCTGATTTATGTATTCAGTGCCATCAATGTGTCTTCAAACACTGCTTTTGCTGTATTCTATAAACTTTGACGAATTGTATTTAATTTTATGCAATTGATTTTTTTTTAAATTTCCATGAGCTTTCTCTATCAAGTAAGGCATTGTTTATGAAATATGCTGTCTATTCTTGAAATATTGCAGAATTTATTAGATCTCTTTACAATATCAATTTTCAATTTAATTCAACGTCATCTAAGAGCATATGCTATATCATTTTGGTTTCTTTTTTTAAAGGTTTTTTGTTCCATTTCTAAAAGCTTGTTCCATGTGAACTTGAGCAAAATAAGTATTCTGATGTTCTTGGCCAAAAATATTCTATGTAAATCAAATTTAACCCATTTGATTGACATTGCCATAGTTAAGCTTTTATTGGCCAAGTAAGTATTTGCTTCCTGCATCCTCTTCTTTTACCATGGTTATCTGACAGTTTTCAAGTAGTTAAGAGAAGATAGGAAGTGCTGTTTGAAATGTGGTCTGAGATGCTGCTTTTACCAGCCCAAATAGGTCTTTACAATTCCTTTCCACTTTTTTACTGTTTTCCTTCCTTGCTATGGAGTGATGGATTACTTTCATATGGTCTTTAGAGACATAGTCTTATAACACCCATGAAATGAGACTATGCAAATATATTTGTGAGCCATTTAAGGGATTAGTCTGACTTGGTGGAAGTGTAAGTAGGATGTTCCTTGGAGGCAAGGATCATGAAATTTCCTCCCACATACTCTGGAGATTCTGTCAGAAGATACACCAGATCTTTGAAAAAAAGACATCACGCTGGAAAAAGTAAGGTTGTTGTTATGTGCTGAACTGACTCGTAGCTGACCCTCTAGCAGCTTTCAGAGTATACAAATCACACAGGAGGAGATTGCCCATCTTTCTCTGTGGATCAGCTTGTAGATTTGAACTACCTGTCTTTGTATTGGCAGCACAAGTTATTACCCAGTGGGCTACTGGCGCTCAATGGGAAAAAGAGAAAGTCAGTAAAAAAGAGGAAGATCTTCAATGGATTGACACAATGGCTCTAATAATGAATTTAAACGTGATGTAAAACATGAAGATGGTTCAGAACAGGGTAAGGTTTCATTCTGTTGATCTTAGGCTTACTGTGAGTTGTAGTTATATAACTACAGTCAACTACAGCCTGTTGTCAATAACAACAACAAAATAATCAGACAGGTTGCTAATTATGGAAATAAAGTTCATGGAACCCAGGTAGGAAGTTGAACCTAATATTGGTTCATTTTTCCATCTTGCTTGGCTTGGAATAAGCCGCCCCAGAGATAGAAAGGGAGCTTGATTACAACAAAAAAGGATAGAAACAGAGCTCATCTTTTCCACTCAAGGTTCTAGACCAAGAGACAGAGAACTGTAACACCAGATCTGAGGGGAAAGGATGAGAAGCAGCAACAGAGAAACAGCAGCAATAGAGGAAATAGGACCAGGAGACAGGCAAAGAAAGCTTAGTGGTCTCGGCCAGATCTTTCCCATTTCCTTCACCCACTAAATTGGGCAACCCTATGAGTTCACCCCTACTTTCCCTCATAGGGTAATAATGGGCATAGCTCAATGGTGATTAATTTTATAAAACATAATGCATGTGAATGATTGTATGAAACACAATATACATGAAGAATAGTTTGAAACACAATGTACACAAACTTTTAGGCAAACTAATATAATTTCTATTTATTTATTTTAAAAAGAAACCTTAATGGGCTTCTTGGATCACAGAACAAGAAACTTGGTACCTTCAGATAGGAGGTTGGCTGCCAGAGTGAGTGATGTCTGAGCACTTATTAAACTCTGTTTCAAACTTAAGAAACATAAGGGTTAAGAGCCAGCTGTGATGTTTGTCTAAAAGTTGGTCTTTTTAAAATCATTAGTTAGCTCCTCTGGTCTCTAGCTACCTTAACTGCAGACACATGGTCTTGTAAATCAGCATAGTCTTTTTTTTAATTTTTATTTTATTATTTTCATGTGTGTGTGTACCCTCAAATCAGATCTGACTGGTACAGGAGGAAATTGTCCCTCCTTCTCGGGCAGAGCATCTGGTGGCTTTGAACTGTGTACCTCTGGGATTGCAGTGCAGCTTCTTGCCACTAGGCCACCAGAGCTCCCCAAATCAGCATAGTCTTGAAAATCAGTATTAGCTGTGGGACTAGGATACGTGAAGGTGTGCTTCCCACACTGACCACCAAGATTTGAGGTGAGAAAGACTTGCAAAACTCGAGGCAAGACTTGAGGTGAGCTAAGCTTGTGGTGGCAAGACCCTGGTGAGAGCAAGACCCTGGTGGCGGAGAGGCTGGTATTGCTGTGGAGAAACTATGGCAAGGTGTGGCCTGAGGCTTCTTGCATTTGTCCTGGCCCAGATGGATTTTGTTGTTTTTGCCTTTGATGATGGAAGGAAAAGCTGTTTGTTGAATCGAAACTATAGCCTGGACTAACAGAAAAATTGTGCCTTGAAACTGTTAGGTTAAAACATGGACTTATTTTCGGTAATACCGTGATATACTTTGCCTAGTCCACTCTTCAACTTCCTTTCCTAATTGTTGATACCGTAATTGTGAGTATGAGTAAGAAATGAATGAAAGAACCCCTTGCTGTTGTGGGGCTCTACAGGAATGAGGGGACAGAACTGCAAATTCTTTATCTGCTTTTTGTTCTGGGGCAATGGAGGGCTGTGCTTTTCTCATTATATCTGGTTCATTCAGAGAGACATTCCTGGCCCTGCGACTTTATGGCCCAGTTTCTTCTCCTACTCAGACAGTGTGGGCTTCTTGGGCCACAGAACAGAGAACTTGTTGCCTTCAGGTAGGAGATTTGCTGGCACAGGGAGAGATCTCTGATCCCTTTGCTGGCAGTGTGAGGGACCACATATTGGATGCTGCTACAGACTAAGCAACCTGAGGGTGAGGAGCCAACAGGTTAAGAGTCAGAAAGAGACCTGCTTAAGGGCACAGCTGAGAAAAGACTGTTTTACCTGAAGACACATCCTGTGTTCTACCTGATCATGAATTGTAACCTGATACAGTTACCTAATAAATCCCATAAGTGTAAGCATGGTCTGTGAGTTCTGTGTGATAATTGAAACAAATTATCAAATCCAGAAAAGCGAAGTATACCATGTGAGGTATGGCAGGCACCAGAATTGGTTAAGAGTTTGGAAAGAGGAAGCATGTATGAGTTCTGCCTCACAGGAATGAGTCCTGGAATGCTGCTACTAATGGTGATTTTCTTCTCACCATCCCACTTATTGTGTTGAAGGCTGTCAGAGGCCCCCTAACTCTCTTATTTTTACACATGCATAAAGCATATTCAATTAAAGGGAATGGGACTGTGTGGATCATAAAAAATTATGTATGAAATTTAGAAGAAATGGGAATCTCAGAATACTTACTTGTGTCCATGGGAAACCAATACATAGACTTAGAAGTAGTTGTCTGAGCAGAACAAGAGAGCACTGTATGGTTTAAACTCAGGAAAGATGTGCCTATGGATTACATCCTCTCTCCATACCTATTCAATCTGTAACAGATTGAATGATATGAGGAAGAATGTGGCATCATGATTGGAGGAAGCATCAGCAACTACCTATAGCATGCAGATTACACGGCTTTCTTGAAGAAAGTGAAGACTTAAAGCACTTACTGAAAAATGATTAAAGACTACAACTTTCAATATAGATTATCTTTCAACAGCAAGAAGACAAAACCCCCTCATCACCGAACGAATAAACAACATAATGATAGAGAAAGGACTAAAATTGTAAATGATTTGTTTTACTTTGATCCACAGTGAACATTCATGGTCACAGAAGTTAAATCAAAAGATGTGTTGCATTGGACAAGTCTGCTGTCAAAAACCTTTCTGAAGTGCTACAAAGAAACAATCTCAAATTTAAAGACTATAGGGCACCTGATCTATTCCATGATATTTCCAATTGCTTCTTATGCATAAGCAAATTGGAAAATAAATAATAATTAAGAAGAATAATTAAAATCTTTGAATTGTAGTGTTGGTAAAGAATTTGTTGTTGTTGTTAGTAGTTGTAATCCTATGAACAATAGATCCGAATCCTATCCTATTCTATCTTGTTCCATTCTCATAATTTCTGACATATATAGTCACTATATCAATCCTCTGGTTGAAGGTTGTCCTCTTGCCCCCCGCTCCCTCAATGCAATTAGTCTTTTGATTTCTTAACTGTTAACTGAGGATCCGAGTAAGCAGAAATTGTTAACAACCTCAATCTCTTCTCCATCTATCACGGTGCTCTCATTTGGACAAGTGGTGAGAATCTTTGTCTTCTTGATGTTGAGCTTCAATCCATATTGAAAACTACAGTCTTTAACCTACTGCAGAAAACACCTTAGGCACTCTTCTGTTTCAGCAAGCAAAGTTGTGTCATCTCTATTACACAGGCTATTGATGAATCTTCCTCCTATCCTGATATCACATTCCACCTCATAAAGTACAGCCTCCTGAATAATCTGTTCTGCATTCAGATTGAAAAACTATGAAGACAGGAAACATCCCTGACTCACTTCTTTCCCAACTTTGAACCATGCAGTGTTTCCTTGCTCTGTTCTGAGGACTGCTTCCTGGTCTGAGTACAGATTTCTCAAGAGCACAATCAAGTTTTCTGGGATTTCCAGTCTCCTCAAGGTTAGCCACAATTTATTGTGATCTACAGACAAATGCCTTTGCATAGTCAACGAACACAGATAGGCATTCTTTTGATACTCTTTTCTTTTGGCCAATATCCATCTGACATTGGTGATAATATCTATTGAGCTATGGCCTCTTCTAAATCCAGCTTGTATTTCTCCTAGATCTCTGTCAATATACTGTTCCAGTCATTTATGGATAATATTCAGCAGTATTTGGTTGTGTGTGGTATTAGTGATATTGTTCAATAATTTACACATTCTATTGAATCACCCCCTTTTTTTTTTTCTTTCTTTTTTTTTTTTTTGAACAAAAATAAAGATGGGTCTCTTCTAGTCAGTTTGTTAAGGTAGTTGTCCTCCAGATTTTTTGGCACAACCTGGTCAAAACGTCCCAGATAGCATCTGTTTAGTGATATATGGCATTTTGTATCCTATCAATCCTGGGGCCTTGTTTTTTGCTAACTCTTTCTGAGCAGCTTGAACTTCCTCTTTCATCACCATTGCCTCTTGATCATATATTGTTTCATGAAATTTTTCTGAGCCAGCCAATTCTTTTTTTGTACAGTAATTTTTTTTTTACTTTTTCTATCTCCTTTTAATGTTTCCTAAGTATAGGGTAAAAAAAATCAATGGTAATAAGACTTTTTTAAAAAGACCTACATTGCTCCCTATAGAAAGTGACAATTTGTCTCAGGATGATTACTCTGCCCATATATCTCTTGCTGTAGGAATGCCCTGTTAGTTTCTCAACTCCTTTTTTTTTAAAAAAATTATATGATTTAATCTTCAATGTTGTCATTTACATTACAATGAGTTGCGTATAATTTACATGTTTAGGAATTGGAGCTACTCCTTGGAGGCAAGGATTCTGGGGCTTCGTCTGACATACT
>NW_006399776.1:8336946-8340189 GCF_000299155.1 Elephantulus edwardii
TTTGTAGTTGGACATCTGGGCTGTTTCCATGTTCTTGCGGTGGTAAATAATGCTGCTATGCACATTGGTATACAATTTCTGTTTGAGCCCCAGTTCTCATTTTCTCAGGGTATCTTCCAAGCAAGGGAATAGGTGGATCATATGGAATGTCTATGTTTAGCTTTTTGAGGAAGTGACAAACTGCCTTCCAGAGTGGTTGTCTCAACTCCTTTTTTAAGACATCCTCACTCACTTCAACAATATGTATACAGTCCATGGAGAAAATACATGTATTCTAGATCTACTTATCAGAACAAAGTCATTTTCAACTCTCAGACTGGACACAAAGATCTTCTCTCCTGTGCTGAATTTACTACACTAAAAAAATATTCCAACCATCATAAAAATACAATTTTCATCATTTGAGGCAAAATCCCAATACTAAACACCAGCAGTGATATGGATTCCACTTACCAGGATGAACACTTGCCCTGAAGAAAGAACATTTGCAGCCTGCTTAATTGAACATTATTCTGCCACCATACCTACGGGTGGATATTAGAATCTAAAATCTTAGCAATTAGCTGACATTATTAATTATTTCTTCTGGAAATCAGAGTTAGAACTCAGACAGACACTTTGTTCAATTTTTAATTGATTTCAGATAAGATAATCACAAATATTGATAACTCAAAAATAGACCCAGCTATCTATGGTCAACTGATATTCAAAAAGGAAATAAAAGCTATCAAATGGAGACAATACAAACTCTTCAACAAATGGTGCTGGTAAAACTGGACTGCCACCTGCAGAAAGCTGAAACAGGATCCACATCTCACACCATACACAAAAATCGACTCAAGATGGATCAGAGACCTGAGAGTAAAGCCCAAAACCATAAAGTTAATACGAGATAACCTGGGATCAAGCTTAGAAGGCCTACTCTATGATCTAAAGAGATTGCTCAATACAGCCAGAAAGACACAATCTGGAGGGAATAAAATTGAAGAATGGGTCCTTCAAAAGATTAAATCCCTGTGCACATCAAAAACTTTCCAACAGGGTGAAAAGAAAACCTTGTGACCGAGAACAAACATTTGGCAATACCAGCTCAGACAAGAATCTCATAACAAAAGTTTATAGACTAGTCCTGTGCCTGCACAAGAAAAGTACTGATAATCCAATTACAAAATGGGCAAAAGACATGGAAATCATTTTTGCAGAGGAAGATACTCAAATGGCCAACAGACATATGAAGAAAAGCTCAAAATCATTGGCAATAAAATAGGTGCAAATCAAAACCACAATGAAATACCATCTCACTCCAGTAGTAGTGGCAAAGTTCAACAGAACAGCAAGTAATAAATATTGGAGAGGATGTGGTGAGATAGGAACTCTTATACTTTGTTGGTGGGATTGTACAATGGTAAAACCACTCATTGTTGGTATTTCCTAAAAAAAGCTGAACATAGAAATTCTACATGCTTGGAATATACCCCAAGAAGATGAGAACTAAAGCACAAATGAAGACTATCTGCTATCAATGATATGCCTCTTTCTAAATCCTATTCTTAATCCATTCTGAATGTCTGGAAGTTCAATATGAAACCAAATACTCCCACCTTAAGAATTCTTACTTGTAATGACACCCTTCCATCCAGCCCACAATCAAGTTTCTGAGGGTATATATCTTAATGGGATTATTTTGCTGTTGGATTCGAACTGCCAAGCTTTCCATTAGCTGGCCAACTTGTATTGCTCTATTCTACCAGGGCTCCTTGGCAGTATAATAATAGATTGAATTATGTTCCTCAAAGGAGATGCTAAAATTCTACTCATTGATACTTATTAGTGAGATCCATTTGGAAACAGGATCTTTGAGATGTAATCAAGTTAAGAGAAAGTCATACTAGATTGAATTGAATGATTTATGTCCTTATAAGAAAAGGGAGATTTGGAAACTTGAGAAACATACAGAATGAAGACCGTGTGAAGATAGCAGCAGAGACTGGAATGATATTTCTAATAAGTCAAAGAATACCAAGGAGTGCTGGCAACCACCACTGTTGGGAGAGTGGTATGGAAAAATTCTCTGTTAAGCCTACAGAAGGAATAACCCTGCTGATAACTTAATTTCAGACCTTTGGGTTCATTCTTGTGGGTTTTCTGAAGCAATAAATCACATGAGAGGAGACTGCCCATCCTTCTCTTGTGAACCAGCTGGTGGATTTGGACCACATGCTGTCAGAATGGCAGTGCAGCTTCTTACCACTAGGCCACCAGAACTCCCTGGAAATGGCAGCCCTAGGAAATTAATACAGATTCCACCAGGGATGTCAACGATCCAGAATTGTCAATGCCGCTCTGTATTGTTTTACTGCTGGTTTGTCTATTTTCTCAGACTACATGACCCTTGGATCTCAAACCTAGTTGTTGTTTCATGCCAGTCTCAGCACATAGAAATGTTCTTCAAGGCAGGTCATTCCAGTGGACTTTGATTCATCCATCCCTCTATAGGTAACTGAAAGGCATTTCTGAAATAGTACCATGAACCCAGGCTTATGTCCTGTAGATTAGCCTTGACAGAGCAATTGTTCACTTTTTAGTTTAGGGCCAAAACTGTTCTTCAGAAATGAACCAGTCTGTAACAAAGGCTAACTCCTAACTCCTTTCACCTACAAATTTCGTCTTTGAATACAAAGCTAAGTGGATAGTCCTTACCGAGGGACTGTTTAAAAAGAGGCAGGGAGAAGAAGAGGAAAAAAAGCAAACCCCCCCCCAAAAAAAAAAAAACTGTTCTTCATTTGCTTTTGTCAAGAACCTAGGGTTTGTTTTTTGTTTGTTTGTTTTGCTTTCTTCTTCAAATTATTTCTTATTCAGTTAGGCTTTTAAAGATATTTAGCAAGTTTTGCCTGCATCATTTATTTCTACTCAGTCCTCTATTTCCCTGAAGCTTTGAAACACTGAGTCTGCTGTTGGGTTAAATAGTGGGATGAAGAAAATTCAGAAAGAGAGAGGAAAAACAAGGATTAAAATCTTGGAATACTTTCTAGTGACACACATCATTTGGCCTGGAGAAGGTGAATGTAGCTTTACAAATTTACCACTTGGACATGATAGATTATAAAGAGGAACAAAGTTCTATTTCATAGATAACTTACTTATGTGAGTGCAATGGAACATCTGTTGGACTGGCACACTGTTTTTTTTTCCATCAATAATTAATTTGTGAAACATATACCAGAGTGGATCAGAGAATCAGTG
>NW_006399776.1:8341080-8370729 GCF_000299155.1 Elephantulus edwardii
GTTTCAGCAAGCAGGATTGTGTCATCTGCATAACACAGGTTGTTGATAAGTCTACCTCCAATCCTGATGCCACACTTCTCCTCATAATGCCCAGCCGATCAATTTTTATATGTCTGGAAAGATTTGCAAGAATGAAAGAGATTCACTATGAGATGGATTGACAGGATGGTTACCACAATGGGCAGAAGCACAGAAGAGATTATGAGGTTGGTACAGGATCAGGCTCGGTTTTGTTCTGTTGGACTCAGAGTCATTGTGAATCAGAAGAGACTCGGTGACACCTCAAAACAACAACAGCAAAGAAGAATCTAGTTTATTCCCAAACATATGGTCATTTCAAACAATCCTGAAATATTTGCTGACACATGTTACTAATTTCAATGATTACTCAACTCTGAAATTTTGGATTTTATTGCATATGAAAATATTTTATTTTCTGACATAAATTGACATTTATAATTTAGTTCTTCATTGTTTCCTAGATTTACTTAGCAGGCTGATAATATTTTCCCTCATTTTAAAAGTCTGATGTTTCTTTTTTTAAAAAAGAAAGGACAATAGAAACATGATGTCTGTTAAGATAATTAACCAGCATTTCTTGCACAAAGTGACCCAACTGAATAGCTGGAAACAATGACAATCAAAAAAGCATTCCTTTTAAATGGTTAGTATTTTATTTTATTAGCCAGAACTTTTAATTTGTTGGTTTATATCCTACATATCATAAACAGACTACCTGTAAAAAGTAATTTACATATACTTTAATGACTCCATTGTTTTGGGTAATTTTGAATTATGTTAAATGGTTCTTTTGTAAACAAAAATGACTGAAATTAAATGAGTGGGTGTGGAGTGGTCCTGCCAACTCAAAGGCAGGTGGTTCGAATTCACCAGTTTTTACATGAGAGTAAGATGGGAAGCCTTCTCCCGTGTGTTTTACAGCCTCAGAAAACACAATGGAAGGCCTATATCCAAGGCAAATGATTTGACTTGATCTAAGTCCAGATAGGCCAACTACCAGTCTTATTCAAATATTTTCTTCCATTAAAATTCCATTCCTTTCTGTGCTAGGTAACACACATACATTTTATTCCCTTAGATATTTTCTTTTCTCTCTTTGTAATTGGTTGTCCAGCTTTCCTGAAATGGTTTCTGATGGGGAAGATCAAATGGCTTTCCTGGGTATATTACTGCTTTTCCTTCCCTTAATTTGCATATAGATATTTGCAACTATTATTATATGTTACCTTGAGAAAAATCTGCTATCAAAGACGTCTCCAACGTGGTAAAGAGCAACAAGACTAACGTGCATCTTCTTTAAACATGGTCTTTTCTATTGTTTCCTATGCAGCTGAAAGCAGGACAGTGAATAAGGATGAGAGAAATATCAATGCATTTGAATTGTGGTGTCAGAGAAGAGTACTGAATATTCCATGGGGTGCCAAAAGAACAGACAAGTCTATTCTGGAGGAAGCACAACTAAGGTGCACCGTAGAGGCAAAGTTGGTGAAACTTCATCTCAGGTACTCTGGGCATGTTGTCAAGAGGGGTCAGTCCTTGGAAAAGGACACCATGCCGGGAAATTGGAGGAGAAGCTAAAGATAAGAAGAATCCCAACAGGTTGGATTGGGACAATGACTGTAACAATGAGCTGGAGCATTTAAGAGATGGTGGGGATTTGGCAAGGTTCAGATCTGTTGTTCCTAGGGTCACAATGAGTCCTAGGTGACACAATGACAGCTACAAGCAACAGCATAGTGTATTATAAGGAAACTGAAGTCACCTGACTTCTTTTCCTTCCTCATTGCTTGTGACTCTCTCATGAATGCAGAACACATGTGGGTTTTTTTTTTTGCTGGAGAAGAGTATTGAGAATATCATGGACTGCTAGGAAAACAAACAGATTTGTCCTGGAAAGGGTTAAACCGGGTGGCTCCTTGGAGGCAAGGATTCTGAGGCTCTGTCTAACATACTTTGGACATGTTGTGAGGAGAGACCGGTCCTTGGAGAGGGACATCATGCTTGGGAGGGTGGAGGGACAGCACAGGAGAGGAAGGCCCTCTATGAGGTGGATTGATTCAGTGACTAGGATAATTGGGATGGGAGTGTCAGAGACAGTGCGATTGGCACAGGACAGAGCGGAGTTTAGGGCTGTTGTACATAGGGTCGCTATGAGTCGCAGGTGACTCGACGGCACATAACAATAACAAACAACATTTTATCCAAAACCAGATATGCTTTGGCTTAGGTTCAGAATACATACGGATTCTGTTGACAATTAGGAAGAAAGTTTAGTGCCCAGGACAGATTGGGGGGTGGGAGAGTGAATCATCATAGTCAAGTGTGACACAAAAGTAAACAAGTAACTTGTTGCCTTCCTTCAGAGTTCTGTATCATGCTATGATCAGACTTGCTGCTTCCTGATTTGGGCAGACACTGAAGCCAGGACAATTCTATGTTTTGTTTATTTATATCTGCTGAATTATAATTGACTTCTTTTAAAAAATACTTAAGAGCTTAAATGTGTTACTAGTCATATCTTTTCTTTAATCTCTGAATTCTTTTAAAATGGAGCATAAACAAAAAAATGAAAGCAGCCAATTCTTTCATTTTTTTTTTTTTTTTTGTCCCCTGGACTACATATCTTCCCTAAAAATTCCCTGGCAGGGTTCATTAAATCAGGTCTGATTTCCAGAGTTCAATGTGTCTGATATTTATGGGCTAGGGAAAAAAAAGAAGGTAAAAGTGTGTGTATCTATCTTCCAGAAATTCAAGCTGAATTCAGAAGAGGCCATAGGATGAAGAAAATTATTGCTGATGTCTGATGAATCTTGTCTGAAAACAGGTAATATAAATATTATAATATAAACACAATAAAATATTATTTTATTGAATATGCAAAGGGATTAGATTATGTAAAGCATAACACATTTAAGAGCATTTAAGAGACCATTTCTAAGAATGGAAATCTCAAAAGAAATCTCAAAACACTTGATTGTGCTCATGGGAAAGGTGTATGAAAACCAAGAAGCAGTTGTCTGAACAGATCAGAGGGATTATTGTTGGTTTCATATCAAGGAAGATGTGCATGAGGGTTGTTTGATTTCTCCATATCTATTCAATCTATATAATAATTTGTGAAGCTGGACAATATGAAGAATAATGCGGCTTTAGGGTTGGAGAAAGACTCATCAACGACCTGCATCATGCAGATGGCATAGCCTTGCATACTGCAAGTGAAGACTTGAAGCACTTGCTGTGACCTTTAATATGGCTTACAGCTCAATGTGAAAAAAATAAAAATCCTCACCACTGGATCAACAGGCTTGATATTTTCAGTTGCTTCCTATACACTTTCTTGCAATTTTACCTCTATACACATTCCTAAAATTGTGAAATTACTGGAAAATATTATTAAGAAATATTGTTAAAAAATGTTTCAGAAGATCAAAGACTACAGCCTTCAGTATGAATTGCATCTTAATATCAAGAAGACAAAAATCCTCACCTCTGTTCTGATAAGCAACATCATGATAAGATTGAAACCGTCAGTGACTTCATCTTATGTGGATCCACCGTCAGTACCCTTGTTACTAGCAGTCAAGACCAGGATAAGTATTGCATTAGGAAAGTTCAGTCATGGACCTCTTCAAATTACTGAGGAACAATGACATCAGTTTGAATACTAAAGTGTGCCTGATTCAGGCCATGGTCTTGTCAATCTCTCGTTGCATTTCTGAGAGCTGGGCAATAAATAAGGATGGCAGAAGAATTGATGTCTTTGAAAACTGTGGTGCTGGAGAAAAGTACTGAATATCCTGTGAACTCCAAAAGAGCGAACATATATGTGTTAGAGAAAGTGGAGCCAGAGAGCTCCTTGGAGACAAAGATGACAAAGTTTTATCTCACTTCTTTTATTTTCAGTGGGTTTTTAGGAGAGGTTGTCCTTTGGAAGGACACCACATGCTTGGCTTGAAAGGTTGAGGGTCTGTTAAAGAGAGGAAAACCTTCAACAAAATGGATTGACACGATGACTTGCAGCAATAGTCTCAAGTATGTCAGAAATTATGAGGCTGGCATAGGATGGTACAGCAGATCTTCACCATTGGTTTTCAAGGAGCCCTAATAGCCTCATTGTAAGGAGCTAGGCTGATAACCCAAAGGCATGTGTTTGAATCCAGTAGCTGTTCAATGTGAGAAAAAAAAGAGGCAATTTCCTTCTGCGTGATTTACTGCTTCTAAAAATCCCCTGGAGAGTCAGCTCCAACTCAGTGACACATAACAATAACAATACTCTGAAATGAAGCTGCTAAAAATTCAGTTGTTTGAAACCTAGGAAACTGGCTCACACTTAGAAACCCTAGAATCCATGTATTTTGAGAGTCTAGTGATGATGGTTCTATCCTTTGAAACTGAGGCAGCTCTGCTTCCTTTACTTCTGGTCTCTTCAGCTCCTGCTTCTTAATTCATTGGCATAATTCAGTCCGTTATAGTTATAAATACAGGCTGTTAAAAGTATTCCTTGAAGAGTCTTCTCATATTCTTCCATAATTTCTTACTGTTATTAAGTGCTACTTAGTCTACTACAACTCAAAGTGACTCTAGTTGGGTATATTTTTATATTTTCTTAACTTCTCTACTGTCTTTTTGATATTTATTAATAAAATATTGGTACTGTTTTAAATTGAATTGTGTTGTTCCTCCTCCCCACCCCCCATCCCATGTCTCAATTTAGCTAAGCCATCATTTTCTGTGGTTTGGTTTGTGTAATGATCTCCCATAATGTGGACTGATGTGATAAATCAGCCAGTTTGAAGGAAATTAGATTGGGATGGAACATTGTTAATCAGATCACAGCCTTGATCCACTATAAAGGGAGTTTCTTTGAAGAGGTGAAAAGGGAGTACTGTGAGCAAACAGTGGGCACCTCATTGTCACCAAGAAAGAAGAGCTGGGAGGGGAGCAAAGTTCTTAGACCCCTGGGAGGATTGATACCATGTCACAGAGAGAAAGGAGACAAGGAGGTTTCCTGAGAGCCAAAAAAGGGATAAAACCTTCCTCTGGAGGTGACACACTGAAATCAGACTTCTGGTGTCCTCAACTCCAAGAGAGCACATTCCTTTTTCTTTTTTTTTTTTAAGAGGTAAAGTTTGTCATATTTCAGTACAACAACAACAAAAATAACGACTCGTCATTTAATAGAACATTGTTATGTGCCCTTGAGTCATATGAGACTTATAGCCACCCTGCCCTATCCGGAGCCAATCTCACCATCTGAACACACCTACCCCCCATTATCCTCATTACTGTTTCAGGCCATTTCATCGAGAGTCTTCCTCTCCCTAGCTGCACTTCTACGACAGAGTACATTTCTATTTAAAAAAATTCACTTGTAGTGTTTCTGCTATGGTAGAACTAGATAACTAAGACAGGCACATTCAAGTTTCCTACCTCTTCTGGGCATTTAATTTTTTTTTAAAATATAGGTTCCCAAAAGACTATGTTCCCACATGTGTTCAATTTCTGTGACTAGTGTACTAACACTACTTGCATCTTCTGGGTGTCTGATTAACCTTTGCTTCCCAATCCTACGTGTGTGTGTGTGTGTGTGTGTGTGTGTGTGTGTTTCTGTTTTTCCCCTTTAATAAGCAAGTTTGTGTTGTTTTTCATATGTTTTAAAAGCTAAATCTTAGATTTATTTTTCAATTCTATTTATTCCTGTTTTCCCATTTATTTCTTTCTGTTTTTATTCTTTATAATTATTTCATGTGAATTTTTATAGACGCTACACATTCTTATTTAAAAGTTCATCATTGAAATAAAAAAATAAAATAAAAATAAAAATTAAAAAAAAGTTCATGAAAACTTATTTCTCTCCTTAAAATTATTCTAAAAAAGATAGTATGCCATTTGAAATATAAATTTATGTGCTTCAAATATATGTGGCACACGTGAATGTGTAGGTATGTGTTTCTATTTAATCAGTTACAAGACATATTCTAGTTTTTTGTTGACTGGTTTTCAGAAGTAGACTGATTGTCAGACTTTTCCTCCCAGATCCATCTTAGTCCAGAAGCTCCATTAAAACCTGTTCAGCATCATAGCAGCAAGCTTCCAGGGATGGAAAAGTGGTGCATGATCTTAGCGGAATTAGTTAAGAATTGAACCTAAGACTCCCATGGAAGTGACAGTTTTGTCTCTGTATTAATGGCCCCAATCACTGGAAGTTAATTTGGATAAAGGAATCAGTCAACTAACAGGGCATGCACAGAAAAGCAAGCCTACTTGAGGAAATAACAGAACTCTGCAGAAGACTAAAATAGCTCTATATCAAACTTTTGGAGAATCAGTCATAAAGGCAGGGGAGGTTATTTGAGAGAGCCATTCTGATGTACTAGAAAGCATCTTGTCTTCTCCAGTAGATAGCCTATCTCCCAGGCAGTGTCAGAACTGCTGAGTTACTTGCTGAGGGATCAGCTCAAAGACAGGCTACTTACAGCTGCTCAGAACAAAACCACCCTGATGCCTCAAAAATTTAGGACACTTGTGAACTACATTCTTTACATTCAGCTCATAACCTAGGTCTGTGTGGGTCCCTTCATTCCCCTTTTTGGTCAAGGACACACACTATCTTCTGCATTCTTTTGCATGAATAGATGCTTTTATCTGGGCGAGTTTAGGCATGACCTTATCTAGTTTATAGTGTTACCTGTATGCAGCCAAAATTCTCAATCTTCATATTTACAAAGTGATACTATTTCATCTTGAACAGTTAGCCTTTTCTTTTGGTGGTGAATCTTCCCAAAGCAAAAGAAGATGAGGCAAAAAGTAGGACTTTCTGGAATTCATGTTGTGCATTATCTCTTATTTCGCTCATATTTCTTCCTTGTTATATATCATAGGTCAGGTACTCTTTGACCAAAATATCATTATAATACAGAATTTTTCTAGCAGATGTTTCTTGTAGACAAGGACCATTTTAGAGACTGCTCTCTGTCATATTTCAAAGTTTTGTGGATAGGATGAATTTTATTTGTGTCTAGAAGTCATTCTCTCATTTTACTATTAATATTGTAATGTTGTTGTTGTTATGTGCCGTCGAGTTGTTTGCGACGCATAGCGACCCTATGTACAACAGCCCTAAACCGTGCTCTATCCTGTGCCAATCTCATTGCCTCTGACACACTCATCCCAATTACCCCAGTCACTGAATCAATCCACCTATAGAGGGTCTTCCTCTCCTGCGCTGTCCCTCTACTCTACCCAGCAAGTCTATAGAACAAAATATAATGTGGTTGTTGTTGTTGATAGATGTCATTGAGTCGAGTATGACTCATAGCAACCCTATAAACAACAGATCTAATACTGTCCTGTCCTGTTCCATTCTCACAATCTCTGAATACTTGAGTTCACTGCTGCAGACACTATGTCAGTTCATCTGGTTGAAGGTCTTCCTCTCTTTCACCATCCCTCCACTTTCCCAAAATGATGTCCCTCTGCAAGGGATGTGCCTCTCCCTAGCAACATGCCCAAAGTATGTAAGATGAAGTTTTGTCGTCTTAACGTCCAAGGAACACTCTGACAGCATCTTCTCTAAGACTTATCTGTCTGTTCTTTTGGCAGTCCCTGGGATGTTCAGCATTCTTCTTCAATACTATAGCTCAAAGGCATCAATTTTTCTTCTGTCATCCTAATTCATTTTCCAGCTCTCAAATATTTAACAAGTGATTGATGAGAGACCATGGACTGAATCTAGCTTACCTTAGTCCTGTGACTAACATCATTGCTCCTCAATAATTTGAAGAGGCCCTTGAATGAATACAGATTTCCCCAATGCAATACATCTCTTTATCTCCTGACTGCTGGGACCAAGGGTAATTTTGTAACCTAGTAAGACAAAGTCATTGATATTTTCAGTCTTTTTTCCATCATGATGTTGCTTTTCAGAGCAGCGGTGAGGATTTTTGTCTTCTTGATGTTGAGATGCAATTTATATTGAAGGGTGTAGTCTTTGATCTTCTGCAGCAAGTACTTCAAGTCCTCCGCACTTTCAGCATGCAAGGTTGTGTTATCTGCATAACAGAAGTTATTGCTTAGTCTTCCTTCAATCTTATTGTCACATTCTTCTTCATAGAGTCTAGCTTCTCGAATAATTTGCTCAGCATACAGATTAAATGGATAGGAAAGAGGATACAGCCTCAATGCAACCTGAATGTTCTTAATTTTAAACTCATTGCGTTCCCATGCTCTGTTCATACAATAGCCCCTTGGTCTAGGTCTAGAATTTGCATGAGAACAATGAAGTGTTCTGGGGTTCCCGTTCTTCTCAATGTTAGCTATAATTTGTTATGATCGACACAGGCAAATGCCTTTGCATCATCAATAAAGCATAAATAGATAACCTACTGGTATTTTTTGCTTTCAGGCAGGATCCATTTGAAATCAGCAATGATATCTGTGGTGTCATGTTGTTGTTGTTAGATGCTGTTGTTGTTGTTAGGTGCTATCAAGTACAACCTGCTTAGACTGTTGCTGTTTTCCTCTAGGTCTGATTAGTTTGAGAATCTTTGGTTTCCAAGAATATGCTAAATTATGTGCTTCGTTTTTGCTGGTGGTGAGCTTCTCAAAATCTGCAGATGAATCTGTTGTTTTTATGTGCCATTGAATTGCTTGTGACTCATAACAACTTTATGTACAATAGCTTTGAAGGCTTCCCTGTCCTGAGCTGTTCTCACTCAGACACACAGAGCTCCATTGCACTAGTTTCTGTATCAATCTCCTGCACTGTCCCCCAACCCTTTCACACATGATGTCCACTTTCAATGACCAATCCCTCCTGGTCACATGCCCAAAGTATGTGAGAAGGAGCTTCGAAATCCTAGCCTCCAACAAAACAGACATATTTGTTTTCTTGATGGTCCATGGCATGTTCAAGACTTTTCTCCAGCACCACAACTTGAAGGCATCGATTCTTCTTCTGTCATCATTAGTCATTGTACAGCTCTCTGATGTATATCAAGTAGTTGCAAAGATCAAGGCCTGGACTTTAGTCTCTACACTGACATCATTGCTTCTCAGTACTCTAGAGAGGTCCCTGATAGGAGATTTCCCCAGTGCAATTTATTTTTTGATTTCCTGACTGCTAGTGCCAGAGTGTTGATTGTGGAGCCAAGCAAGTTATAATTGTTAACAACCTCAATATCTTCTTCATCTATCATGGTGCTGCCAATTAGCCCAGTGGTGAGAATCTTTGTTTTTTTGATGTTGAGTCTCAACACATATTGAAGACTATAGTACTTGGCCTTCTTCCGCAAGTGCTTCAGATCCTCTTGAGTTTCAGCAAGCAGCGTTGTGTCATCTTCATAATATAAGGTGTTGATAAGTCTTTCTCCAATCCTGATGTCACATTTCTTCTTCTTAATGGCCTGTCCTTCATATACATTGAAAAGGCAGGGAGACAAGACACATCCCTGATGTGCTCCTTTCCTGATTTTGAACCATGAAATACTATGAAGAAACGTGCAGAGAGCTGGAGTCAGAAAATCAAAAGGGTTGAACTCACTCAGCATTTCTTAAGCTGAAGGAGCTGAAAAACAAATTCAAGCCATGGGGGGTAATATTTAAGGCTACTTTTGGTAGAATGCTAAATGATCCAGGAAGTATCAATAGAAGATGGAAGGAGTACACAGAGTAACTATATCAAAAGGAATTGGCTGACACAGAAGAATTTCATGAAATAACATATGAGCAAGAGCCTATGGTGATGAAGGAGGAAGTTCAAATTGCTCTGAAGGAATTGGCAAAAAACAAGGCTCCAGGAGTTGATGGCATGCCAATTGACATATTTCAACAAAAATACACTGACCTGGATGTGCTCACTAATTTGTGCCAAGAAATCTGAAGGACAGCCAGCTGGCCAACTGACTGGAAAAGATTGATATTTGTTCTCATTCCAAAGAAAGATGACCCAAAAGAATGCAGAAATTATCGAACAATATTATTAATATCACATGCAAGCAAGATTCTGCTGAAAATTATCCAAAAATGTTTGGAACAATATGTCAACAGAGAACTTCCAGATGTGCAGGCTGGATTTAGAAGAGGTTGTGGTACTAGGGATATTATAGCTAATGTTAGATGGATCTTGGCTGAAAGCAAAGAATACCAGAAGAATGTCTATCTGTGATTCATTGACTATGCAAAGGCTTTTGATTATGTGGATCACTACAAGCTGAGGCTGACTCTGAGAAGAATGGGAATCCCAGAACATTTGATTGGTCCTATACTTGGACCAAGAGGCAATCATCCGAACAGAGCAAGGAGACACTACATAGTTCAAAATCAAGAAGGGGGTCCATCAGGGATATATTCTGTCTCCAATACCTTTTCAATCTGTATGCAGAACAGATCACCCGAGACACTGGGTTGTATGTGGAGGAATGTGGCATCAGGATTGGTGGAAGAGTCATCAACAACCTACGTTATGCAGATGACACAACCCTGCTTGCTGAAACTGAGGAGGACCTGAAGTGCTTGTTGCAGAAGGTCAAGGACTGCAGCTTCCTGTATGGATTGAAGCTCATCATCAAGAAAACAGAGATTCTCACCACCTGGCCAATTGGCAGCATCAGTATGGATGGTGAAGAGATTGAGATAGTTAACAGTTTTAGTTTACTTGGCTCCACAGTCAACACTCTTGGTAACAGCAGCCAGGAAATCAGGAGATGAATTGCATTGGGGAAGTCAGCTGTGAGCACCTGTCAAGAATACTGAAGAGCCACAACGTCAGGCTGGAGACTGAGGTGCTCCTGATCCGGCCTATATAGTCTTTGCAATTATGTGCTTTGCATCAGAGAGTTGGACAGTGAATAGGGATGATAGAAAGAGGATGGATGCCTTTGAGCTGTGGTGCTGGAGAACTGTTGAACATACCGTGGACTGCTAGGAGAACAAATAGGTTTTTCCTGGAAAAGGTGAAGCTGGAATGCTCCTTTGAGTCAAGGATTCTGCAGCTTCATCTGGCATATTTAGGGCATGGTGCAAGGAGGAACTGGTCCTTGGAGAGGGACATCATGTTTGGCAGAGTGGAGGGGCGGCACAGGAGAGGAAGACCTTTGATAAAATGGATTGATTCTGTGACTAGAATGGTGGAAATGAGTGCATTTGAGATGGCTAGGTTGGCATAGGATAGAATGGCATTTAGAGCTCTTGTACATAGGGTCGCTATGAGTCGCAAGCGATTTGATTGCGCATAACAACAACAACAAGAATTTCCTTGCTCTGTTCTGAGGACTGCTTCTCAGTCCAAGTATGGTTTTTGCAAAAGCACAATCAAGTGTTCTGGGATTCTCATTTTCCTCAAGGTTAGCCACTGTTGGTTGTGATCCACATTCTCCTGGTACTTTTTGCTTTCTGCCAAGATCCGTCTGTTATTGACAATAATGTCCCTAGTACCACAATCTCTTCTAAACCCAACTTGTATTTCAGGTAGTTTTCTGTTGATGTCCTATTCCAGTCATTTTTGGATAATCTTCAGCAAGATTTTACTTGTGTGTGATATCAATGATGTTGTTTGATAATTCCCACATTCTGTCAGGTTACCTTTTCTTGGAATGGGAATAAATATGGATCTCTTTCAATCATTTGGCCACATAGCTGTCCTTCAGATTTCTTGGTACAACCTGGTGAGTATGTCCATGGCAGCATCTGTTTGTTGAAGTATGTTAATTGGTATTCCATAAATTTCTGGGGCCTTATTTTTTGCCAAGTCCTTAAGAGCAGCCTGCACTTCTTCCTTCATCATCATTGCCTCTTGATCATCTGTTGTTTCATGAAATTCTTCTGTGCCAACCAATTCTTTTTGGTACAGTGACTCTGTTTACTCCTTCCATCTTCTTTTAATGCTTCCTGGATCATTCAGTATTCTTCCCAGAGCATTTTTATGTATAGCAAGTTGTGGCTTAAATTTGTTCTTTAGTTCATTTAGTTTAAGAAATGATGAATGAGTTTGGCCCTTTTGATTTTACGACTCTAAGTCCTTGAACATTTCAGTATAACACTTTGCTCTGTCTTCCTAAGCTGTCCTTTCAAATCTTCTATTTAGTTCCTAACTTCTTGATTTCTTCCCTTTGCTTTAACTTCTTGGCTCTCTAGTGCAATGTTCAGAGTCTTTTCTAACATCCATTTTGAATCATATGATCATATTATCTACTATGCCACAGATAAATAGGTGAGATAAAAGGAGATGGCTTTCCTAGTTAAAAAGGCTCTTTGTAGATCCATCTTGAAATACAATGATGTGAGTGACAGGATAATATCTATATGCATACAAGGAAGACCTGTTAATAGTACTGACATTCAAATTTATGTACCAACAAGCAGAAACAAAGAGGAAGAAAGTAATGTTTTCTACCAACTTTAGGAATAGAAAAATCTAATAAACATGCAAAGAAGTTACATTAATAATAATGGGTGACAGGAATGCAAAAGTTGGGAACCAGAAAGAAGGATCAGTAATCAGAAAACATGGAGTTGGTAACAGAAATGAGGCTGGGGATAGAATGATAGAATTGAGCACAATCAATGATTTATTAATTGCAAATACCTTTTATAAGAAACATAAATGCAGGCTATACACATGGATTTCACCTGTTGGTATGTACAGGAATCAGATCTGTGCAAGGAATCATCAGAGAAGTTCAATATCAGCTGTGAAAACTAGGTCAGGTGTTGATTGTTGAATAACTCATATGCAAGCTCAAATTAAAGCTAAAGAAGGTCAAATCAAACCCACAGAAATCAAAATTTGATATTGAGTCTATCCCACCTGAATTTAAAAACCAACTCAGAAACAGGTTTTAAGCCTTGAACACTAATGAAAGAAGACTAGGTGAGCTGTGGGAGGATAGCAAGAATATCATCTGCAAAGAAAGTGAAAGGTCACTACAAAGATGGAGGAAGAAGAAAAGACCAAGATGGATGTCAGAAGAGACTTTGAATATTGCGTTAAAGTGCTGAGACGCAAATGAATCCGCTCAATTTAATGTTGACTAGTCTATCCCTGTGTGAATAGACTAACACACTCGCATGTCCCTGCTTTTACACATGGGAAAGTCACTGGCTAGGAAAAACATTTTACAATCCTTAACAACACACTTGGCCTTTGGGTTAACGACACAACTCCTTAAAGACTACGCTATCTTAACACTAATACCCAAAATAATCAGGTTTGTATATATGTATTTCTTTTCTCTCAAGTGATGTTGTGGGTCCCAAGGCTTATGCATTATGCACTCAATTGTATGAGGCTTTGGAATGTTCTTTTCTCTACATATGTGTAAAAAAAAGTCACATCACATAATAGAAAAAAAAATATATAAAGATCCACTGGGTTTTCATAGGAATATAGCTCTTTACATTCTTATATAAAGGAAAAATAAACTTCTTTAGTTTCCAATATTTTTATGTCCCCAATTTGGAGAACATAGAGAAAGGTCAACAGATATTTGTAGAATGAATAAATAAGCCAGTAGTCAATGACACATGCAGAGTTATCAGTGAAGCAAATGTGTATTAAAGAGGCTAAAAGTTATTTGGAAAATGAGAATATGTCTTTGATGAATTTGATTTTCAATTTTGGAATGTCTGTTTCCTTAGTAGTAGAAAAAAAAAAGGATTCTCCCTGCAAATACTGTGTAAGTACAAGGGAAAGGAACAAGTGTCTTATTTATTTATTTTTTTACTTATAAAAGTTAGAGTGAACATGTCTATCAATTACCTTATTGTCCTTAATGGAGACAGACGTAATCCTTTAGTTTGGAAATTGTTTCACACAGGCTTTTCATAGCTACCTCCTCTTAGGACATTCAGATGCTTTCATACTCATATTTTCTCAATAAGTCATGTTTGCCTTTGCTCTCTTCATGGTATACAATAGTTTGGGACTCCACTAATTTTTCCTGAAATAAGTGGATGATTTCTTAAAGATAAACACATCACTAATATTGTATCTTAAGTTTTAAAGATACAGATGGAACTGTTGTTTTATGTGAGAAGTTTGTATGGATAGATACATTTTTTTCAGTGGTGATAAGATAAAATACTAATATAATTTGCTTTTTCTCATTGGAGACCATTGATGAGATAATTGACACCATATCTGCAATGTGTTGACAATGAGGCATGATTGCGAGGGTGGTGTAGAGCAGACAGTGCTTCCTATTGATACATATAATAGGGTCACTATGACCTTTGCAATCTCTATACAGAAAAGATCATTCAGAAGGCTGGGCTTTAAGAGGAGAAATGTGGTATCAGGATTGGAGGAAGACTCATCAACAACCTACATTATACAGACGACACAACCTTGCTTGCTGAAACTGAGGAGGATCTGAAGTGCTTTCTGCAGAAGGTCAAGGTCTGTAGTCTTCAGTATGGCTTGAAGCTCAACATCAAAAAAACAAAGATTCTCACCACTGGGCCAATTGGCAGCATCATGATGGATGGAGAAGAGGTTGATGTTGTTAACAGTTACAGCTTGCTTGGCTCCACAGTCAACACTCTTGGCACCAGCAGTCAGGAAATCAAAAGACAAACAGCACTGGAAAAATCTGCTGCTCAAGACCTCTCCAGAGTACTGAAAAGCATCGATGTCTAGAGGCTAAGGTGCTCCTGACCCAGGCCTTGGTCTTTGTAATTTCTTGCTATGTATCAGAAAGCTGGATGATAAATAAGCTGGACAATAACAGAGAGCTGGATGACAGAAGTATTGATACCTTTGAGTCATGGTGCTGGAGAAGAGTCTTGAATATATCATGGATTGCAAAGATAACAACTAAGTTTGTCTTGAAGATTGTGGAACCAAGTATCTCATTAGAGGCTAGGATTTTGAAGGTCCTTCTCACATATTTTGGGCACGTGACCAGGAGGAATCAGTCCTTGGAGAAAGACAACATGCTTGGAAGGCTGGAGGGACAGCTCAGGAGAGGAAGACCCTGGATGAGATAGATTAGCACAGTAACTGGGGCAATGGGAGTAGGTGTGTCTGAGTCACTGAGACTGGCTTAGGACAAGCTAGGTTTCAGAGCTGTTACACCTGGGGTCACTATGAGTCCCAGGAGATTCAACTGCACATATGAGAACAACAACAACAACTGTGAGTCAAAACACATTCAATGGTACCTAAAAACAATATGCTTTTAAAAGCTGAAAATGTTTCTCAAATTCATCAGTGGATTGAGAAATCACCTTAGTGGGTCATGAACATTAGTTCTATAACATGAAGTAGAAATTATCAGCATGTTTGCATGTTGTAAAAGTTGTGTTTGGTGAGTGAGATTTTTAGTGCATGTATGTGTACGCAAAACTAAATGGCAATGTAAAATATATTTCTTACTATGGACAGGAACTGAGACATGATCTGTAGGGGAAATTGGGAATGAAGTTAAGAATTTGAATCTTATGTTCATTTTAGCATCTCAGATAAGAATATAGTGGGAATAAGTTTTTGCCAAATGTATTTCAACTCATGGAAACTGATGTGAACGACATTAGAATTATGATTCATCGAATATTCAGTGACTGCCAGGCCATTCTTTCTAAGTGCCTCTTAGTGGCTGAGAACCATCAGCACTTTAGTTAAGTCTAGCCCAATCTCTGTTTACATCTTTTACAGATTTCAGGATATAAATATCACATTTTACCTTAAGACGTGGGAGAAAGGTAGGCAATCTTTTCCTATGTGATTTACTGCTTCCAAATACCTGATGGAAGATAAACTATGAGAGTTGGTTCTGACTCACAAAACAGCTTGCAGCATTACTTCTAAAAAGAGCTAGAAGTGGGGTGAGGGAGAGCGAGAAAGGCTCTTATCATAAAGGATTGTTGTTGTTGTTATATGCCATTGAGTCGCTTGTGGCTCATAGTGACCCTATGTACAACAGCCCTAAACCCTGCTCTGTCCTGTGCCAATCTCACTGTCTCTGACACACACCCCCATCCCGATTATCCCAGTCACTGAATCAATCCACCTCATAGAGGGTCTTCTCCTTCTGTGCTGTCCCCCCATCCTCCCAAGCATGATGTCCCTCTCCAAGGACTGGTCCCTCCTTGCAACATGTTCAAAGTATGTCAGACGAAGCCTCAAAGCCCTTACCTCCAAGAAGTAGCCTGGTTTAACCCTCTCTAGGTTGAACCTGTTTGTTTTCTTAGCAGTCCATGGTACATTCAATACTCTTCTCCAGCACCATACCCCAAAGGCATCAATTCTCCTTCTATCCTTCCTAGTCACTGTCCAGCTTTCTGACACATAACAACTGATTGCAAAGACCATGGCCTGTATCAGGCGTACCTTAGTCTCCAGAGTGACACCATTGTTCTTCAGTACTTTGGAGAGATCCCTAACAGCAGACTTTCCCACCCCAATACATCTTTTAATTTCCTGGCTGCTGGTGCCAAGAGTATTGACTGTGGAGCTAAGCAAACTAAAGCTGTGGACAATCTCTTCACCATCCATCCTGATGCTGCCAATTGGTCCAGTGGTGAGAATCTTTGTCTTCTTGACATTGAGCCTCAATCCATATTGAAGGCTGCAGTCCTTGATGTTCTGCACCAAGCGCTTCAGGTCTTCCTCAATTTCAGCAAGCAGGGTTGTGTCATCAGCCTAATGCAGATTGTTGATGGATCTTCCACCAAACCTGAGGCCACACTTCTCATCTGTAACTACCAGGATCTAAGCAGGACCTCTTTGAATTAGTTGTCTGAGTGCACTGCACTATACTCAACTGTTATTCCTGCAGGGATGTTCAAAGGACAGTGCAATAGAAATTAAGTATCTGGCATCTTTGGTTTTCTTGGCTTTGTGTAAGTTAAACTTTGTACTTCTATTGATACACTTTGTAATAAACAAATACATACCTACCTACCCACATATACATACATAAATAAATCAGTTGTCTGCATGTAGATCATATTCTATTTCAGGTCACCAACCACCAAGAACAAAAAGGAAAAATCAGCTCCCCAAAACTGTATTTTCACAATGGCTGAAAAGTTCATCCTTTCTTTGAACTCAAAGACAATCTTACACCATTCTTTGACAAGCAGCAGAGTGTGGAAACAGGGCAGTGTTTTTCCAGAGATAAACAAGGTTAATAGATATTCCATAATGGAAAGCTGCTGGTTCTAGATGGTGCCAGTTCCTATCCAAAGAAACTTACAGAAGGGTCATCTGGAGCTTGTTCACTTTGGCCCAAGGCATCAGATTACCAAACACAGGCAGTGCACCTCTTCCTTGTTTTCCTAACTGAGGAGGCTCTTTAATAAGAATCCCTGAGCTGGGGATTGTTTCCTGGAACTGCTTCAGGTTCTGCACAGCGGGACCCCACTGGATCATATGCTGTGAATCTATAAGGAACACGAGGTTCCAACATGCTAACTGCAATTAGAAATGACAAAAACAGATAAGGTTCCTTCCTATCTTTGTATGGGATTGTTTGCAAGTAGCAGTAACTGTGATCAAGAAACTTCATTAAAAAAAAAAAGAACTCCATTGAAAGCTGTAATGATTTACTGGATAATGAAGTCCATTATTACTAAAGAAAAAGCATTAAACTAGTTGCAACTAATTTATTCTATCAGAATGAATTATGTACCAACCAACCACACTTTCTCCAGACAGAAGGTTAATGGCAGGCCCTCAGGGTGATTCTGCTTAATGCCTGAAAAACCAACCATGTTGTTGATTATTTTACAAAAAACTTGAGTCTAATTGTAGAAGAAAAAAAAAATCAGGTCCCTGACAAGAAAGCTAAGATTCAAACTACAGTCATGAATAAAAACTGAAAGGAAAGCATCACAATTATGTAATCTGTGACAACAGTTATTTCTAGTTTAAACTCAAGATTTATAAGGGTGTCTCTTTGGATTAAAATTTCCTGTAACTCTAAGAAATTTAAATATGTGGACAAATATTCCAGTCAAATATATTTTCTGTCATCTTGTTTGCTGTCCTACGTAAGTACTCACTAATATTTTTTGAGCAAATAAATGCCTTTCTGCTCTTGAGGATTGGCACAAATCAACACATGAATATGCCAAATGTCTATTTTGCAGAATGGTTAACTGTTGGGCAGATCTCTTTCTCCCAACTCTTTGCAATTAATCTGCCAATATTAATGTGCAATCCACACAAAGCTCCCAGGAGTTTTGTTTTGTTTGATTTTCATTGTTGTAATTTAATGAGGAAGCCAAATAGTTTACATATTTTACAATTACTCATGGCAGAAGTATGAACAAAATCCTTCACACTCCTAGACAATGTGCTCTGTAGCTTGACCATGGAGTCATACAACTCCAACCTACTGGATCCAAAACAAAAGCTAGAATTCAACAGTGTTGTTGTTACATGCTATTAAGTAGATTACAACTCATAGCAATGTTACAAACAAGAGCTCTGAACCCTGCCTTGTCCAGAGCCCGCCTCATCATCTCTGACACACTTGATTCCATTGCCACAGTAACTGTGTCAATTCATCTCATCCAGGGTCTTCCTCTCTTGTATCCTTCTTCTTCTCCCTCCAAGCATGATGTCATTCTTCAAGGATTGGCTTTTCCTGACAGTATGCTCAAAGTATATGAGGTACAGTTTCAAAATCCTTCCTTCCAAGGACCAACCTATTTTCACTTTGGCAGTCCATGGTATTTTCAGTAATCTTTAGCACCACAACTCAAAGGCAACACTTTTTCTTTTGTCATACTTAGTCATTGTATAGCTGTCAGATGCTTAGCAAGCAATTGAGAAAATCATGACATGAATCAGGTACACCTTAGTCTTTTGATTGACATTGTTGCTCTTTAGCATTCTGGAGAGGTCCTTGATAGAAGATTTTTCCAATGCAACTCATCTTTTGATTACCTGACTGCTGGTGCCAAAGGTGTTGATTGTGGAGCCAAGCAAGATAAAATTGTATTCATTATTAGCTAGTATTATATGACTGTATCAGAATGAGCACAGTCTATATTTTCAGTAATGTTGCCTATTATTTTATTCAAGTTACTGAATACTTTTATTCAAGTTACTGAAATTAAGTTCGGTATTCAATGAGTTAACGTTATGCTGCAGTAACAATAATCCATCGAATCTCAGTGCTGCATCACAACAAACTTCTGTATCTCAGTCAGTCACACAAAGTACTTAGCAAAGTACTTTGTTCATTCACAAAGTTCACAGATCTGAAGTCACTGAGTCATGGTCATAGTATTTATCCTATAAATGTCGCAGTAGAAATTTACCTATTTGTTGAGACTTTTAAGAAAATCCTTATAAGAAAATTCTCACTACTTAACCCTATACATAAACATTTCTTTTTTTAATTCATTTGAATGTTCACAGAAATTTTTGGATTTCCATTCATTCACTGTTGCATTTTTCTCCCTGCCCACCCCACCTCCAGTTTGCTCTTCTCTTTGAAAAGTAAAAAAATTTAAAAAAAATTCTTTCGTTGGTATGCAATCCCCACCCCCACCCCGAGTACACTCCACTATGCAACCTTCATTCTGGACTCTTGTCATAACCAAAATACCCAATCATATATCGCTTTGAAACAGTTCTCTCCCTCATCTGTTTTAATGCAGTGTACATAATTTATCCAATCTTTCTCAGTCTCATCCCAACCCTGATGTCAGTTCCATTCTACAACAGTGGCACTATGCAGTATTTGTTCTTTTGTGACTGAGATATTTCACTCAGCATAATGTCCTCCAGAGTCACCCATTTTGAATAATATTGCATAAGTTCCTTGTTTTTCAATGCGGCGTAGTATTCCATTGTGTGAATATACTACAGTTTATCTATCCATTCCTTTGTAGATGGGCTCTTGGGTTGTTTCCAACTCTTTGCTATTGTGAACAAAGCAGCAATAAACATGGGTGTGCATATTATCTGCTTGGGAGGCATTTCTGATTTCTTTAGGGTTTATTCGTGGTAGTGGAATTGCTGGGTCAAATGGTATTTCTATTTCCAACTTTTTGAGAAAGCACCATATTGCCTTCCACAGTGGTTGCACCATTTTACACTCCCACCAACAGTGAATAAGAGTTCCATTTCTCTGCAACCTCTCTAGGATTTATTGTTTGCTGTTCTGTTAAATTTTGCTATTCTTACTGGGGTGAAATGATATCTCATAGTTGTTTTACACAAACATTTCTTACATGCTGCTTTTGAAAGTTTGAAGTGGTAAACATCAGAATTGTTGAAACAAAACCATAACCTTAAAATAACTTTTTTGATTGAGAGTCAATTTTACTTAAGTACACCTTAAGCTATCATTTTTAGAAAACATATTTCAGCATCTGATATTCTGTAGTTCAGTTGATGATAGAGGACTATCCATGTTCTTAAAAGTTTCTCAATGAAAACTTATGATGAGTTAAACTCAAACTCACCACCATAGAGTCTGTTCCAACTCCTATCAACCCTCTATAGGGTTTTCAAGACTGTAATATAATAATTGGAAAAGGCTGCCCATCTTTCTCCCCAGAAGCAACTGGTAGATTTTGGTTTTTTTTATGGTTTTCAGATGAGTGTGGTAACCAAGAAATTTCTGGAGACAATATGACCTTTTGGTTAGTGGCACTACACTCTACTGACTGTTCCATGAGAGCTTCCTAACCAGGAATTAATGCAGTGCTGTTTAATTCAGTACACTGACAGTTCCACCCAGTAATGAAAGTGAAGTTCACAACCCTCTTCCTGTTCTCTCAGTACCGTCCATTTTTCTAGTTTTTCAATTTATGTCATCCAGTCTCAAATTTTTCTCTCCTCCACACACAAATCATTGGGTCTTATTCTAGACTCTCTTTAAACAACAACAACAAATAGGATTTAGGGTATAGTCTTCCCATTGTCAAACAATGGAAATCACTTGAACAATTGAAAAAAATTCACTTAAGATTTGCAAATTACCTGAATAGCTTCCTACAGAAGGAATTACTTAGTCCTTCTACTTTTAACAAGCTACTATTATAAGACAAATGCTGAAAGAAGAGAGACTTAATAGAAAATGGAAAGATCTCTTTAAATATATGAAAAATCTTTGGCATATTTGGGCTTAGATAAGAATTGTGTATTTTGCAAAATATAGTTTATGATTCTTAAGCAATCTAATAACATTTTCTGATGTTCTTGGTGGCCAAAAATCTCTGCCGTGTTTTTGTTGTTATTATTATTCCATCAAGTTGGAACTGACCCATAACTGGCCCTTCAGTGGGTTTTCAGAGGTAGTAAATCACATTGGAGGAGATTGCCCAACTGTCTCCCTTGGAGCACCTGGTAGGTTAGAACTGTGTATCTTTGGATTGGTGGCACACCTCCTTACCCACTAGGCCAACAGAGCTCCTAAATGAGCAAGAAGCATAAGGTTCATAGAATGAGAGAATGAAAAAAACACCAGACTCTGGATGAAAGTTCTCTAGTACAATGAAAGCTATTCTGACAAGCTGTAAACAAGTGCATTTATATTGTTTATTCTTTTATTTAAAAAAATTACTTCAGAGTGAAGTAATATTTTTCAAAGGAATACAATTGAATGCTCCATTAATAATTGTTCCAGGAAAAGTTAATGTATATGTTTAATTGCACTTTTGTAAGCAATCAAGTCTATAAACCCTGATATTTTAGTCCTGCTGATAACACTTTGTAGAAATACAACCTAGAAAAAGAAGTTTTCAGGTATTCTGAAAAGGCAGTATCTCTTTTTTTTTTTTCCTGAATGTGGCCATATTATGAAAGTGATGAGTCAAATGGTAAGCTACATTGATATGCAACATTTATTTAAGATGTCAAATGAATAGACAGTTAGTTGAGATTTATCGGAAGAATGAAGATTGGCCTCTGAAAGAATTCATGGGTCAAATATGTCAGTGGCTTTAACTTTCTTCCTCATATGAGGTAATGTTTTTCTAAGGATATTTAGCAATGTTTAGCCACCAATCTACTGGCATCACATCAAAAGAAACACCTGTGTTCACTCTAATCTGATGTGGTTTCTTAATCACAGAAACAGTGAGCTAGAAAGCTTGGGATGTGCTAGAATAAAAAAAAATGGAAAAGTTTTGTTTCTTATTCCACTATTCAGTAGGACATATATAACCTCTTGCCATCAAGTCCGTTCCAATGCACAGTAACCTCATGTGTGTCAAAATAGAACTGTGCTCCAGAGAATTTTCAATGGTGGGTTTCCCCCTCACCCCCCAAGTGGACCTCTAGACCTTTTTTCCAAGATGCTGCTGAACGAACTGAAACCACTAAACTTTTGATTTTCAGCTGAGTGGGTAAATCATTTGCACCAACCAGGGACTAACTAATTTGTTTCTGTCTGTGTTGAAACCAAAAGGGAAGAGTTAATTACCTTAGACTAAGAGCCTGAAGAAGCTGTACTCTATCATCTAAGGAGATAAAAAGAACTACAGGTTATGGGTATAATAAGAAAAAATTTTTTTTCCCTGAAAGAAAACAAGACACTGTGTTTCAGGTCAGAATTTTCTCATGGACATGGCGTGGAATAATGTTTTTAAGAATAATAGTTATATAACCATATAGTCTTCTATGATTGGAAGGAATAACAAAGGGACGAACCTGATGCGTAGTCTGTGAGGGAGACAAGGATTCCAAAACATTTAATACCAGAAAAAAGTGCTCAATTCTATGGCATAATTACTTCACAGATCCCATAAATCACTTATCATGATCCTCTTTTAAAATATTATTTGTAAAAAAGAAAAAATATTATTTGTATCTGAGTCTCTTCATAGTCAATTTCCTTCTTTGAGTCATCTCTCTTAAGATGATTTAGGATTGATTATAATACTTTATGTATTTATTTTTAAAATGCAATAAAGGTTTTTAACTATTGGGATGACATAGTATGCTACTGCTCGTAAGTGAAAGGTTAATGGTTCAAATCCAGCAGCCATTCAGTAGGAGAAAGAAGGCAATTTCTACTCATATTTATGGCCTCAAAAACCTGATGGAGGGTCAACATGTCACAATAACCTGAGCAAAGTGAATTTTGTTGTTGCTTTTTTTGTTCTAACATATTTGCATATTTAATGAGTTCTACTCCAAAGGAATTTTTTAAAAATTTATTTTATGTCTATAAACTTATTCAAGGATCCTGTGTGGTACCATGACTAATGGGGCCAATTATTAAATAACACTATTTTGTCAGACAGAGATGTAGCTATTGGCTTTTGTGAAGATTTACAACCTTGGAAATCCTATAGGAATTTCCAGTCTACTGTTGTGCCTACCTTTGAGAATAGGAATCCCTGAACACTTGATTGTGTTTATGTGAAATCTATATTTGAACCAGGAGGCAGTTCTCAGAACAGAGCAAGGAAATACTACATTGTTCAAAATCAGGAAATGTGTGTTCTGGGGATGCATCTTATCTCTATACCTTTTCAATCTAAATATGGAACAGATCATCTGGAAGGTTGGACTTTATGAAGAGTAATGTGGCCTGAAGATTGATGGATGATTCATCAACAACCTGCATTATGCAGATGATACAACCTTGCTTGCTGAAACTGAGAAGGCTCTGAGGCATATGCTGCAAAAGGTCAAGGACTACAGACTTCAATATGGATTGAAGCTCAACATCAAGAAAGCAAAAATTCTCACCAAGGGATTAATTTGCAGCAGCATGATAGATGAAAAAGAGATTGAGATTGTCAATAATTTTAGCTTGCTCAGCTTCACAAGCAACACTTTTGGCACCAGCAGTTAGGAAATAAAAAGATTAATTTCATTGGTAAAATCTTCTGTCAGGGACCTCCTCAGAGTCCTGAAGACCAATTATGTCAGTCTAAAGACTATGGTGCACCTAATCCAAGCCATGATATTTGCAACTGCTATGCATCAGAAAGCTGGACAGTGATTAAGGATTATAGAAAAAAAGTGATGCCTTTGAGTTGTGGTGCTGGGAAAGAGTATTGAACATATAATGTACTTCTAAGAGAATAAACAGTCCTGTCCTGGAAAGAGTAAAATCAGGCTGCTCTTTGAGTCAAGGATTTTGAAGCTCTGTCTCATGTACTTTGTCATGTTGCCAGGAGGAACCAGTCCTTGGAGAAGGACATCATGGAAGGGTGGAGGGACAGTGTAAGAGAGGAAGACCCTGGGTGAGATGGATTGACGCAATGACTGGAGTAAAAGGAGTAGGTATGTCAGAAACAACGAAATTGGCTCAAGATAAGAACAGAGTTCAGAGCTGTTGTACATAAGGTTGCTATGAGTTGTAAGTGACTTGACAACACTTAACAACAACAGAAACAACGTATTCTGTAGGTTCACTATGAGTTGGAATCAGCTCAATGGCAACAGGTTTGTCAGTCTGGGTTGAATGACGGCTCCCCAAAAAAGATATTTCTCAATCATAATTCCCAGAAACCGTGTATGTATCCCTATATGGCAAACAAAAGGATCTTTGTAGAGGTAACTAAATGACAAAAATCTTGCACAAGTTTATCTCGAAACATCCAGATGGGGCCTAACATAGCGTTCAGTATATAATAGATGCTCAATTATTACGTGTTAACTAGATAAAACTTTAGGGCTTATTTTTAATTGTGATTTGAGTGGCACTGTACAAAGTACATTGTTGGGTGTTTGCCCCTTTAATCATTTAATCATGTACATTCTGTTCCACAGCACCAGTGATGTTAGACACCAGGTCTGATCACTGCACGTTGTCTCTCCCATCACTCATTCCAAAGACTGTTGGTTGTCTATCAATTAACTTTCTACTAATTTTCCCTAGTAATCATACTAGATTGATTCTATTTGTATATAAGCCTTTCTGTAGTCCTTGTAACAGTGGTTTTATACAGTATTTGTCCTTTTATGACTGGCTTATTTCACCAATATAATGTCCGCTAGGATTTTGAAGCTCCGCCTCACTTTGAGCAGTGGCCAGGAGAGATCAGTCCTTGGAGAAAGACATCATGCTCAGAAGGGTGGACAGTCAGCGCAGGAGAGGAAGACCCGATGAGATGGATTGATACAGTAACTGGGGTCATGGGGGTTGATGTGTCAGAATTAATGAGACTGGCCCAGGACAGCAAAGCGTTCAGAGCTGCTATACATAGGGTTGCTATACATCACAGGTGACTCAATGGCACATAACAACAATAATATGACAGGTGTGTAAGCAGGAGTGGCATCGACTTCCTAAACAACATGCCTCAGAAACTCTATGAACTTTGATAAATGTCGGTAGTTGTAGAGGGGTTTCAGGACTTTTGTTCACAGGGTCGCTGAGTCGAAGGAAATCAACAAGTCTTTATAAGGTGACATTTTAGCTCCATTTTATACATTAAAAAACTGAGACTTTAAAAATTAATTAGTCCAATTAGGTAGCTGGTAAAACAATATTACAGTAATAATCTATATGGCTTTCTACTCTCATGCTAAATTGTATATCAAAATTGAACACTTAGATTCTTAATTCTAATTATCTTTATATATAGAGAGAATAACAACCTCGATACTTTACTGATCTTGCCCCATAAGAATGCACCAATCATCCTGGCTATTGTCAGTTTGATCATTTAACTATTTCAGCTATATTTCTGTCTAGCTACTTTCTGAAGAACTTGGCATGTCTACCATAGTTTTCTCCCCTCCATGTGCTGAGACTGATTTTGCAGTGGAATCCGTTATGTGGAGAAGTGCTGAAACTGTGCTTTAGCGCACTCCATGCTGTTTAGGTTGGGTGGACAGTGAGTAGAGGGAGCTTTAGGCCAAAGGATCTCGACTGTCACTAATCATGATGCTGCAATAGTTCCTCCTCTGTTCCCATTAACTTCAAGAACATAGGCACATGAACAACAGCACACACATGGTCACCCTTCACATATCTTTAGAGACATTAGTTGGGGATGGGAAAGGATATAATCTCTGACTTCAGTCTCCAGTACCAAATTATTTATAATCATAAAAGGATTCAGTCACTTTGTTCTCTTTTTAAAAATTTTTTATTTTCTTATTTTGTGTGTGTACTGTCAAATCAGATCTGACTGGTACAGGAGGAGATTGCCCTTCCTTCTCCAGCAGAGTATCTAGTGGATTTGAACTGTGTACCTCTGGGATTGTAGTGCAGCTTCTTGCCATTAGGCCACCAGAGCTCCCTAATTCTCATCATTCTCTTATATTTCTCACCAATAAGTCATTTTTTAACAGTTGTGCTAGTAAAACTAAAAAGCGTATGTCTATTTGACTGCCACAAATAATTATCAGCCTCTGAACAAGACGCTCAGGGGGAAAAAGAAAAAGCAACAATTCATCCAGTTTTTAAAAAATTGCATAAGGAGTGAAAGTCTAGGAGATGGTAATGTATTTTGACAACAGACTGATTTCACAGTAGGAATGATAATGCAGCAAGCAAACTATCATTAAAATGATACAAACAACGGAAAACTTATTTGTCATTGAGTCAAAGTCAAGACACATTTGATAAAGTTTTCTATGGGTGTTATCTTTTGAAGTAAATCACCAGGAATTTCTTCCCAGATCGCTCTCCCAGGTACTTGCCAACCTTTCAGTTAGTAGTCCAGTGCTTACCCTTTGTGCCACTCAGGGGTTCTAAACTATTTACCAAGAGACTTGAAAACTCTTAACTGCGCAGCTTTGTTCTGAGAGGAAAAGAAGAAATGGGATATTGGAAGTTCAAATTATGGATGTTGACAGAGTCTGATCAGAACTATCCAGTAAATAGTCTGGGCTAAATATTTCTATGAACATACTCTGGCAGCAACTGGAGGTCAGGCAAAGCTGCTTGGTCAGAGTGCACTGGAGGCTCCAGGGAAAGCCAACAGGGGTCCTGAATCTAGGGCAGTAGTTGTCCCTCCTGCTACCATCTTAGGTGGTGATGATGAACATGGCATTTAAACACAGAACCAGGAACCTAACAGGAATCTGATATATTAATTCATTGTTGAATGAAAATGAGTATGTTTTCTACACAATAGCAGAACATTGTAAACTTTAGGAAAGTGCATATGCTTTTCAGAAGTCTTTCTTTTTTCAATTGGTTTGCTTACAAAGTTGTTTACATTATGTTTCACACTATTCTTCACTAGCAATGTATTTCATACAATCATTCCCATGCATTTTATTTTATAAAATTAATCACCATTGGACCTCACCCTACATTACCCTGTCTTTTCACCTGGATCCTTTCTGTTTATTTGCCCTCCCCTCCACCCAACAAATTGTGCAACCCTGTGGTGCTCCCTCTCCTCCCCTCTGCCTTGAGTTCCCATACATGTTTTACTAGTTGTTGTTGTTGTTATGTGCCATCGATTTGCCTGTGGCCCATAGTGACCCTATGTAGAGCAGCTCTAAACCCTGCCTTGTCCTGAGCCAATCTCTACTGTATATAGGGGATTTTAAGGCCTGTTATCCTTCTGTTTTTACAATAATGGTCTTATGCAGTATTTGTGCTTATGAGACTGAGTTAGTTCATGCAGCATAATACTCTCCAGTCTCTCCCAAGTTATGTAGCATTTTTCAAAATGGTTGTTCCTGAGTGCTGCATAGTATTGCATTGTGTGAATGTACCACAATGTCTCAATCCATTCAGTTATGGATATTTGGGCTGTTTTCATATTCTCGTGATGGTGAATAACACTGCTATGAACAAAGGTGTACAACTCTTCATTTGTGTCTCAGTTCTAATTTTCTTGGGGTATATTCCTAGTAGTTGGAAAAGCTGTGTCACATGGAATTTCTATGTTCAACTTTTTGAGAAAATGTCAGGTTATCTTCCAGAGTGCTTGTACCAATTTCCAATCCTGCCAGCAGTATATGAGAGTTCCCATCTCTCCATATCCTCTCCAATATTTATTGTCTTCTGCCTTACTGAACATTATCACTGCTACTGGGGTGAGATAACATCTCATTGTGATTTTGACTCACATCTCTCTTATTGCCAGTGATTTTGAGCATTTCTTCATGTGTCTGTTAGCCACCTGAATTGAATGTCTTCTTCTGTGAAAGGTTTTTAAATGTCTTTTGCCCATTTTGTAATTGGGTTATCAGTCTTTTTCTTCTGGAGGTCCAGCAGTATTCTAGGAAATTTTTAAAATGAGCTCTTTTTCAAAAATGGTATTGCCAAATGTTTGTTTCCAGTTGGTAGGCTTACTTTTCACCCTGTTGGAAAGTTTTTGGTGAGCGCAAAGATTTAATCTTTGGAAAGTCCCATCCATGGGGTTACCTTCACTTCTGTCTTTTGAAAAAGTCCAAAGTAGCTCAAGTTTACTTTTTTAAACTGAGAGCAAGAGATGAACAAGAAACAAAACAAAACAAAGCAAAAAACCAAACACAAAACAGGGTGGTGGCATTTTGGCCTTTCTTGCTTTTTGTTTGCTCATTTCTTTGTCTCCTGGAATTAATTACTAGTTAGATGGAAGGGGGGGGGATCACATTTAAAACAATTTTTCTGATAGATTAGGAATACTCTTCTTACTTAGTGACATTTGAACACAGATTGTAAATTGTAAATTGTAAATTCTGTGTTTTTTTTTATTTTTGGAATTAACAGAATTCCCTACAATCCAGATATTTTAGGTTTTATGTGTAATTTATATGTTTACTCCTTTCATTTGAGAAATTTTTGAAGTTTGATGAGACTGTGTGTATGTGTGCATGAGGGATGGAGAGAGGAAAGGAAAGACAGCGAGAGAGTGCGCACTAGTTGCTTTTAGTGCCTCAAAAGGCTTAACTTTGTTATTCAGGAATGATCTCAATTTTGTTTTGCACATATTTTTCTCTGAATTTTATCCAGAAATTTAAGGCTGGATTAATTCTTCTGTGGTAAAAAACTATTTGATTTCTAGCAGCCTAAGTCTGGGTATACTTTAAGAAGAGAAGTCTCATTTATTTGGCCCTCAGAATTTAAGTTCTAATTTCTAGTTCAGTTCTCATATACTTCACAATATTTCCACTGGATTGGCATTCTACTTGGTGGCCTTTGAAATATCCAAAAGGACTTTGAAATGGAGACTAATAGAAGTTTTGTCTTTCCTGTTTACTAAGCTTGCTTTCCAGGACTCCTTCCTGACTGTATACCTCAGTCCTTGGAACTTGCCAATAAACACTCAACTAAGACAATGCTCCCACTCACTTCAGTTTGTGGCCTTCTCCTGGCTTACTGCTTAGCTGTGTCACAGAATATGATGGACATGATATTAAACTGCAGGGCTTTGAGTAGATCTTAGACCTGCTTGTTGCCAACTCTGAGATGCAGGGAAACTGGAGAGATTGAAAAATTTATAATGAGCCTCAATAAAAATGTGACATTTCAAAAGTAGTGATTTCTTGCTTAATCTCCCTATTTTCACCAGATATTAAAGAAATTGAGTAGAATTTATATTCTACTGGATGTTATTGTGTACCATCGAGTCTGAAGCACCTCATTATTTGACCCTCTCACAGATGTTCAGAGGTATAAATCATCTTAGAGGAGATTGCTGTTCTTTCTCCCTCAGAGCTGGTAAATTTGACCTGTGTGCCTTTAGGTTGGCAACACAGCTTCTTAACACTAAGCCACCAGAGCTACTGAATGTATTTTTTAAAAATTATTAAATTTT
>NW_006399776.1:8371186-8374383 GCF_000299155.1 Elephantulus edwardii
TTAAAAGTACATGAGTCAAAAATGAAAAAGCAATAATATTCCAAGTAGAGGCTCTAATAGTGGCACAAATCAAGTTACAGAGGGAAGGTAGTTCTTAAAAGAAAAGGCCTATTGACTAGCACTTTGTCTATTATAGTATAAAGATTAGGCACAACAAGAAGTAGAGGCTCAACTATGTCATTTATTGTTCTTAAGTCCTGGACCAAATTCCATCTACCACTGGGTTATTTTACAACTCAGAAGTCCGCATGCAAGGTAGAGGTGAAGTAAGGAACTGCTTATGAGGTTTTCCGTCAATTCCAAGAACTAAGAATTAGTGAGAAGAGTTGGGACCTCAGAAGGCTTTTAGGAACAAATAGTAGGCTCTTGTGTCCAGGAGAAAACGGATATACTTACCAGTAATGTTAATGCTCACCCACAGCTCTTCTGGGAGGATCTAAATCATTGAAGTGTGAATGTATTTAATTGATGTTGTTGCATACCTTTGAGTCAGATCTGACCCATAACTGAGCCTCTGGTGGATTCTCAGAGGCAGTTAATCACACATGGGAGGAGATTGCCCATCATTCTTCTGCAATACTGACACTTAAGGACATTATTTTGGAAACAGGAATGGCATCCACTTCCTAAAAAACATGCTTTTGAAAACTCTATGAACTTTTGAAAGGCTTCAGGCCTTTTGTTTATAGGGTTGCTGTGAGTCATGCTCGACTTGATGGCAATCAACAACAATACACCAAGAGTTTTATAAAATCGGAAGCTGTTAAGTTAAACTTGATTCAAGATAACTTTGTGTGCCAGTGAGAATTATGCTCCATAACTTTGTGCAATGACCAATTTTTCCAAAGTTGGTTAAAAGTCCTTTCTCCCAAGGTATCACTGGATGGACTTGAACTGTCAATCTTTTGTTTAGTAGACAAGTATATAAACTAGATTTGCATTAGGTATGTTGTTGTTGTAGTTATGTGCAATTGAGTCACCTGAGACTCATAGTGACCCTATGAACAACAGCCCTAAACCCTGCTCTATTCTGTGCCAATTTTATTGTCTCTGACACACCTACCCCCATTACCCCAGTTACTGAATCAATCCATCTTCTAGAGAGTCCTTCTTTCTTGTGCTGTCCCTCTACCTTCCCAAGCATGACCTCCCTCTCCAAGGACAGCTCTCACCTTGCAACATGTCCAAATTATGTCAGATGAAGCTTCAGAATCTTTGCTTCCAAGAAGCCTGCTCTCACTTTTTCTAGGATAAACTCATTTGTTCTTCTAGTAATCCATGGTATATTCAATACTCTTCTCCAGTACCACAGCTCAAAGGCATCAATTCTCCTTGTATCTTCCATTGTCATTGTCCAGCTTTCTGATGCATAGCAAGTAATTGCAAAGATTATGGCCTGAGTCAGATGGACCTTAATCTCCAGGCTTACATTATTGCTCTTCAGTACTTTGGAGAGGTCTCTGACAACAGACTTTCCCAAAACAATTCGTCTTTGTTTTCCTGCCTCCTGGTACCAAGAGTGTGTATTGTGGAGCCAAGCAGTTAACAATCTCAATCTCTTTGCCATCAATCACAATGCTCCCAATTGGCCCAGAGCTGAGAATCTGTCTTCTTGATGCTGAGCATCAATCCATGTTTTAGGCTTCAGTCTTTGACCCTCCGCAACAAGTCTTCAGGTCCTTTCCTGTTTCAGCAAGCAGGGTTGTGTCATCTGCATAATGCAGATTGTTGATGAGTCTTCCTCCAATCCTGATGCCACATTTCTCCTCATAGTGCCCAGCCTCCCGGATAATTTGTTCTGCATACATTGAAAAGGAGAACATAGCGAACATCTTTCCCAATTTTGAACCGTGCAGTATTTTCTTGCTCTGTTCTGAGGACTGCGTTCTGGTCCAAGTATAGGTTTTACATAAGGATAATCAAGTGTTCTGGGATTCTCATTCCTCTCAAAGTCAGCCACAGTTTGTTTTGATCCTCACAGTCTAATGCCTTTGCATAGTGAATGAAACACAGTCATTCTTCAGGTCTTCCCTGATTTCAGCCAAGATCCATCTAACATTAGTTATAATATCCCTAGTACTATGACCTCTTCTAAATCCAGCCTGTACTTCTGGCAGTTCTCTGTTGATGTGCTTTCCCAGTCATTTTTGTATAATTTTCAGCAGAATCTTGCTTACAGGTGATATTAATGATATTGTACGGTAATTTTCACACTCTGTTGGGTCACCTTTCTTTGGAAATACAGATCTCTTCCAGTCACTCAGCCAGGTGGTTGTCCTCCAGATTTCTTGGAACTTGGTGAGCTCATCCAGAGCATCATCTGTTTGTTGAAATACGTCATAGAGAATCATTAATAGGGGTGAATTACTTTAGAAAACTAACTCAGGATATCAAGATGATACAAGTATGATCCTACTCATTACCTTCCAGTCAGAACATACACGTAGTTGACCATATGTTGTGTTTCCAAGGATGTAAATTAAATAGGAAGAGATTGCCCATCTTTCTGCCTAAAAGCATATGATGAATTTGAAGCTCCTGGGAGGAGCCACCTTTTAATTAGCAGCATAACAACCTCTGGATTATACCACCAGAACTCCTGGTAGTATGGTCCTGGGAAGAGCGAGCTCTTCTGTTTTTAGAATCCTGTCTTTTAACAGGAAGAGACTTAGTTATCTCAACCAGATGGATACAGAGGAGCTCTTGGGGAAATTTTCTTAAAGATCCATCATGATGTCTCCACTTTCCCTCTTGGAAAGTTGCTCTCTATTTGACTAAAAATAAAAAAAAATAATTCCAACTTGTTGTCAAGGTGGAAAAAATTCAGGGCTGATCATCTACTGGGTTTTTGGAGCCTGTAAATCACATTGGAGCGTGTAGCCCATCATTCTCCTGATGATTTAAACTGCCAGAAATTTACCACCTTTGGGATAGCAGTGAAATTCTATGGACTATACAACCAGAGCTCACTATGCTTTATTCAGTCTCTTATCTCTTTTTCTCTCCTTGAGAGGTAAATTTTTTTTCACTTGTAAACATAAAAGCAAGAAATGAAAATGTCCTCTATTTGGCAATGCAAATCAAAACAACTATGAGATATCATCTCACCCCAGTAAGAATAGCAAAATATAACAGAACAGCAAGCAACAAATGTTGGTGAGGATGTGGAGAAACTGGAACTCTTATTCACTGTTGGT
>NW_006399776.1:8375118-8377433 GCF_000299155.1 Elephantulus edwardii
AAAAAAAAATTTAAAAATAAAACTGGACATAGAAATTCTGTATGACCCAGCTATTCCACTGCCTGGAGTATACCCAGAGAAATGAGAACTGAGGCACAAATGGAAACATGTACACCAATATTCACAGCAGCATTATTCACCATCACAAAAACATGGAAACAGCTCAAAGGTCCAACAAGAATCGAATTGATTGAGAAATTATGGTACGTACACACAATGGAATACTATGTGGCACACAGGAGCAATAATTTTGTAAGTCACTATCTAACCTGGGAAGGACTGAAGGGCATTATGCTAAGTAAAGTAAATCAATCCTACTCTTTTGTAAAAAAAAAAAAATCCTCTATTTGAGCAACCATTGTTTGTGAAATGATGGTGAAGTTTTATTATAGCACAGGACATTTAAAATTCTATTCAAGGATGTAGCAGCCTAACATTAAAATTAAAACACTCTTAAAATATAGTTGTTATGTGTTGTTGAGTCGAAACCAATTCGTAGCTGACCCTCCAATGAGTTTTCAGGAGCTACAAATCACATGGGAAGAGATTCTCCATCTTCCACAAAGCAACTGGTGGTTTTGAACCATGTGACTTTATGTTGACAACACAGCTCCTTATCACAAGTACAAATGCAGTGTGGAGTGCACTCACCAGTCTATGCCAGGGCATTTGGAGAATGGCTGTCTGACCAACAGATTGGAAGAGGTCCATATTTGTTTCCATTGTCAAGAAAGGTGAGCCAACTGAAGGTGGAAATTTTTGAACAATATTATTGATATCATATGCAAGCAAAATACTGCTGAAGATCAGTCAAAAACAGCTAGAACAGGATATAGATAAGGAACTGTTAAAAGTTCTATCAGGATTTAGAAGAGGCTGTGGCACAAGGGATATCATTGCTGTTGTCAGATGTTTCCTGGCTGAAAGTAAGGAATATCAAAAGAATGTTTATTTGTGCTTTATTTACCATGCAAAGGCCTTGACTGTGTGGATCATAACAAGTTGTGTCTGAAATTGAGAAGAATGGGAATCCCAGAGCACTTGATTGTCCTCATAAGAAACCTATACCTGGAGCAGGAGGCTATTGTGTGAACAGAGCTGGGGAGAACTAAGCTTGGTTTGAAATTGGGAAGGAGGTGTGCTAGGTTTGTATTCGTTCTCTGTACCTATTCAATCTGTATGCTGAGAAAGTTATCCAAAAAGCTGGATTTTATGAGGAGTAGTGTGGCATCAGGACTAGAGGGAGATTCATCATTACCCTGCATTATGCAGATGGTACAACCTTGCTTGCTGAAAGTGAAGAGAACTTGAAGCACTTGTTGCAGAAGATCCAGGAATGAAGCTTTTGGTATAGATTGCATCTCAATGTCAGGGGGAAAAAGATTCTTATCACTGGACTGATAGACAGCGTCATGATGGATGGAGAGGAGATCTGTCAACAGCTTCATCTTGCTGGGGTCCACAATTAACACCCTTGGTTCCAGCAGTCAGGAAATAAGGAGACACATTGTTCATGGTAAATCTGCAGTTGATCTTTCCAAGTTATTGAGGAGTAGTTATGTCAGTTTGAAGACTAACGTGCATCTGATTCAAGCTATAGTCACTCTGATTTCAAGCTATGCATCTGAGAACTGGACAATGAGTAAGGATGACAGGATAAATGAATGAATAAGAACTGATGTCTTTGAGCTGTGGTATTGAAGAAGAGTGCTGAATATCCCATGGACAACCAAGAGAATAAACAGGTGCAGCTGGAGTGCTCTTTGGAGGCAAAAATTATGAGATTTCACCTCACATACTTTGGACATGTTATTAGGAGATGCTATTCCTTGGAGAAGGACATGACGTTGGGAAGAGTGGAGGGTTGATGAAGGAGAGGAGGATCCTCAACCAGGTGGATTCATATGATGACTGTTACAAGGGGCTCTTGTGTGTCATGAAGTGTGAGGACGGCACAGGATAGAACAAGGTTCAGATCTTTTGTTCACAGGGTCACTAAGAGTTGTTCGTATTCGACTCGCTGGCACCTAACAATAATAGCAGCAGAATATATGCAATCTAACTGATGGAAAGGATTATTACAGGTAGTTAAGAACAAAACAAGAACTGGTTAGGCCACAGCTAGTGGATACGTGTATGAGAGGAAAACAAAGTTGAAGGGGAGCAGTAGGAAATGTTCTTGTGACATTATTTTGCAGAACTATATTGGCTTGTTTTATTCAGAGATGTAACTGAATTGAACCAAGTTTTGTTGACGTAGTCTATAAAGAGACACTGGTCAAAAGAAAAATGTCAGCAGTCAACGTTTTTGGAAT
>NW_006399776.1:8381818-8387752 GCF_000299155.1 Elephantulus edwardii
AGAACAAACTGGGAGGAGAGTAGAGAGAATAGTGCAACAATGAATGAATGGAAACCCAAAATCTCTGTAAATGTTTATGAAAATTAATAAAATTATAGAAAAAAAAGAAAATGTTAACTCTTGATATAAAGAAAAAAAAGAAAAGAAAAAAAAATCCACTGGCGGATCAGCTATAACTTGGTTCTGACTCAATTTATGGGAGGTGGGATGATAAAAGTAAACTAAATAACTCTATTAGGGGGCAATAAAGGTCATTTGTCTATCTAGGTAAAAGAAAGTATCGTACTAGCTTTTATAGACAACTTCTTTCTTAAAAATAAAATTTTTATTTTTATACAGGTTTACTTACAAAGTTTGTAAACTTGGTTTTTCGCACTGGAGCTTTTCCATTTCCTTTATCCTATTCTCCCTCCACCCATTAAATTGTACAACCCTATGATTACCCCCACTCACCCATCCTCACACTTCTGCTCTCACCCACCCTCCTTTAGATTTTCATACACGTTTTACTAGTTATCATTCTATTTCTATATTAATGGTCTTATGCAGTATTTGTCCTTTTGGGACTGAGTTAATTTCCTTAGCATGATATCTCCAGTCCCTTCCAAGTTAGGTAGTAATTTTCACAGTCATTGCTCCTGTATGCTGTGTAGTATTCCGTCATGTGAATAGACAAAAGATATGGAAAGACTTTTCATGGAGGAAGATACCTGGATGGCCAACAGACACATCAAGAAAATCACTGGCAATAAGAGAGAAGAAAATCAAAACCACAATGAGATACCATCTCACCCAAGCAGCGTGACAAATTTTAACAGCAAGTAATTAAAGTTGGAAAGGATGTGGAGGACTAGGAACTCCTATACACTGTTGGTGGAGATTGTAAAATGGTACAACCCCTCTCAAAGGCCAGTTTGCCATTTCCTCAAAAAACTGAACAAATTCCATACGACCCATATGATTCCATTGTTTGGAATATACCCCATGAAAATGAGAATTAAAACACAAATGGAGACTTGTACACCAATGTTCATAGTAGCATTATCCATCATCACAGGAATATGGAAAATGTCTAACCACAATTGCATGGACGGAGAAATTATGGTACATTCCAATGTCTCTTATAATTAACTTGGTTCCTGAAACATTGATCTGTGTAGTGTTGCAGATAGAATTAACGTGGAAAAATCTCACAGAGGTCACTTTACTATCTGTAGCCAGCAGCTTGTGGGTATACAACGGCAGAAATATGAAAACTAAGGAAAGTTTTCTAGTAAAGTAAAAAGAAGCCTCCCCATCAGACTTAGAAATAAAGACATATGTAGAAGAAACTATTTTCACTGATAGAAAGGCTATCTTGGATTTTGTCCTAAAAGTTCTCAAGAGAAGAATTTTTATATACATTAAGTCATTTGGATCACATTATTTTTAATGAACTAGTTTTATCTGTTATGTAACCACACTATAATGCTCACTTACTGAGGTTAGGTTAGTTCTGACTCAGAGTGAGTTGCCACTGGGTTTCTGAGATACAAATCTTAAATGCAGGAGGCTGCTCATCTTGCTCTCAAGGAGAAACTGGTAGAGTTGAATCCTTAGAAAAACCTTTAGAAAACTGTTTGAAAAGCAGCCTTTGTTGAGCAGCACAACATGCCATGGATTAGGCCACCAGAACTGTTTTGAGTTTATGCCAGCTAATTGCTTAAATGGTCTGCCTGGAGGTAAATACAGTCATAATAGTTCAGTTTGCCACAAGGAGATATATGTGTTACTAAATTTTGTGATAAAAACCACATAGTTTATGGAGGAAATTGAGTTAAGGCACAACACTCAAAAACTTTAATAGTAACTCGTGGGGGAGGAAGGAATTTCATTAAAATGGCAGTAGAAGCTTTCACTTTTAAAAAATACGCATAAATAATTGAGGTAGTGTGTTTCCTCCTCCCACACAGGAGACTGGGTTTGATTTCCAGCCAGTGCTCGTCAGGTGTGGTCACCATCTTTCCAGTGGAGGCTTGATCATTGCTATGATGCAATGTACGCACAGGTACGAGAGGAGCTTCACACGAGCACGGTCTAGGGAGGTAGGCTGGGCGATCTGCTTCTGCAAAGCAGCCAATCTCATCAGCAATTCATCATATGATGGCTAGGACTGGGAAGAACGTCTTCATTCCTGGCTGGAGTCACTCAGAGTCTTCCTCTGAGTCTGGCTTGATGGCAGATAATAGCAGCAACTACACAATAAACACAACCTTTTATCATAGAAAAACCCTTTCGTTTGCTCCTAAGGGTTGTAGGGGTTGTTTTTTTAACAATTATTCTGAGGTGTTGGAAAATGATTATGCAAAATTAGAACAGAAATTGTAAAAACAAATGTGATGGTACAGCTTATCACATGAGTGGTGAACTGGGGTAGTCAGTAGTTGGTTGAGACGTGTGTGTGTGTCTGTGTGTGTGTGCATTTTGTGTATTTCTATGTGGCTCAATTAGCTGGGTACTGTTTCTGAGGTGCATTTGGTGTGTCTTATAGATGAGATTGTGTACAGAAAACTCAAAATTTGTATTACACTCAATTTGTCTCCAGCAGAGTTTAGAGCTGTGGGTCATAAAGTAGTTATGAGAGGTAGTTGATTTGATGGTACATAACAAGAATAACAATTGTGTTGAAATAAATTCACATTTTTGAAACAAGTATTACAGTTGCACTCACTATGTAAGCCAGAAAGATGGCAATGATTGCTAAATAAAAATTTTCCAGACCAATTCATGACCATCTCATGGCACTGTAGAAGTTATCCATTGGGCTTTCTTTATTGTAAACTTTTTTAAAAAGTAATATTTTATTGTAGACTCATCAACAATCTGCATTATGCAGATAACACAACCCTGCTTGCTGAAACTGATGAGGACCTGAAGCACTTGCTGCAGAAGGTCAAGGACTGCGGTCTTCAATATGGATTGAAGCTCAATATCAAGAAAACAAAGATTCTCACCACTGGGCCAATTAACAGCATAATGATAGATGGTGAAGAGATTGAGATTGTTGACAGCTTCCGTTTGCTTGGCTCTACAAATCAACATTCTTGGTATCAGCCTCCAGGAAATTAAAAGACAAATTACAGTGGGAGAGTCTACTGTCAGAGACCCCTCCAAAGTACTGAAGAACAACGATGTCAGTCTGGAGGCTAAGGTGCACCTGATACAGGCCATGTTCTTTCCCATTACCTGCTATGCATCAGAGAGCTACACAATGACTAGGGATGATTGAAGGACAGTTGATGCCTTTCAGTTGTGGTGCTGGAGAAGTGTATTGAATATACCATGGACTGCTAGGAGAACAAACAAGTTTGTCCTGGAGAGGGTGAAGTTAGGCTGCTCCTTGGAGGCAAGGACTCTGAAGCTTTGTCTGGCATACTTTGGACATGTCACAAGGTGAGAGTAGTCCTTGGAGTGGGATGTCATACTTGGGAGGGTGGAGGAGCAGCACAAGAGAGGAGGATACTAGATGAGATGGATTGGTTCAGTCACTGGGGAAATGGGGATTGATCTGTCAGAGACAATAAGATTGTCAAGGGGTAGAGCAGGATTTAGGGCTGTTACATAGGGTTACTATGAGTCACAGGCAACTCAAAGGCACATAGCAACAATAATAATGACAATACTGTATTGTGGTTTTAATAAAAAAGTACACAGCAAATTGTTGGTTGGATGTTTTTAGGTGCCATGTAGTCAAGTATGACTAATAGCAACCCTATGAACAGCATATCTTAACCCTATCCTATCCTGTGCCTTCTTTTTGTTTCCTCATACATTAGAGCCCATTGCAGCAGTCACTGCGTCAATACACTTGGTCAAGGGTCTTCCTCTCTTTTGTCGACCCTTTATCCTTCCAAACATCATGATCATCTCCAAGCAATTGCTCATCCTACCAACAAGCCTGAAGTATGTGAGGTGAAACCTCATCAGCCTGGCCTCCAAGAATATTCTGGCTGTACCCTCTCCAAGATAGATTTGTTTGTTCTTTTGGTAGTCCATGGGATGTTCAGTGCTCTTCTACAATACTACAGCTCAAAGATAATGAATTGTTCTTCTGTCATCCCTATTTAATGTCCAGGTCTCAGAGGCATAGCAAGTGACTGAAAAGACCACGGCCTGAATCAGATGCACCTTAATCTTCAAACTGACATCATAACCTTTAGTAATTTGGAGACTTTGTTTTCTTAACCACAGACTTTCATAGTGCAATGCACCTACTTATTTCCTAATTGCTGGTACCAAGGATCTTAATTGTGGATTCAATTAAGATGAAGTTGTTGACAAGTTTAATATCTTTTCCATCCATCATGATGTTGCCAATTGGTACAGTGGTAAGAATATTTGTTTTCTTGACAGTGAGATGAAATCTATATTGATGGCTGCATTGATCTTCTACAACAAGTGTTTCAAGTGCTTCTCACTTTCAGCTGGCAAATTGTGTCATCTGCATAGCACAGGTTATTGTTGAATCTACCTGAAATCCTAATGCCACATTTCTTTTCTCAGAGCACAGTGCCTCAAATAATTTGCTAGTATACAGATTGAGTAGATATGGAGAGAGATTACAAGCCTGACACACACCCTTCTTAATCTTAAACCACTTAGTATCTCCCTGTTCTGTTCACAATACAGCCTCCTGGTCCAGGTATAGGTTTCACATAAGCACAATTAGAGCTCGGGGATTCCCATCCTTTTCAATGTCAGCCACAACTTGTTATGATCCATGGTCAAATGCTTTTGCAAAGTCAATAAAGCACCAACAGACGTTCTTCTGGTATTCTTTACTTTCAGCCAGGATCCATCTGATAACAGCAATGACATTCCGAGTGCCACAGCCTTTTCTAAATCCTGCTTGAAATCTAAATCCATTTCAGCAGTATTTTGTTTGCATGAGATATTAATGATACTGTTCAATAGTTTCCACATTCAGTTGTATCACCTTTCTTGGGAATAGGAACAAATATGGACCTCTTCCAATCTGTTGGCCAGACAACTGTCCTCCAAATTTGCTGGCATAGACTGGTGAGGACACCCAAGGTTGAATCTGTTAATCTAAAGCAGTCAAGTAGAATCTCATGGATTCCTGGGGCCTTGTTTTGTGTGGGTTTTTGTTTGTTTGTTTGTTTGTTTGTTTGTTTTTTGCCAATGCCTTCAATGCAGCTTCCACTTCCTCCGCCATTACATGCTCATATGGTGTTGTTGTTGTTCTTATGTGCCGTTGAGTCGTTTGCAACTCATAGCGACCCTATGTACAACAGCCCTAAACCGTGCTCTATCCTGTACCAATCTTATTGCCTCTGACACACCCATCCCAATTACCCCAGTCACTGAATCAATCCACCTCATAGAGGGTCTTCCCCTCCTGCGCTGTCCCTCTACTCTACCCAGCATGATGTTCCTCTCTAAAGACCTGTCTCTCATATGGTACTTCCTGAAATTTTTCAGTATCAATCAGTTCTTTCTAGTACAGTAATTCTGTGTGTTCCCTCCATCTTCTTTTGATGTTTTCTGGGTCATTCAATACCTTGCCTGTAGCATCCTTCAATATTGCGACTCGAGGTTTAAATTTTTTTTCAGTTCTCTCAGCTTGAGGAATGCAGAATGAGTTCTTTCCTTTTTATTCTCCAATTCCAGCTCTCTGCTGCACATTCCACTTGAGTGCTCATAAAAAATCTCTACATCAGCGGTGTGGCGCTTTCTCAAAAAATTGCAAATAGCGATACCATTTGACCCAGCAATCCCATTACTGGGAATATACCCCAGAGAGACCATATCTGCCATCCAAGCAGGTATATGCACACCCAGTTTATTGCAGCTTTGTTTACAATAGCAAAGAGTTGGAAGCAGCCTAAGGGCCCATCAACAAACGAATGGATAGAGAAGCTGTGGTATATCCAC
>NW_006399776.1:8388117-8415125 GCF_000299155.1 Elephantulus edwardii
ATAAAAATAAAAATAAAAAATTATTTTAAAAATCTCTACATCAAGTTTCTCAGTGGTATAAATTATATTTTCATAATGTGTCATCATTCTCATTACTTGCATCCTGGTGGCTCCATTGCCAATACTCCAGTATCCCTTCCCAAGTCCATCCCCTTACCTTCATATCTTTGCTTTAGTTTGTTGGTTAACATTTTGGCCTCATACAGATAGTTGAGTCTATGTACAATTTTTTTTGTTTGTTTGTTTTAAAATAGAGCTCTATGCTGAGAGGTAACATCCTTACTCTTATGTGTCAATCTGTTATAAAGTAAACATGGGACTGTTTTGATTCATGGTACAAAGAGTATTTCAGAGTGAAAGAGCCTCAGAGTATCCTAGTTTGAACTGGCCTATTAAATCTGGACTTCTAAATAATTTGAATTCTGATCTGCATTTCTCTCTTATTCAATTTGGGTTCATCTATTTTGGTCCTGATTAGAATAGTTGCTAATGTTAGAACTGATTTATAAAGTCAGGAAATTAGGAAATGTATTTCATTGAGTAAGTCTGTTGTGAAGGACCTCTTCAAAATACTACATTCATACAATGGAATTCTATGCAGCACACGGGAGCAATGATTTTGTAAATTACTACCTAACTTGGGAGGGACTAGAGAGCATCATGCTGATTGAACTAACTCAGAAAAATACTGTATAAAACCAATATTGTAGAATGAGTGTGAGGCTCTGAAGGGTGTGGGGCAGGCGTGGAAACAGGGGTAAGGATGCTTGGGTGGAACTAATCATAAGGTTTCACAATTCAGTGGGTGGGGATGGTGAAGGAAATGGGAAGGATCTTTCGTGAAAAAAAATGTATTCAAACTTCATGAATAAATTAGTATAACATTTTTTATTCATTTTTTTTAAAAAGAATGTCAGTTGGAAAACTAAGGTGCCTGATTCAGGTCATGGTCTTCTCAATCACTCGCTACTCTTCAAGAAATAAGACAATGAATAAGGATTACAGCAAAATAATTGGTACCTTTGAGTTGCAGTCCTGGAGAAGAGTACTGAATATCCCATGAACTGCCAAAAGAAAAAAAAACCCAGATATGTCTTGAGGAAAGTGCAGCCAGACTGCTCCCTTGAGAGAGATGGTGAAGCTTCATCTCTCATGCTTAAGGCATGTTGCTAGGCAAAGCTATTCCCTGGAAAGGGATGTCCTGCTTGGAAAGATGGAGTCAGTAAAGGAAATGAAGACCCTAAAAATATAGATTGACACAGTGACTACACTAATGAGCTCAAGTGTGTCAGAGAAGATGAGGATGGCATAGGATAGGGTACGGTTCAGGTTGGCTGTTCATAGAGTCACTGTAAATTGTACTCAACTAAATGGCATTAAAATGATAACAACAACTTCTTATAAAAATTCTGTAGTATTTGTCTATAAATAATTGAATTACTGCACATAGCATATGCCCTCCAGGTCCACCTATGTTATATGTTTCCCAGATGTATCTGTTTTCTTTGTGGTTGCATAGTATTTCACTGTGTGCATTTATCATATTTTCACCTATATCAATAGGATTCACCTATTGAAGGACATTTGGACATTTTCCTTCCCTTTCTTTTTCTGTCATGAATAATCCTGCAATGAACATAGGTGTACATATGTCTACTCATGTCACTTCTAGTCAGTCTTGAGCGTATACATCTGAAAGCGGGATTATAGATCATAAAGCAATTCTACTTTTGGCTTTTTTTTGAGGAAGGCATAATACTAGAGTGTTTGCAACTTTTACAGTCCTACCAGAAAAAGGATCTGATCTCTCCACATCCTAACCAACATTTGTTATTATCTGTTGATTTCTTTTGTTTTGTTATGGTTTTTAAATCAGTATCTTTTAAACTAGGCTGAGATTGTATTTCATTGTAATTTTTATTTGCATCTCTCTTTGAAAATTATATATATATATATCTGTATATATATGTAGACTATATAGTGACCCTTAATAAGTTTTGATTCATGGTAAAAAGAGTATTTCAGGGTGAAAATCTCAGGAAGTCCAACAGTTTCAACTGGTTCATTAAATCTAGACTGTTGAGGAATTTGATTTGTTACATGTTTCTCTCCTATTCTATTTGGTTTGTCTATTGAGGTCCTGATTAGAATGGTTGATAGTCATAGCCAGACAGCATCTAGTACTTCTGGACTCAGGGTAGACAATGTTGTGTTTGCATAGACTATTAACCCTGTAGATCTTTCTGAGACCTTGGTTTCCTTCTTTTTCATTTACTCTGAAAGTCTGTCTTTCTCCCTCAGAGTTGGTGAAGTGAATTACTTACTAACAGGGTGGTTTCATTTTGGTTTTCTTTCCTCTTGTTTGTTCATTTCTTTGACTCTAGGAATTCATTATTAGTTGTTGTTGTTGCTGTTGTTGTTGTCATCGAGTTAGGACTAACCTAGTCCAGCCCATTTTCAAAAGCAGTAAATTGCACAGAAGGAGATTGTCCATCTTTCTCCAGTGGAACTGCTGATGTATTTTAACCATGTGGCTTTGTATTCAAAAAGCAGGAATGAATAGGGATGATAAAAGGAGAATTGATGCCTTTGAGCTATGGTGCTGGAGAAGAGTGTTGAATATTCCATGGACTGTTATGAGAACAATCAAGTTGGTCCTGGAGAGAATGAAGCCAGACTGCTCCTTGGAGGCAAGGATTTAAAGCTTTGTCTGACACACTTTGGGCAGGTTGCAAGGCAGGATCAGTCCTTGGAGAGGGACATCATGCTTAGGAGGGTGGAAGGACAGCATAAGAGAGGAAGACCCTCGATGAGATGAATCAATTCAGTGAATGGGGTAATAGGTGGATCAGAGACAATAAGATTGGAATGGGATAGAGCAGAGTTTAGGGCTGTTGTACAGAGGGTTGCTATGAGTCACAGGCGACTCGCAGGCACATAACAACAACAAACAACCTTTCATTGGCAGTATAATTCTTTTCCACCTTCTTAGGCCACCTAAGTTTATTATTAGAGGAAAAAATTGGGCTATTTGAAATGCATGTTAATTAATTTGTTAATTAGCATAATTTGTTTTAATATGCAAACCAATACATGTTTCTAAGGCATGGCAAATGGTGGCCTTCACAACTAGACTTTAAGTAGTTGTTGTTTTTAAGTGCCATCAAGTTGAGTACAACTCATAGTGACTCTATGAACAACAGATCTGAACCGTGTCCTATCCTGTGCCATCCTTATCATCTCTGACACATATGAGTCCATTGCTGCTCACCTTGCCAATTCATCTCATTGAGGGTGTTTTTCTCTTTCAATGACTCTCTACCATTCCATGTATGTCTTTTCCAAGAAATAGCACACTTAAAGTATAAAAGACAAAGGCTTGCTATCTTTGTCTCCATAGAACATTCTGACTGCACTTGATCCACGATGTATCTGTTTGTCTTTTGGCAGTTCATGGAGTATTCAATACTCTTATCGAATCACACAACTCAAAGACATCAATTCTTCTATCAACCTTATTCATTGTCCAGCTCTCAAATGCATAGCAAGCAATTTACAAGACCATAGCTTGAATCAGGCACACCTTAGTCTTCAAAATAAACATGTTCCTCAGTACTTTGGAAAGGTTATGGACAGCAGACTGTTGCAGTTTAAAATACTTAAACACAACTTTCCATATGTTTCTTGGCTGCTTGATTTTCCTTTTGAGTGAAGTATCTATTAATGTCTTTGCTAATTTTAAAATTTGCTTGCCCTTTTGTTATTGAGTTGTTGAGCGGTTGAAGTTTTCTGTATATTTTAGAGATTAGACACCAATTGGATATTTCATTTTCTACCCTGTTCCGAAGCTGCCTTTTTATTCTTTTGATAAAATCTTTTGGTGAGCATAATTTTTAATTTATTTATGAAGTTCCAATTATATGATTTGTCTTCTATTATTAATGAAATTGATTTCTGGTATTATTTTCACTTGATTGTAGTGTTTCGGTTTTTTAATGTGTTCCTCACTTCTTTTACCTGAAATTTTGTTGTAAAGTTTTGCATTTGTATTAGTAAATTGAGGAAACAGTTTTCTTTTTTTATGATGCCATTGCCTTATTTTTGAATCAAAGTGATATGCACATCATAGAGTGATTTAAGGCATATACATTGCTCTTCTATGTTTTTTAAGAGTAAAATTGATGTACGCCCTGAATATTTGGGGAAATTTTTTGGTGAAACCTTCTGATTGTGGACTTTTGGGTTGTTATTAGGAGCTTTTTGTGACATCTTCAATTTATTGAGTTCCTTTAGATTTTGTACCTTTATTTGCATCAGTTTAGGAACATAATGTGTTTCTAGAATTTTGTCTATTTTATCTAGGTTTTCTAATTTGGTAGAGTACGATTTTTCATAATTTTCCATTTTGAGTTTTTTATCTAGGTTGAATCTGCTGTCATGCTTCTAATTTCATTTATTATAACACCCCATTTCTAATTCATAGCAACTGTCTTATCTATTATCATTTGCTTCTTTGGTTTTGTTTTCTCTCTCCCCTCTTCCCCTCCGCCCCCCTGCTGTTTCTCAATCCAATGAGTGGTCTCTATCATGTTGATTCTCTTAAGGAATACATTTCTGATTTTTTCACTCTATTGTTTTTCTGTTTATCTTTGTGCTGCTTTTACTCATCATCTTCTACTCAAGTTTTCCACTTAATTTATTACTTCTGGATCTTTTTTTTATAAAAATTAGGTATTTATTACTATGAGTTCCTTCTGAATATTGCTTTTTTTGTGTTCCAAAGGTTTTGATATGTTGCTTTTTAAGTTTGTTTTGATTTTAAGTAATTTTGAAATTTCATTTCTTTTATGAACCAAATAGTTTTTAGTGGTGTATTACTTAGTTTCTATGTAAAAATTTTTCCTTGTTATTCTTGTTTCCAACTTCGTACTGCTGTGTTAAAAAAAGAGATGCTTTTATTATTTTGAATGTTATAAACTTGTTTAATAGGCTAGTATAGCATCTATCCTACGAAATTATCCATGTATCTTACTGGAAAATGTATTGTTCTGCTGATGAGTGAAAGGTTTTATAGAGAGAGATATAGAGATAGAAATAGAGATAGAGATAGATATCTAGATAGATAACTATAGAGATATTAGATATAGATATATTAGTGGATAGAGATAGATAGAGATATATTAGATATAGTTAAATTGACCTGAGGTTTTATTTAAACCCATTTATCCTCCATGTCCTTACTGATCTTTTCAAAAGTCATATCTAGAATTGAAACTGGTATGTTGAAGTCCACAATTATTATTATGGAGTCTCTTTATTCAAATTAGCCAGAATTTGTGTCTATCTATTAGAGCATTGGTGTAGGGTGTGTATTTATTTCTAATTACTATGACTTTTTGATGCATTGATCAAAATCCATCATTATGTAATGTCTCATATTCTTTGGATGTTACCAGAAGGGCCTTGTCTCTGGATAAATACATGTTTCATAATGTAGAGGGTCAATAAAAGAGAAGAAGATTGAAAAAAGATGATTTGACAGTGACCGTAACAATAAGCTTAAGCAGAGTAGTGATTATGGGGATGGTACAGGAGTGGACAATGTTTTAGTTTTTGGTACACAAGGTTGTCAAAACTGAAACCAACTCAATGACACCTAACAGCGATAGCACTGACAGCAGCAGCAACATTCTTTTCTCTGATAGTTCATTTTCACTTTTTATTAGTAGTTTTAATTTTGTGATGAATCTTTTTTCTTTCTTTCATTTTTCTAGTCTGCATAATTTTTTAGGTATTTTCTCAGTGGTTCCTACAAAAATGACATCACACAACTTTGTTTGCTGAAATATTTATACACACGGGCCTTTCTACAGAGTCACAAAGTGGATTTCAACCACAAACAATTAGGTTAACAGATGATCATGAATTTCTTGTTTTAAGGAACTTTAAAATCCATTGGTTTTTTAGGTGATTTGGAAGCATATCAATTGTATAGAATCCATCTCCCCCATAGGGTTTTCATGGCTATAAGCTTCAGGGGAGCAGGCTGCTTCTCACGCACAGCAACTGGTAGTTTGAACCAGTCAACTTCAGGTTATCAGCCAAGTGCTTAACCACGATACCACAGGGCTCTTTCCAGGGACCTCTTTAGCTAAAAATTATAAGTTAAATTATTGAGCTCTTATCACAGATCAGACATATTGCTGAATCTTTTCTTTGCTCAATTTCAGGAAACTGTGTAGGTAATACCTTAGTTTCTTCTCTTAACCTTTCTTTTTTCCTTTTCTTGAAAGGAAAGGACTGCCTCTGAGTCCTAAACCTTAAGTTTACAAGGCAGGTAATGCTTCCAGGTTTTCCTAGCACATTACCTGCTTCCTAATATGGATAGCAAGATGCATTCACTCCTCAAAACAAATAGGACATTCAGTGAATATGATTAAAGGGTTCCATGATCAAGGCTCTCCTTAGGCTATGTCAGAAGAAATTAATTTTTAACTGCTGTACTTTCTTAATTTCTTAGGCAGGTTTTCACACACAACATGATCATGGAAAGCAGTGAGCAGAAGAAAGTTAAATAAATGATAATGCAAAGGTGCATTCCTGTACGTGACTAGGTGTGGACATATATTTGATGAGATTAAGGTCTATTATATTTTCATGATTAACAGTCACAGAATTGAAACTTGTACTTGAGGACAGGAATTTGCCTCATACATTCCAACATTCCTTGTCTCCTGAACAAACCATTACATTGAAGTCATCTAATCCCCTTGTTTTTCTACTTCTCTCTTTAGCTTGATTCTGACTCCTTTCTTCTCTGATCATTTTACCTCATTGTTATGGAATTGTTTTGTTTTCTCACCCTATCCCTGGCCAAAATTTGTTTTTTCTGGTGAAAAGTGGAGATAATAGGATGTAATATGCAAAGAGTAATAGGTCAGACAAAAGTGCTCATATTTATTCTCCTAAAATGTATCCTTTTACTAGTATGCCTTTATAATAGAAACCTTTTTAATATCAAACAGAAAATTTTAACATATATTTTATAATAAAAATTTATATTAGTCTAAAAAGTCACCATGGACTGCCAGGAGAATAAACAGGTTTCTTCCTGGAGAGGGTGAAAGCAGGCTTCTTGGAGGTGAGGATTTTGAAGCTTCGTCTGACCTGCTTTGGGCATGTTGCAAGGACCAGCCCTTGGAGAGGGATATCATGCTTGGAAGGATAGAGCGATAGTGCAAGAGAGAAAGATCCTAGATTAGATGGATTGACTCAGTGACTGGAGTAAGGGAGGGGGTAAGTGTGTCAGAGACAAAGAGGTTGGCTCAAGATAGAGCAGGGTTCAGTTTGTACATAGAATCGCTATGAGTTACAAGCAACTCAATGGCACATACCAACAAACAACAAAGTTAGTGAAAAACTAAAACTACATAGACTTTAAGTTTTGTACTAAATAATAATTTCTTTTAAAAAATTGCATAGACAACTAGTATCGATTAGAATTTCTCTAGGCCAATATTTCTGAACTCTGTATGTTACTTTTAATCTCTAGCAGAAGTTTTTGTTCTCTTTTTTTAAAAAAAAATTGTGATTTGAATAACAGTTTTTGAAACCTGTTAATATTTCATTGACCATTTATATATATTTTTAAATAATTAATTATAATGATCACAGTGTAATTATACTTTCATTGGTTCTACTCTGTAATTCTTTTTTTCTCTCCATTAATTCTGAGAGAGATTAAGAAGCTATAACTGATTGACTTTAAGTAGGGCTAGAGTTTCCATCTTCTATTACTAAAGTCATTACCACTGTGATGGATAGCATAAGTTCATTCTTTCATTTATTTGTCATTATGTGCTGAAAACCTACCAGGTGCCAAACATGGGGAGGAATTATGATTAAAATAAAGACTTTTTTTGAAAGAACTGGATTTTAATTCCTGTTTAATTTAAATCCTCTTTTAAGTAAATTTATATCTGTAATTTCCTAAATATTTGTCCCTGGCCAAGTCAGTTATACAAGTTGCTAGGCTTCAAATTTTCCCATGCATAAATATGTGTGCAAATATCCTTTAGGCTTGTATTGAGGTTATGGATAGAATATGTGAAAAACATTAACGCAGAGGTCTGATACTTTTATTATTTCAGGCATTGTAAGCAAAGAGGTTGACAGCATAAATACTTCCTGTATTCAAAGAATTTGCATGGATCAAATTCTATACTCAAAGAATAAGAGCATTTACCAAATGATCACATGTATAATGGTACATATTTACAAGTGCAAATATGACACTCTTTCAAATGTAAATGTTTCAAATAGGATACTTTTCAAAATCTTAATAAGGGAGATAAATAGGCTTCTAAGGGGAGGGCCATAAGACTTCCTATAATAAAGAAACTTTATAATTAAAACACACAGCAGTATTGATGAAGTTCATAAACTTAACCTTGAGAAAAAAAGAAAAGGCCCTCACACTCATTGCTGTCAATTTGTGAATAAACCATAGATAGCCCCTGTGGGTCTTCAGAGCCTGTAAATCACGTGAGAGAAGAGTGCCATTTTCCTTCCTTGGAGTTACCAAAGAGGCCCAGCCTTTGTGTGAGCAGTGCAACTCCCTATGGACTACACAATTCCCAATGCACTTGAGGGGAGTGGGAGTGAAAAAGTAAGAGAATATATAACCAGGATTCTATCTGCATATGGTACAAAACATGCAAAATAAATCTATGTTGTTAGAAGTTAGAGTGATAGTTTATTATATATATTATAGATTATTTTATTTTGAGAGGATTAGGGACCATAAAGGAACAAAATAAGGACTGTAATTAACGTGCTGTTTAAACTTGTGTGCTTGGTTTGTATGTCTAGGTTTCATGTGTTGCTTAACTGTGTTGTTCTTGTTAACTGTTGCTGAGTCAGCCTCTGATACACAATGACACCATGCCTAAAGAAACAAAACGTTGTCTGGTCTTGCATCTATCACCACCTGATAGATTGTGAATTGAACATTGTGACTCATTAGATTATCTTACAAGTGTGTCCCCAGGACTGTCCTCTCAGTTCATCTTAGTCTGAAATTTCTGCTGAAACCTGTTTCTTGTTATTATGTGCACTCAGTACTTTTTGCCAACACCACTATTCAAAGGTATTGATTATTCTCTAGTCATTCTTATTTATGTCCACTTTTCATATTCATAGGGAACAACTGAAAAGATCATAGCTTGACACAGCCATCCGTTCGTCTTTACCTGATGTCCTGGCTCTTTATCACGTTGGAGAGGTCTCTGACAGCGATTTTTCAGATGCAACACAACTTTTTATTTCTTTTTTGCTATCATAGGTGTTAATTGTGGATGCAAGCAAAATGAAATAATTGATAACATCAATCTTTTTTTCCATCTAGAATGATGTTTGATCCTTCTGAATATTTTTATTTTTTTAATGTAGAATGGTAATATATATTGAAGACTTGTTTTATCTTCTTCAAGTAAGTGGTTCGAGTCCTCTTCACTTTCTACACTGAGGACAATTGATTGTTGTACTTGAGGTGTATTGACCAGAGTGACCTTTCTTCTATGGAAGGTGAGATTTCTATCATTGAGTCAAAAAAGTCCCCTAACAAGAGGAAATACACCTATTTTTATATCAACTAATAAAAACTAATCACACTGCTATATTAATTTTAGTCAATTATGCTATAATGTCAATGAGTTCCTAAATTTTTCTATATAAATCTCTGGGTTTCTACAAAGAGGTTAAATGTAAAACATAAAAAAAAATCTATATGATTATGATCATATGTTTTTCTGTGTGTAAATTTTATTTCAAAAAAATAATATTAGAATGCATTTTGTCATTTGTTGTTGTGGTGGACTGTCAAGTTGGAACCACTCATAGTTAACCCTCCAGCAAAGTTTTAATGGCAGTTAATTGCACAGAAGGAGCTTGCCTATCTTTCTCTTGTGGAGCAGCTGCTGTATTTGACCCATGTGCCTTTGGGATTGCAGCATATTCTCTTTACCACTAGGCCACCAGAGCTCCCTAAATGGCTTTACCATTTAGTAATTTATTACTTAGTCACTTAATAGTTGACATATAATTCTAGGAGATAAGAAGGGCAGGTAATTTATCTCCAATCTTACAAAGAGAAAACAGACTTGGAGTCTGGGTCAAACTTGCAGTGTTAATTAGAAGTAGAGCTGTAGTGAATAAAGAGTTGCAAGGCCAATTCAAGTCCACCAGCCGCCCTAAAGAAGAAAGATAGTTAATCTCTTCTCGTGCAATTTAGAGCCTCTGGACACCCATTGAAGTATCTTCTTTGAGTTGGTTCCCGCTCAATGACACATAACACCAATAACAGCCAGAGGAAAACAAGCTCTGTCAAAGAGCCCAACATACAGTAAATACTCAGCAAAAGCCATACGAATCTGGATCATAGACTGGTACACTGTCTATTCATCATCTTGTTCTGGGAGTGAGCATCTGCTCTGGTGGTCTGATTCCGTGATGGAACTTGTGTATTCTCTTCTCAGAAAGGAATAGAGATGAGCCCTGAGTCAAATGTTCCACGTAGCTGCCAAAATACCTGTGGAGAATTGCATAATGTAGTCCCTTCAGGGCTTAGTAAAGAATGAGTCAGACACTCAACTCTCAGAGATGATGCCCAGGAAAACAGGAAAAAGGTTCACTTAGGCAGAAATCCATGTATGTGACCTTGGATAAATCATTGAACTTATTTAGTGCAACAGTTTGAAAACAAATCTGAGGTCCCTTTGTGAGTCTTCTGTTATTAACTTGTTGAGACTCCTGAGTTTTACATCTTTCTTTGCATATAGTTGTTGTATTCACATAATTTTCATGTTCTTTAAGATTGTATTTTTATCAATTCAATGTACAATTAAAATATATACCTGGCCAAGTTAGGGTAGATCATTAGAGTTCAGAAGGAAGATAAAGCAACCAAATTGCATTGTGCAGCAAAAAAACCAGCTCATTTTGCTGATTTCTTTTAAAAAAAACACAACAAAACTTTCTTGTCATCATAAAATTGCAGTTATTTATAATGTGGCTAGTGAAAAGATACAAAGTACTGGAAATAAAATCTGTTATTGTTTGGATAAAAATATAAACTCAGGAACTTCTTGGGGGAATATGGAGAACGATAAATGCTTTGATTTAGAGTTTGTCATCATAATGACAGGTCAGCCAATGAGCTCAAAAGTATTTGAGAAAATAAAGAAGTAAATAGAAACAGATGCTTGGAAATTCTACTTGAATATTATTTGAATAGTGAATTTGTATGGTTAGTAATAAAAATTTTCATACTGCATTCTTCATTATGATGGACAGTAATGAAAGTTATTTAAATAGATGTTCAACAATTTTGTTAGAACTGTGTTTAGATCTTCTTCTCTATGATATGAATTTTATGAACTATGCTACAAAATTTGTATCTAAGGTACTTTTGAGCTAAAGATATTGTGAAGAAACTTCCCAATGAAGTCAACCATATTAAGTATCCTATTAATTCCAGATATTTATTAAAATACACATAAGAGAAACATTATGTGGTTGAGAAATTGAGTAAAGTGGAAAAGCTTTCTCTTCTGATTGGTTAACATCTGTGTTCTCAGAAGCAATTGATTTTTTTACCTGTAGTTGTTTCTACTCTTAAGAAATAGTAAGTTCTTAGAGTTTTCAAAGACTATAAAGTATAAGTGTTAAATAAGATAACATGGGCAGCACTGCAATCCCGAAGGCATGCAGTTGGATAGGCAATCTCCTCCTGTGCAATTAACTGCCTCTGAAAACCCACAACAACAGAAATAAAGATCACATGGAAAATAGGTTATCACTCACTGAACCCACTGAATGGTAGTAGAGATATTAGAGATAAGATACTTGGATGTGTATAGATTTAGCATCTATGACTAGTGAAATGCTAGAGAGTTAAAGTTAAAATTCAGAGGAGTTGAAGGAAAAGATCAAAATTAGTGAAAGTATTTTCCCCCCTCTAATTTTTTTTTAATTTCCTAACTCTATTGACTTGATGGCACATAACACAACACGACATTGTAATTTGAGTGAATTTTTACAAAGCACATTGATTTTCCATTCAATCATTAACACATTTGCTTTATAATTTGCTTCTAATACTCACATTGTGATCATCCTCTTCCCATTTCTCCTTGAAATTCTCATTTCCCTTAATTGTTCTATCCTCCTTTCAGACTCTAAGTTTTATCCTTGGGCAAATGTTGCACTTTTGACCTTCTATGGTTGATATTTTAAGGACTGATTGCTTTCTTGATATCACTGATCCCTTTATAGGCTTGTCTATTATTAGGCTCAAAATTGAACCCCTCGAAGTGAATTTTGTTCCAGGTTTGAATGGTGGCTAAGTTCTATAGTCTTCGTGTTTTCATTTCTATCAGATAGATAAGCCTGGCTTTTTTTTTTTTCTTGTTTGTTTGTTTTTTTAGTTTCGTTCCACATTTCGCTCCCTCTGGCAGGGTTAACTGAGAGCCTTTTTAAAGCAGTCAGCAGTGATAATCAGGCATCATCCAGTTCTTTTGGTCTGAGTCTTGGAAGTTCAGGTTTACATGGCCTACTACTCCTTTCAATGAATTCTCTCTAATGTCTGTACATCTTTATTTCCCTCTTCTTCGTCTCATATAGGGAAATAATATAGTTGTACTTTAGACAGTAGCTTAAAAGCTTTAAAGACTACAGTCTCTACCAATCAAAGTAGGATTTAGAACAGTGTGTTTGTGGATTACATTATGCCAATTAACCTTATATATCCTGACACTGATCCCAAGCGCCCAGAACCAGTAATTTATTCTCTCAGGATATTTTTTTATGATTAATACATTCATATAATCTACACAGTTAAACTGTTTAACAGCAATTTATTCTCTCAGGATATTTGTTTATGATTAAGCGATTTACAGAATCGAAACAATTAACCTGTCTAGAGTGTGAAATTCAAAGGATAATGAGGTTTCTTTCCTCAATATATTCTCAGATATGTGGAACCACCACCACCACCACTGTCAATCCTACAATAGTTTCAAAATAAGTTCTGTACCCTTAAAATATAAACACAAACACACCCCATATTAGGGCATGAGGAATAAAATACCTGGCTTAAACACTTTCACAAAAGTAGTTGTTGGTGGGATGATTGTAAGGGAGAAAAAGAAACAACTCACAATGTAAATGAGCAAAATATAGTGAAAATGAAGGACTATACGGAATATAATATATATGAATGATAAAATATGAATAAAAAAGTACCAACCTCCACCAGTCTTCAGCCTTCACACCTCTTAAATAATCACCAATAGTTTATGTTCTAAATTTATTCATTTATTATCAATGAAAACATAAAATATAAGGTCTTTAGTCACTTGCAAATATTCACTTAGCAAAATGTTTTTTAAGAAGTCATCCAGGTGTGAATTTCTCTGACATGTCCTGCCGGCCTGTCTCTCTGTCTCTCCCTCTCTCTTCCACCTGGGTCAGAGAACCACGCCTGAGAGCCTGAGAGCCACAATAAAAGCTTCTTTGCTTAAAAAAGAAAAAAAAAAGTCATCCGTATTGGAGCTTGTGTTGCTAATTAATTCTATTTTATGATCAAATAATCTCCATTGTATGGATATAGCATATTTTAATTTACACCAGTTGATGGACATGTGAGTTGCTTCCACCTTTTCATTATTATGAGTAACACTGCTAGAAAGATGGGCAAACTACTCTTGTGTGATTTACCTCCCCAGAAAACCTGCTGCATCGTCAGCTACAAGTCGATTCCTAAGTGACTACATTTGTACATGGGTTTTTGTGTGAGCATTAAGAAGGGGCAAACACCATAGTATTTATTTTTGTGTTACATTTAGGTCTAAACACAATTTTCTGGAGGCAGTGAGAGGATAGTTTAGTTTCTACTATCTCATATCTGCCATAAACTGCTTTGAATTATGCAATCTGTCTGTTTTCTTGGAGTGACTATGGAAAGAACCCCTTCAGTAAAAAAAAAAAAAACACAAAACTTGATGTTCAAGGATTGCACTCTTATGAAGACTTCATTTTTCTATGGAAGTGGGACAAAAAAATTAAAATATCCTCTGACTGAAGGGCGAGAGACATTGTAGGAGAAAGTGCTATGGAAAGGAACAACAAGAAGCCGAGCAATTTTCTGCTTAAATTCCATCAGGCCCCTGCGTGCTCCCATTTGAGGCCCTGGGATTTTGTCTTGGGGTTGAAGCTGTTATGGTTCAGGGGTGTGGTTGCAGGGTAGGCGGTGTGCCACCAGCCACACTCTGCTGGAAAAAAAAAAAGTTAAGGTGGATTTTTCATGAAAATGGTTTCCATCATTGTGGATGTATTTGAGGAGGTAAACGTAGCCATGGCAGAGCAGTCCCTGGTGACCAGACACTGGTGGCAGTTAGCACAGGCCAGCAAGGGACACATGGGTGGTTCAGGCCTGTGAGCACCTACTTAAGTGACCACATTGCCTCTTGGCAATCCTGGTACTTACTAAATCAGGGACTTGCTTTCAGTAGCAATAGACATTTGGAGAGATGCTAAAGAAAAGAAATCAACCTCTAATAATCCAAATGCTGCTTCTAGCACTACTATTGTGGCTATTGAATATTCTCTCATAACGGGACTTCCTCAGCCCTTGAAAGCTATGCCTGGGGAATGAGGCCTGCTTTATTGTGATTAGCAAAGCCAGCTTGGGGAGTTCTCTGCTATGGTGGGGTTAAATATACTTTCTTAAGGGAAAAATAAAGACAAAACAAAACAAAACAAAACAAAACACCAAATCCTCCAATGGCTATGAGAGAAGAAGAGCAGTCTCTTCCTGTGTGATTTACAGCCTCACAGGAGGGTCAGCTAAACGTCAGCTCTGACTGAAGAAAACATAGGTAGGTAGACAGATAGACAGACAGATAGAAAGGAAATATCCCCAGACAAAATCCAGATCTAGTGCTGTCAATTCTGACTCAGAGTGACTCTCCTTTGCATTTCTGAGGTTATGAATTTTACTGGGAGCAGACAGTCTCATCCTTCTGAAGAATAACTGGGGGATTTAAAACTTCCTTCTCACTCAAAATTCATTGTCAACACCCTCCAGGATGTTTATGAGTCTGTAAATTACATGGGAAGAGATTACTCATCTTTATCCCATGGACTTGCCGATGGATTCAAACCACCAGAGAAAGAGGGCTTTTAGGCTCCTTATGAACTATGGCGCCCCTCATATCCACAGGTGAATAACCTCCCTTGCCCTTGTATACCAAAAATGATCATGAAATGACCAACACCTTGGAAACACCCCACTTCCTCCTGGAAGTCCCTGAAGTGAATTGTATCAGAGAGAGGAACATGATCTGGTTTGAAGCAGGCCCAGAACAGGAAGCACTGTCACCAGCCTTGAGGGTAGAATCCCAGGCATTTCACCTGACACCTCCAGTACTGTGGATGGCGGGCACTCTGATTCTGTGACAGTTGAGAACTTGGTTTATTTAGTGAAATGAACAGAGGGTTTGAAGGTGGGTAGATCTGGATGTGAAACTTTCCACTGTTGTTTAAGAAGGTTGGGTTTTAGGTGAGATTCTTAATTTCTTTAAGATTCATTTCCCATATTGAAAAAAAAAGTAGAAATGATGTCTAATTCATAGAGTTGCTGAAGTAATAAATATTCATTTTTACAGAGTAGGCAGAGCATATGTGTTTCTGAGGCTACTTTAATTAAGCGGCTATTGTTAGATGTCATTGAATTGCTTCCGACTTATAAGGCTGTTATGTACTGTGTATGTACCACAGATTGAAACATTGCCTGATTTTGCCCTATGCTCACATGCCCCACTGTGTTCAAGATTGTTGCAGTCACATTGTCAATATATCTTGAGGATCTTCCTCTCCTTTGCAAACCCTAGACATTTCTGAGGATTATGTTCTCCTTCAGGGTTTGGAAACTCCTGACAACAAGCCCAAAGCATATTGAGAAGTTTCATCATCCTTGCCTACAAAGAACACTTTGACTGCACTATGTTCAAGACAGATTTACTTGTTCTCTTGAAGTTTATGGTACATTCAACATTTTTCATCAACACCACAATTAAATAGCACCAGCTTTTCTTTGGTCTTCCTTATTCAATGTTCAAATTTCACATACATATGAATCAATTGAAAACATCATGGCTCTTGTGATAAGACCGGGAGACATAAAGTCAAACAATATATAATATATGATAAAGCAATTCTCAAGCTGAAAGAACAAAATAAAAACTTCAGCCTTGAACTATAATACTTAAGGATTCTATGGGGAAATATTGATGATGCAGGAATCATCAAAAGAAATTGGAACAAATTCACAGAGTCACTGTATCAAAAAGAGAGCATTTCAGGGAGCAGCATATGATCAAGAACCAATAGTACTGAAAGAAGTCCAAGCTCACTGAAGACATTGGCAAAAAAATAAGGCTCCAGGAATTGATGAAACATCTAGTGAAGTATTTTAGCAAAAAACAGATGCAGCCTCTATGTGAAGAAATTTGGAAGATACACCTGATCTACAAGAAATCTATATTTGTTCTCATGCCAAAAATTGGTGATCCAACAGATTGTGGAAATATTTCAACAATATTAACATTGTTGTTGTTATGTGCCGTTGAGTTGCTTGCAACTCATAGCGACCCTATCTACAACAACCCTATCCTGTGCCAATTGTACTGTCTCTGACACTCCCATCTCGATTACCTCAGTCACTGAATCAATCCACCTCATAAAGGGCCTTCTCCTCCTGCACTGTCCCTCCACCCTCCCAAGCATGATGTCCCTCTCCAAGGACCGGTCCCTCCTTACAACATGTTCAAAGTATGTCAGATGAAGCCTCAGAATCCTTGCTTCCAAGGAGCCACCTGGTTTAACCCTTTTCAGGATGAATCTATTTATTTTCCTTGCAGTTAATTGTACCCTCAATACTCTTCTCCAGCACCACAGCTCAAAGGCATCAATTCTCCTTTTATCCTCCTTAGTCATTGTCCAACTCTCTGATGCATAACAAGTGATAGCAAAGACCATAGCCTGTATCAGACACATCTTAGTCTCCAGAGAGACATCATTGCTCTTCAGTACTTTAGAGAGGTCCCTAACAGCGGACTTTCCCATGGTAATATGTCTTTTAATTTCCTGGCTACTGGTACCAAGAGTGTTGACTGTGGAACCAAGCAAACTAAAGCTGTGAACAATCTCAATATTAACATTACACACAAGTAAAATCTAGTTGGAAATTATTCAGAAATTACTAGAAATGTACAGTAACTGGGAACTGCAGGAAATTCAAGCTGGATTCAGAAGAGACTAAGGAATGAGGATATTGATGTCAGATGAATCTTCACTGAAAGCAGAGAAGAATAGATAGATTTTATTTGTGTTTTATTAATTTCCCAAAGGTAATACTGGGTGGATCATTATAAATTGTAGAAAACATTTAGAAGAGTGGAAATTGTGTTCATGCAAAACTGGTATGTAATCCTAAAGCAATCATTTGAACAGAACAAGAAAATATTGCCAAGGTTTAAATCAGGAAAGGTAAGTGTCAGAGTTGTATCCTTTCTCCAGAATTATTCAGTCTGGATGCTAAGCAAATAGTTTGAAAAGCTCAATTATATAAAGGAAAATATGGTATCATGATTAGAGGAAAACGAATAAAAAACCTGTGCTATGCAAATGACATAAATTTGCTCGCAGAAAGTGCAAAGGACTTAAATTGTTTACTATAGAAGACAAAAAACTATAACCTGCAATCTGGATTGCATTTCACCATCAAGAAAACAAAAAATCCTCACAAGAAGATCAATATCATGACAGATGGAGGAAAGTTTGAAGTTGTTAGTAGTTTAATTTTACTTGGATTCACAATCAACACTCATAGCAGCAAAAATAAAAATGTAAAAACATACTGCATTGGGAAAATCTGTTGCCAGGGACCTCTATAAACACTAAAAAGCAAAGATAACAGTTTTAAGCTAAGATGCATCTGATCCAAGCCATAACTTTTTCAACTGCTTTGTATACATCTGAAAGTTGGACAGCAAAGAAGGAAGATTGAAGAAGAATCAATGCCTTTGTATTATGGTGACATGAAGAGTATTTATTCAGTACACCCCAGACTGACAAAATAACAAATATATCTGTTTTGGGGGAAGTGCAACCAGGATGTTCCTTAGAGGCAAGATTGTGAAACTGGTCTCACACATTTTGGGCATGTTACCAGGAAAGGTCAGTCCTTGGAAAATGACATCATAATGGGAAATGTAGGTCAGAGAAAGAGGAAGACCTTCAGGGAGATGGATTTACAATGGGTTACAACAATGGGCTTGAGCACAGCACAGAATGAGAGGATGGCAAAGAACTGGGCAGGTTTTTTATGTGCTGTTTGAAGGGTTTCTATGAGTCTATTGACATGATGGCATCAAACAACTAATAACCAGTGGCAAAATGTCTACCTAACATACTTTTCTGCTAATAACTTCTCTATAAATGTTTGCTAAAAATCACAAAAAAAAATAAAATTTTATTTAAAAAGAAAAGAAAACCATCAGCTGTTTGAAATCACCAGCTATTCCATTTAAGAATTTAGGATGTTTTCTACTGTAAAGATTTACAGCTTCAGAATTCCAATGTAAGAATCAACTCAACAACAGTGGATTCCTAACTATGGTGTAAAGATCGTCTCTTATATTCTGATAGAATCTTTCTCCAGACAACAAATTAATTTCACCTCTGTCATCTCACTGATCCTCAGGGCAATCTTGTGAGTGGGTTAAGAACACCTATGAGGCATCATTATGCAAAAACAAAAATATCAGGAAATGAAATTACTTTTTCTTATCATCATACCATTTGTTCGAATATGGACTCATTGATCTTCCTAATTCTTTATTCTGGAAATTTTGCAAAATTATATTTTGTAAATATTGACATTGTTAACAGATTTAGTTTGCTTGGCTCTACAATCAACATTCTTGGTACCAGCAGCCAGGACATCAAGAGATGAATTGCATTGGGAAAGTCGGCTATAAGGAACCTCTCCAGAGTACTGAAGAGCAAAGACATCAGTGTGGTGACTAAGGTGTGCCTGAACCAGGCCATAGTCTTCACAATTGCTTGCTATGCATAAGAGAGCTGGACAATGACCAGAGACAATAGAAAGAGAATTTATGCCTTTGAGCTGTGGTGCTGGAGAAGAGTTTCGAATATACATTGGACTGCCAGGGAAACAAACAGGTTTGTCCTAGAGAGGGTAAAGCCAGCCTGCTCTTTGGAGACAAGGATTCTGAGGCTTTGTCTGACATACTTTGGGCATGTTGCAAGGAAGGACTGGTCCTTGGAGAGGGACATCATGTTTAGGACGGTGGAGAGATGGAGAAAGAGAAAGAGATCTTCAATGAAATAGATTGATACAGTGACTGGGATAATGAGGGAAGGTGTGTTGGACACAGTAAAGTTGGCACAGAATACAGCAGGTTTCAGGGCTGTTGTCCATAGGGTCACTATGAATCACAAGCAACTCAACTGCACATAATAACAACAAACATTGTCTCAAAACTTGGAAAGAAGAGGTTCAGATGAGATACAAGAAAGAACAGTTCTATCCTGCATCTTCCCCATAGGGAAGTTCAAGAATCTTCTCTGAGGCTAAGCATTCAAGTGATGTTAACAATGCAAATAACATTCCAGCTGGAAAAGCAACACATATACCACTACACTATTAGTTGCAATAAACTATATGATCAAATTTACTATTTGTAACCTGAAATACTATTGTGAAATATTGTCAGGGGCCTCTTCAGAGTGCTAAATTGCAACGATGTCAGTCTAAAGATTAATATGCACCTAATCCAAGCCATAGTCTTCTCCATTGCTTGCTGTATGTCAGAGAACTTGACAATGAATAAAGATTACTGAAGAAGAATTGATGCCTTTGAGTTGTGGTGCTGGAAAGGAGTATTGCACATACCATGGACTGCCAAGAGAACAAACAGGTCTGTCCTGAAGAGGATGAAACCAGATTGCTCCTGGTAGTAAGGATTTTGAAGCTTGCCTGACATAACAGAAGAATATTTTAATATGATACTTACTAAAGTAAGCATAAAGTATATCATTAATTATATATAATCAATATTATATTATTTTAGTATGATACTAAAGTATGAAGGATAAAGTAGACATGACATGTATACAAGTGTTCCTTTGAAGCTTAATGACAAACTTAGCATATGATGTTTTATTATTTTTATTGAGTTCTCACATTTAAATTGAACTTTATAAAATATAAAGTCAGATGGACATTTGGCATTTGGGTTTCACACAACTCTGTGTTGAACAAAAACAAGCATCTAGTTAAGATGTGGAGAATCTGAGCATTTAAATGAATTTTCCAAGGTCTGTGTAAGATATAGGGTAACAATCTTGTTGCTTGACTCTGTATATCCTTTCATGAGTAAAAAAGTCTTCTTTTGTTCACTATGTGTGTTAGGTCCCTTACACTCTCTATTTATTTTCCTGTTGTTTTTTTTGTTGCATGCATAGTTGATCCTCCAGCAGGTTTTCAGAGGCATTAAATCACAAAGGAAGAGATATCACATCTTTTTCCTGTGGAGCAGCAGGTGAATTCAAACCACACATTTTTGCATTGACAGGGAAGCTCCTTAATATTAAGCCACGAGAGCTCCCTTACTTTTCATATATAACTTCTAGGTGAATATATAAAAATATAGGAGCATAACATATATCAATAGCTAAAAATTATACTGAAGACTACTAAACACTGGATAATTATCCCAGGCAAATTTTCTTTTGTGGGCTTTCATTTAGTGCTTTCCTAATCTTTCAAAAGCCATAACATATTCTATTTCTCCAACCAAAGTTTCAGTTTACTTTTCTGAAGCATCAGCTTCCTGGTTTCAAAGTGAGCTTTTCATCTTTCTATCGTTTGCTTAAATGGAAAGTAATAGATTTTAATTTTGTTCCCTGTTTATTCTCTTTCAAAGCAGACAATTTTTGCATCATTTTTAAGAGAAAGGAAAAGATATTGCGCTAGTCCTCTCCAGAGAGTAAAGAAATATATTAACTCATCCTTGAAGGCAAATTCTTCAGCCATATAACTTCAATTATCTTAATTTTTGTGGTCTGGCTTTATGAACAGGACTCTGAGTCCATGAATGTGCTCAGAGTTAAATATCAAGAAACTGCAAGCATGTGAATTGTCAGTTTTGGCTTGTTGGCACTCACAGTGGAGAACTGGAGAGAAAGCTGTGTTCAGAGCCCTCCCCTGATTAAAGGCAAATATGACTCCACGGAGCAATATGTGGGTAGTGGATAAAGTTTTCCAAAACAACAGCATCAAAGAGAACAAGGTTATGAGGATTAATATTTGCTTACATGCTTATTCTTTCATTCTGAAAAATATAGTCTGTACTTCTTTTCTGAGCTGAGAGGTGCTAAAGGCCTAAAGAAGATTAAAACTGCTAAGGCCTCTTTTTTTTTTTGAACTTATACACAGTCCCTAGGCTATGAATGTCTGAATTTTCTAAGTTACCCATCAACTTCCAGTAAGCCTATTATATTCAAATATTAAGGTATATATAATTATAGAGGAATATTATTTTATAAAGCACCTAAAATATTGTTATACTGTATTTCTATGTTAAAGATATTTTAGTATGTTTACAGGTGTTTCTTGATGGTGTTTTATGCATAGAAAGGTGTTATATACTCAGACATTTGAATAGAACAATTTAGGTACAAATTGTATGCAATCTTTTCTGATCTATGTACAAATTAAAGACAAATTTAGGGACTGAACATGTTTATATTCTGGGAAGTACCTGCATTTCAGGTTAAATATGAAGCAAGAAACCAATTGTAAATGGATTACAGATTGTGATAAGTGTTCAACATAAAAAAGTGCATTGCTATGGTGAATAGCATTGCTACTCATGTAGACACCTATTTAAGAAAGGCCTGAAAGACAAAAATAATCTGTGAGATCTGTGAGATGCCTTTGAAATTATTGATGCAAGGCAGACATATCCTGCTCCCTTCTCTGACTGATCACAACCCTTAATCTCCCGTAATGGCTCAGTCATTTTGAAAATCGTGGGAGCTCCATGCAGATGTTCAGTTTAGCCTCTATAGCTTCAAAAAGAGGAACAATCTCCATCATCAACACCCACAGAACAAAACCAGTTCCAATAAGGTCAGACGTGGCCTCTATGGTCCTGCACTTCTAATTCTATCACCAATCATATTGCTTTATTGCTCAAAATTTGCTTCAATGGCTCCATAGAACTCACAAAATCATGCAGTTATGAGGTTTATTAGGAAAGTTAACAGGTGATGATTTAGGTTGACATCAATATACAATTCCACAATCAAGACAGCTTCCTAAATTTGCTCACAGACCCCATTGCTTTTAGTCCAGTGATTCTAGGTCAATGTCACAAATCTCCCTTATTCCTGCAATGTCTTCCAGCAAGTTTGGGTGAGGTCTCCTGGTTCTGGCTCCATGAGTAAGCAGTTCCAAGTCAGTTCTATCTCTTGTCAGCTTCTGGGTTTTTGCTGCAACTGCTGGTGCTCTTGTGTAGGTCCTGGCCTAACTGGTACAATAATTTCTGGACCAAGGGATGTATACTGTATTCTCTGCTGCTGCTACTTTGTTAATAGTAAGATTCCACTCTTCTGCTACCAAACTTGCTCAGTTTAAACTTGATAGAATGAGAAAAACTGACTAATCCCATAACAATTACTTTATATATACCTTGTTTGATCTTCCTACCAAGTCATGGGGTGAAAGCTGATGTCCAGGAAAGCCATTTTGAACAATAAACCCATGACACCACAATGCCACATCTCCAGTGCCTTATAACCAACCCCTGAGATGGTTTTAGCTAATTGTATGATGTAATATTGTCACAAAATGCCTTCTTTTGTTGAGGTAAGACAACATTCTCACTTCTTAATTATGGTTTTTCTTCTTTCTTCTAAAAGAGCACTACTTCAATTTCACGCTCCCCACAAAACAGTAAGTCAAGTTCCCTCTGTGGTAACTATTGTAAAGAGAGCTGCTGGAGTTTGCTAGGAATTAGTGGTCTTGTGCTAAAGAACAGAAAATGGGATTAAATGACAACAGAAATTATTTAGGTAAGTAAACAAAAGGAATCAAAACCATCTCAAGAACAGGTTTGAGGCCTTGAACAAAAGACCAGATGGGATGTGGGAAGGTATCAAGAATGTCAGCCAGAAAGAGTGCAAAAGGTCATTACAAAGACAGAGGAGGAAGAAAAGACCAAAATGGATGTCAGAAGAGACTCTGAATATTGAATATTGCACTAGAGCTCCAAGAAGCCAAAGCAAGGGAATAAATCAAGATATTAGGGAGCTGAACAGAAGATTTCAGAATGCAGCATGGGAAGACAAAATAAAGTATTACAATGAAATGTGCAAGGAGCTAGAATCAGAAAATCAAAAGGGTCGAACTTGCTCAGAAATTCTTAAGCTCAAGGAGCTGCAGAATAAATGTAAACCTCCAGTTGCAATACTTATGGATGATTTAGGCAGAATATTAATTGATCCAGGAAGCATTTAAAGAAAATGGAAAGAGTATACAGAGTCATTGTACTGAAAGGAATTGGCAGACAGAGAAGAATTTCATGAAACAACATATGAACAAGAGCCTGTGGTGATGAAGGAAGACGTTCAAGTGGATTTGAAATTGGCAAAATATAAAGCCCCAGGAATAGATGGTTATACCAATTGACATTTCAACTAACACATGCTGCCCAAATGTGTTCACCAAGTTGTGTCAAGAAATCTGGAGGACAACTATTTGGAATCTGTATTTGTTCCCATTCAAAAGAAAGGTGATCTGGATCCAAGATGGTGGAAGAGGCAGAGACAACATGGTGAGCTGCGGGAGCAGTGAACCACTTAAAGCAGGGCCATTATGGCCTTCCACAGACTTCAGCTTATTGATAATTGAACACTTAAACAGTTGATGACTGGCCCTCAGTGAAGATCGAGGCTCAACAACAGGAATTCAAGGATTCCCAAGGAGAAATGGGTGAATCTCGTGGCTCCCAACCCCCATCCCCCTGCAGAGCCCTCACTGCACTGCACAGCCACTGCAGCTCCATGAGGCTTCCACAGCCAGAACGAATGGATTCCCTCACCCAGGATGGATGCTGGGCACCGGCCCTCCTCAAGACTGGTACAGTGAAGCCACCATACTGCCGCAAGGTGGACTTGGTCTGGAGAGAATTCTTGGAGCCAGGATGGCAGCTGTGAGGGAAGCAGGCGCCCTTCGGCCACCCACACAAGAGGGGCCGCACACCAGCCGAGCGCCCGTGCGGTGGGGTGGGGGGTGCGCCCCCAACGGCCACCTGTGCTGGGGGGGCCACATGCCTCCCGCAGGCCTCCTGCACTGGGGCGGGGGGGGGCGCGTGCCCCACTGGCCACCTGTGTAGGAGGTGGGGGATGGGATGCAAGACCGCCATCGGCAGGTTTGGGTCTCCTTGGACAGCCCAAAGAAGACGATTACCTAAGCATTGGACAGGCCAAAGAAGAAGATTACCTATGCATTAGACAGGCCAAAGAAGATGATTACCTATGCATTGGACAGGCCAAAGAAGAAGATTACCTATGCAATGGATTGCTGAAAGTCACTGTGATTCTGATGACCTTAACAGTGGCAGCATGCACAAGAGGACCGACATCCTAAATGCACCACATATTTTGTTCTGTTGAATGCTTCTGCCAAAAGATGGTTAGACCTGGGGGGTGTCTGTTCACAATTTTCAGGTTCCCTTTATCATATATAAAGGGGGAGGGCAGTGACACCTACTTCAAAATATAGTATGACCACTTATGGGGGGGCGGGGTAAAAGTGGCAGTGCTGGAAGTGGAGACACTATCCCTCACCACAGAGTCCTCAGTCAGGTGAGGGGACCAGACTGGGGTAGGGGCAATTGGAGGGGGAGTATACTAGCCAGCCCCTGGGGTGTGTTGCCATGCTTGGGATGGGCTGCCCTTGGCCACCGGCTCAGGGCAAGCTGTCATGGCCCCCTGCCTGGGGTGGGCTGCTCTTGGACCTCTGCCCGGGGTGAGCTTCCCTCGGCCCTCTGCCAGGGGCAGGCTGCCCTCGGTCCCTGGCTCGGGGTGAGCCGTCGTGGCCCTCTGCCCAGGGTGGGCTGCCCTCAGCTCAGGGTGAGCTGTCGCAGCCCTCAGGGTGAGCTCTTCAGTCCCCAGTTTGTGCCATTGTCCCCAGATTGACTCCTACGTGGTGAAGGAGAAAAAAAAAGAATGCCTAGGGTATCCAATGTTACCTAGGCCACCTTCTGCCACCCTCCCCCCCAGTAAACCTGAAAGCAACACCCTCAAAGCCCTTCTATTTGTAACTCACAAGTTTGTTCTCTCTAGGTTTGCTCCCTTTCCTATAGGTAACCTTAACTCTGAGTTTTACTCCAGAATTGACCCTGAACCCAGTGCCAGTGACCCTGAACCCAGTGCCAGTGACAAAAAGGAAGTACAACTGATAGCTAAGGAAGCAAAGGAGGATGAAGCCTCTGGGTTCAATCAGCCATCCCCACTGGACTCACCTGGGAAAACACTTTGCAGTCCAGAGGGGAGCAAATGACTGGAAAATATCTTCTAACAGAGCAAGAAGGCAAGCAGCTTTAACCCAAGACCACCAGTAAGGTGATAAAGCGTCCTCCCTTCCCCCCTTACGCCCCTGTTCAGCATGAAGAAGCCAGAGAGTCGGCATCCAATTCCCAAATCAATAAGACAGTTGGTTTAATTACCATTGGAAAATGCTTGTCATTCCTCTGTAGGATCTGGTCCCCTCTGGACCCACATTATTTCCTTCACCTGCTCCCCCCACCGACCAAACTATGCAGCTCTGCAACTGCGTCCTGGCCCATCCTCACCCTTCTGCCCCCAACCCTCACCTCCTTGTACCCCCAATATGTTTTTCCCAATAAAAAAAAGAAAGGTGATCCAACAGAGTATGGAAATTTTCTAACAATATCACATGCAAGCAAGATTCTGCTGAAGATTATCTAAAAGTGACTGGAATAGCACATCAACAGAGAATTGCCAGAAGTGCGACTGGGTTTAGAAGAGGTCGTGGTATTAGGGATATTATAGTTAACATTAGATGGATTTTAGATGAAAACAGAGAATATCGGAAAAATATCTATCTGTGTTTCATTGTCTATGCAAAGGTCTTTGACTATGTGGATCATAGCAAACTGTGGCTAACTCTGAAAAGAATGGTAATCCCAGAACACTTGATTGTGCTTATGTGAAACCTATACTTGGACCAGGAGACAGTCGTCAGAGCAGAGCAAGGAAACACTGCATGTTTCAAAATTGGGAAGGGTGTATGCCAGAGATATGTCTTGTCTCCATACCTTTTCAATCTATATGCAGAACAGATTATCCGGGAGGCTGGGTGGTATGAGGAGAAATGTGGCAGCAGGATTGGAGGAAGACTCATCAACAATCTGCATTATGCAGATGACACAACCCTGTTTGCTGAAGCTGAGGAGGACCTGAAGCACTTGATGCAGAAGGCCAAGGAATGTAGCCTTCAATTTAGACTGGGGCTCAATATTAAGAAAACAAAGATTCCCACCACTGGGCCAATTGATAGCATCATGATGGATGATGAGATTGAGACTGTTAACAGATTTAGTTTGCTTGACTCCACAGTCAACACTCTTGTCACCAGCAGCCAGGAAATAAAAAGATGTATTACGATGGGAAAGTCTGCTGTTAGACACTGCTCTAAAGTACTGGAAAACAATGATGCCACTATGGAGACTAAGCTGCACCTGATACATTCCATGGTCTTTGCAATCACTTGCTATGCCTCAGAGATCTGGACAATGACTGGGGATGATGAATAGAGAATTGATGCCTTTGAG
>NW_006399776.1:8415310-8432986 GCF_000299155.1 Elephantulus edwardii
GGAGAGGGACATCATGCTTGGGAGGGTGGAGGGACAGCGCAGGAGGGGAAGACCCTCTATGAGGTGGATTGATTCAAAGACTGGGGTAATTGGGGTAGATGTGATGAAAACACTGAGATTGGCATAGGACAGAGCAGAGTTTAGGGCTGTTGTACATAGGGTTACTATGAGTTGCAGCAACTCAGTGGCACATAACAACAACAACAAACAAAATGAGGCCTCATGACTGCAAATCTTACTGGGACTCAGGACCAATTGCACTATATATATGTCCTAAAATGTGCCCTTTCCTACATAATACACATAGAGCTTTCTGGAATTCTTTGGTACAGTCTTATCTTGAGGCAGAAAATAGTCATCAACAGATATCAGTTGTGACTTAAATTCATATAAGAAGCTATAACATAGAACATTTGCTTTTTCTTAAAATACTATTGTGTTTAAAAGCTTCCTATTTATTGTTGTTATGTGCTGTCAAGTTATTTGCAACTCATAGTGACTCTATATACAACATCCCTAAACCCTGCTCTAACCTGAGCCAACCTTATTGTCTCTGACACACCTACATCCATTACGCCAGTCACTGAATCAGTCCATCTCCTCGAGGGTCTTCCTCTCTTGTGCCATCCCTTCACCCTCCCAAGCATGATGTCCCTCTCCAAGGACTGGTCTCTCATTGTAACATGTCTAAGGTATGTCAGATGGAGCTTCAGACTCATTGCCTTTAAGGAGCAGCCTGGTTTCATCCTCTCTAGGCTGAATCTGTTTGTTCTCTTTGCAGTCCATAGTATTTTCAATACTCCTCTCCAGCATCACAGCTTAAAGGCACTAATTCTCCGTCTCTCATTCCAAGTCATTTTCCAGCTTTCAGATGCATAGCAAGAAATTGCAAAAGATCATGGTCCATATCAGGTACACCTTAGTTACCAGACTTCCTATTAGATGCTATCAACAGTGCAAAAACCAGAGTGTATTTGGAATTGCTTCAGATAATCTTTTCTTGGAGAAACTATCAAATTGCATGAGTTTTTCCAGATGTGAAACTCACTCTATGGGAAATAACAAATAATTTGTGAATTAAGTAAATATTCTTGTCCATATGCTATTTTTTCTGCATGATTGTATATTATAAACAGAATGTTGAGGTTAATCATCAGAATTTAATAGAAAATTTACTTTCAGATTTTTTTGCTTAATAAAAAGCAATTTTTTCCAATAAAAACCCCAGCTGTTTTACATTTATATCAAGATCAGAGTTAAATATTTAAGATCTTGGTGTTGCATCAGTAAGAATGAGATCACTAGCTCTTAAAAGATTGACTAACATATCCAAAATGCTATAATAAATAGGAAACAGTTTCAAGTAAATTATAAATCTTAATTTTATAGAAGGCTTTTTAGTATTACTCATCTTAGAGATCTGTCTGTTTCCTAAAGACTCTTGCTTCATATACATTTCACCTATTTACTGCTGATTTTTTTTTATTTTTTTAGCCTGATGTAATTATGTTGTTTTGTTTGGTTCATTCTGACTCATAGCATCTCCATGTGACACAGTAGAATTGTCCCCAAAAGTTTCTTAAGCTGTAACCTTCAAGGGAGCAGATTGTAAAGTAACTGGTAAGTACAAACCACTGATATTTGGTGAGTAGTCCAGAGCTCTGAGAGTTCCTGGGTGTGATACTAATAGCATTAAATTCAGATATGAAATCTCTCTCTCTCTCTCCTTTTTTTACCTAAATGACAACTTTATTAACAACTTTAGTTTGCTTGGCTCCATGGTCAAAACTCTTGGCACCAGGAGCCATAAAATAAAAAAAAACATATAGCGATGGGAAAGTCTGCTGTTAGAGACCTCTCCAGGTTATTGAAGAGCAGTGGTGTCACACTGGAGACTAGGGTGAATCTGATACAGGCCATAGTCTTTGCAATCACTTGTTATGCACCAGAGAGTTGAACAATGACCAGGGAGGATAGAAGGAGAATTGATGCCTTTGAGCTGTGGTGCTGGAGAAGAGTATTGAATATACCATGGACTGCCAAGAAAACAGATTCATCCTAGAGAGGGTTAAACCGGGCTGCTCCTTGGAGGCAAGGATCCTGAGGCTTTGTCTGACATACTTTGGACCAGTATATAAGGAGGGACTAGTCCTTAGTGAGGGACATCATGCTTGGGAGGGTGGAAGAACAGCGCAGAAGAGCAAAGCTCTCTATGAGGTGGATTGATTCAGTGACTGGGGTAATCGGGATGGGTGTCCCAGAGACAGTGCGATTGGCACAACATAGAGCAGCATTTAGGGCTGTTGTACACAGAGTCGCTATGAGTCGCAAGCGACTTGACGGCACATAACAACAACAACCTAAATGATGACAATCCTCTAATACTAAGCAGCTCACCAAATTTAAACTCTTCTCAAGTTAGAATTTGCAGCTCTTTCCACATAGATTATCCATACAAATACTAGAAACTGCTTCTTCACACCCTCTTCAGGCCTTTTTCTTCCTTTAATGTCTGGGAGGTGAAGGAATTATCTGACTTGACTGCTATATGAATTATTAGAGGTTCAAATCTACCCGGGGATTCCTCAGACAAAAGGCCTAAAATGCTACTTCCAAAGCAGCATCCATTTAAAACCCTGTGGGGCACAGCTCTACTTTGATACACTTGACACAATCATGAGACAGAATTAACTAGAAGGCAAGTAGATTTTGGGGATTTTTTGTTGTTAACAATAATGTGTTAACATGGGTTCATCAACTGTAGTAAAGGTATTGCACCAGAGAAAGCTGCTATTTATTATTAATTAACTCTGGGATTTGGAAAGGTTTTGATATGTTGTTCAGACAGCTACCATGAGTACTAGTCAGCTAGACAACACCTAACAACAACAAACAGTTGAGGGACTAAAGAACATATAGGAACTTCATACTTCCTGCACAAATGTTATACAAGCCTAAAACTTCTCTCAGAAAGAAAATCTGTCTAAAAGAAATTAAATGTAACACAGGTATGTATATAGATATATTGCTTACAATGTGAAGAGTTTAAGTGTTAGGATAGCTGCATTTGATCTCCATCAAACCATTGTGGTTGAACGGATTCTGATAGAGTTGAACTGCTCCACAGAGTTCCAAGGCTGCAGATATATACAGAAGTAGACTGCCACATCTTTCTCTAGTAGAGTCCAATCATTGTTGCCAGCTGCTTGTGGGTAGCTGATGAGCGCTTAACTCTTGCACCACTAGTGGTCCTTTGTATTTGAGCTACCACATGTAAAAGATATTCATACATATGCATTCAAGTATTTCCATAAATATGGTTTGGATTCCTCTATAGATCGACTTCAAGTTTTCTCATTTTTCTAGCCTTCTAAAGATCAAACATGTTGCCATATGGGTCAGCTCAAGAAAAATGAAAGTGTTTAGAAGAAAATCGATTGCATAAAAGAAATACAATTTTATTTAATCCTGTGTTGGGAGGGGGATAGTCTTATCATTTAGATTTTCAACTTAATGGATGTGAGAAGTTAAGTGAGATACTTGGCGTTGTTCCTTCCTCACTAAAACATTTATATTTGGGCATACTTGCAATAAAACCAAGGCAGAGACAGTTTTTTTATCCTCCCAAGCCCAGTGTCACAGACATTCTAAGCAGCCTTTGAGTGTTTTATAGATTTTGCTTTTTGTTTACTCCTTGCTCCTTTTGCTAAAAAGAACATGCAGCTAATCTATTTACATATTTCCTCCTCTTGTGGGCTATTTCCTCCTCTGAAATCTCCCTTATAATCTTTTCCATTTGTAACATTCAGTACTTTCATGCTTTACAAGGAAAATGGAAGCCACAACTGGCATCATTAGAACAAGCTGGTTCAGTGACCTTTTTACTCAGTGCTTCTTTGGACCCAAACAAAACCCATCTGGTCAGGAGAGTTTAACAAAGGGAAAAATCAGAGAAGACAAGAGATGCTGTTGAATACCTGCCTCAATTCAGAGCTTGGGCACTGATAGTAAGGGCGTATGATGGGTTGAACTGTGTCCACCACTCTCAAAACATATCATGATATCCGAACCTTTGTACCTGTGAATGTGAATCTGTTGGGAAACAATACCTTTTCTCTCGTTATCTTAATGAGATCATATTAAAGTACCCTCATACTCTCCCATTTTCTTAAAAAATGAGAACCAATTGCTAACCATGGTATCTAACTTTGGGCAACCTCATAATATACCCTAAATCAATGCTTTCTATGGGCATTATATGGACTGGAATAGTACACTGACAGAAAACTACCAGAAATACAAACTGGGTTTAGAAGAGGTCATGGCACTGGAGAAATTATTGCCAGTGTCAGATGTATCTTGACAGAAAGCAAAGAGTACCAGAGGAATGCCTGTCTGTGTTTCATTGACTATGTGAAGGCATTTGACTCTGTAGATTGCAACAAATTGTGGCTAACCTTGAGGGAAATGGGAATCCCAGAATATTTGATTGTGCTTATACAAACCCTACATTGGACCAAGAAGCAGTCCTCAGAACAGAGCAGAGAAACAATGCAAGGTTCGAAATCAGAAAAGGAGTGTGTCAGGGATGCACTGTCTCCATACATTTTCAATTTATATGCAGAACAGATCATTCAGAAAGCATGGCTATAAGGAGGAATGTGGCATCAGCATTGGAGGAAGACTCATCAACAACCTACATTATACAGATGCTGCAATCTTCCTTGCTGAAACTGTGGAGGACCTGGGATTCTTGCTACAGATGCTTCCTTGCTATAGTCTTCAATATGGATTGAAGTTTAACATCAAGAAGATAAAGATTCTCACCACTGGGCCAATTGGCAGCACCACAATAGATGGAGAAGAGATTGAGGTTGTTAAAAATTACAGCTTGCTCAGATCCACAATCAAAAATCTTGACACCAGCAGTCAGGGAATCAAAAGATGAATTGCATTGGAAAAAATCTGCTGTCAGGGACCTTTTCCAGAGTACTGAGAAGCAACCCTGTCAGTCTAGAGACTAAAGTGAGCATGATCCAGGCCATGATCTTCACAATTCCTCACTAGAAATCAGAGAGCTGGACAATGACTAAGGATGACAGAAGAACTGATGCCTTTGAGTTGTGGTGCTGAAAAAGAGTCTTGAACATAACTGCCAAGAAAACAAATAGGTCTGTCTTGGAGAGGATGAGACTGAGTCTTTCCTCCTTGGAAGCTAGGATTTTGAAACTCTGTCTCACATACTTTGGACATGTAGTGAGGAGAGATTGATCCTTGGAGAAGGGCATTATGCTTAGAAGGATAGAGGAACAGCTCAGGAGAGGAAGACCTTGGATGAGATGGGACAATGGGAGTTGGTTTGATGAAATTAGTGAGAATGTCTCAAGACAAGGCAGGGTTCAGAGCTGCTGTACATAGGGTCGTTATGGGTCACAGGTGACTCAACAGCACATAACAATGACAACAAGAGCAACAACATGGATGTCATGCTTAGTAAGGTGGAGGGGTCAACATAAGAGAGTAAAACCCTCAAGGAGATATATGAACCCAGTGTCTGTTATAATGGGATCAAGCATATTAGAGATGATGAGGATGACATAGGATAGGACATGATTGAGATCTGTTCTTCAGTTGTTCATAGGGTTGCTATGAGTTGTCTTAGTTGAAATAGCACTTAACAATAACAACTACAATGTGATATTTTCTGAAAATGGAAAATGTACTAGTAAATAGACACCTACACAGGTTATAGAGAGAGCTGTGTTGACCTAGTCTATAGAAAATTATGCTACTAGGCCAAAGGTGGGTGATTTCAATCTATGGCCCTCAGACCTGGTTTTACTTTTTTTTTTTTTCAGTCAAGCATTCTTCTAAGTGGTATAGCACTGGTTTGTCCACTTTCTGTACAGAAGTAACGTGTGTTTGCTGTGATGTTAACCACTGTGACACTGATGTGTCAAATGTGATAATGGTTACCCATAGTGGACAGTGTTTGGTGGAGCTTCCAGATTAAAATAGTCTTGGAAGCAGGAGTGGAATCCACGTCCAAAATAGCCTGCCTCCAGAAACTCTATGAACTTAGAGAAATGATGAAAATTATACAAGTGTTTAGGCCTTTCCTTTATAGGGTTACTATAAGTCATCTATGACTCAACGACACTAAACAATAACAACAACAACAACACAGGGTCAGAGATTATGTAAAGAGTGCTTCACCACTCAGAGAATATGAAGAAATGTCCAGGGTTTCAGACAAGGAGAGATCCTCCCTTAAAACCCTGATTTGGACATCTGGCCTCCAAAATTAGCCAATACATTTCTTTTCTTTGAAGTTGTCCATTTGTAATATTTTTTGTCATGGTAGCCCTAGATAGCTAAGAGGTTAACCTTGCTAAGACTTATTAGAATTACTGGAAAGTTTCTATTCTTTCCTTAGCTTTTACGTTGCACACTCCTATGCCCCTTCTCCCACATTTTCTCATGTTGTTGTTGTTAAGTGCCATTGAGTGCAATTTATAGTGACACTATGAACAAAAGATCTTAACCCTGTTTTGTAACTATTGTGGTTTCTCTAATGTTTATAGGGTTTCCGAAGGTCTGTTATTTAAGAAGTGGATGTCAATCCTGCTTCCAAGCCTGTTTTAACCTGAGAGCTCTACCAAACCCTGTCCACCACTGGTAAACATTATGGCATTTGACACATCAGTGGCACAGTATTCACTATCACAGCAACCTCAAGTTATTTCAGTACAGCAAACAGACAAGTGCGGTACCCTTTATAACAATGTTCCCCTCCCCCTGTGCTGCCCCCCAAACATAATTAACATCAAGCTGACTTTTAAATAGAAAGGACCAACTAAGGCCCTGATTGATTAAAACAAGAGGCTTCCAGCTCACAGCAGATTGTTAACTAAATCAAGGTGACCAATCAGTTTACACTCAATTGTTAACAAAATAAAAACCAGCCAAACAGTTTACAACTGATTTTCAACTAAATCAAGAGAAACTACCCTCCAGAATTCAAGCACTTCCTGTAGGAGCCTCCAAACTGGAGATTTAGTAAGGGCCAACCAACTTTTAAATTAAAAGGGTTACCACCAGGTTCTGATTGACTTAAACAAGAGGCTTCCAGGCTATTGCTGATTGTTAACTAAATCCAGGTGACCAATCAGCTTTCACGCTATTGTTAAGGAAATAAAAAATGACTCATTTAAATCCAGCTTTCAACTAAATAAAGAGAACCTACGTCCAGAACAACTGCTTTACACATGAACCTCCAAACTCCATCTTCTCATGGTCTAACTCAATTCTGATATTGAGTCAATAAGAAAAGCATTTATTTTAAATATCTAGCTATTTATACATACTTTGCTATCCATAGCCATGTAGGCAAAAATCTTGTTTTTTATATCATGAAAAGACATATAATAACTATATAACTATATATCTCTATCTCTATCTATCTATCTATCTATCTATCTATCTATCTATCTATCTATCTATCTATCTATCTATATCTATCTATACATATATAAAAGATGATTGCAAAGAGATATTTTTCACTTCAGAATTAAGGAGAAATAGTCCTGAATAAGGAAATAAAAAGAGATGGGCCTTTGGAACTATGTTACTATTATGTTTTAGAAGAGCGCGTAATGACAGTGAAAACATCAAGTGAATTGTGTAATTTGAATGCAAAAGAGATAATTGTGTACTTATAAATAGGGATCTCTGGTAGCCTAATGGTAAGAATCTGTGCTGCAACCCTAATGGCATAGAGTTTGAAACCACCAGCTGCTTTGAGGAAGAAGGATAGGCAATCTCTACCATGTTCTTTACTACCTCTGAAAACCCAATGGAGGGTCAGCTATGTGTTGGTTTTGACCCAGCAGTGCACAACTGTTGTTGTTATGTACTATCAAGTCAGAACTAACTCATAATTTATATTCCATTAGGTTTTCAAAAGCAATAAATTACCTGGGAGGAGATTGTCTATTATGATGTTAAGGATTTAGTGTTCAAACTTACTTTCCTAGGCATTGGCTTTGATTTGCTATGTGGACAAATGGATTCTCAAATAGGATGTGTTAATCTATATGCAAGAAGATTAGTTAGTATCCTCCTTAAATTGAGCCAATTCAGTAGCAGAGTCTGAGACTTTCACCACCAGCAAAGAAGAAACAGAGAATGTAGAGCACCATTCAAGGCCAGAGATTCTTGGACCAGCCTGACGTATAGGAGAGGAACAACAACCTCAGCAGAGAGCCAGAGACCTGACATGAGAAAGAGCTAAACTTGGAACTGTTACCTCATAAAACCACAGCTTGGAGCCTTTGCCCAAGAGTACTGGAGGAGTAGGGGAAGTGGACAGGGGAAAGAAGAGCCATTGCTGGCGAGACTAAAAGGTTTGTAACAAAGGCCTAAAGCCATGAAGCTGAAGGCTGAAGGGTCTGTGAGATGCATCATAAGCTATATTGAAGGAGAAATTGTATCTTGTTAACTTCCTTAATAAACTCAATAATAATGAGTATGATCCTGTGTGCTCTGTGAACTCTTGCAATGGATTTTGAACCCTGAAGAGTAGTAAGATGACCTCATGGGAATTGGTTGTGTGTTGTAGATGGTGTTTATATGAACAATTCTCCTTTATGGAGTTTAGATATGGCTGTCCCTATGCCTCCCTTGTTTCTTTTACACCTATTTTTCTCCTGTGGAGAGCTAGTGGATTCAAATCACATGCCTTTGTGTTGGCAGTCAGCCTCTTTACCACTTGTTGTTTGTTGTTATTTGCCATCAAGTCACTTGCATCTCATAGCGACTCTATGTACAATAGCTTTGAGCTCTGTCCTATCTGGAGCCAGCCTCATTGTCTCTGACACACTTAGCCCCGTTACCTCAGTTACTGTGTCAATCCATCTCATCCAGGGTTATCTTCTCCTACGGTGACACTCCACCCTTCCAAACATGATGTCTTTCTCCAAGGACTGATCCTTCCTGGCAGCATGCTCAAAGAATGTCAGATGAAGCTTCAAAATCCTTGCCTCCAAGGAGCAATCTGGTTTCACCTTCTTCAGGGCAAACCTGTTTGTTCTTTTGGGTATCCATGGAATGTCAACACTTTTCTCCAGCAAAACAAGTCAAAATCCTTCTTCTGCCATCCGTATTCCTTGTCCAGCTCTCTCATGCACAACAAGTAATTGCAAAGACCATGACCTGTATCCAGACTGACATTGTTGGACCTCTGGAGAGGTCCCTGACAGCAGATTTTCCCAATGCAATTAGTCTTTCAATTTCCTGACTGCTGGTACCAAGAATGCTGAATGTGGAGCTGAGCAAACTGAAATTGTTAACCACCTCAATCTCCTCTCCATCTATTATGGGGCTGCCAATTGGCCTAGTTGTGGGACTCTTTTAACATAGAGACAAATGATTGTGAAAAGTAAGTAATGACTGAACAGTGCTCATCTCTACATTAAGACTACAGATTACTGAAAAAACGCACACACATGTTTTTATGCCATATTCTACTGAAAAAAGTCTTTTGATGGTGCAAATGGCTAAGCATGCTGTTTACTAATGGAAAATTTCGCTATTTACACCCTCCTAGAGGTATCTTTGAAGAAAAGGCTGGTGATCTGCCTCAGAACTATTTACGCTGTATCACAGGGTTGCACAATTTGGTGGGTGAAGAGAGATGATAAAGGAAATAGGAAAGATTCAGTGGGGACCTGAAAAGACAGGGTAATGTTGGGCATTGTCTAATGGGATTAATTTTATAAAACAAATGCAAGGGAATGATTGCATGAAATGCAATGTGAATGAAGAATAGAGTGGAACACAATATATATGAACTTTGTAAGTGAACAAATATAAAATAAAAATTTGAAAAAAACTCCCCCCCCCAAAATAAAATATGGTAAAATATTGTGCACAGTTCTACTCAGGAAGACACAGAATGACTATGAGTTATAATCAACTTGATAGCAATGGGTATGCTGTTGAGATAGGCCAAGATTTCTTTTCTTTCTTTGTAACTTTTAATGAACCAGGTAACTTTCTTCCGATCACTCTCACAAAATGAACATCACTCAGAGAAACCCACCCACTGTGGGAAATAGGGTGTCAAGCCCTCGCTCCCACATGAACTGAAGAAACTAGAAGAGTCAACATAGGCTGTGCCCACCCAGTTGGCAACTTCTGCTCAAATGGCCTTAGATGTGTTCTAATTCTGCCCCTACTTGTTGGCAAGTTGAGAAACGCCCTGTATTAATCAGCTGACTTTTGATTTTTGTTTAACTTGTGTTGGACAACTTCTTTGAAAACTTAAGATCTGACTTTTCCACATGTCAGTTTGATGAAGTATTAAAGAAAAACTTGGGGACTCCCCTGCTCAATCACAACACATGTTATGAAGTGAATAACTAAAAAAGATCACCCTGACAGTAGGGTTGTTTGAATTATTACTTCTCAATTAGTGTCAGGAAGTCCTTTATTCAGTACTCATTATCCGAAAAGCTATTTATTAAAGTGACAGTACAATTTTCCAGAATTGCTAACTCAATTTCATTGACTAGTATTGGCCACTAAGAGTTATTAACAGTCCATTTGGTGACAATAACAATATAATTGAAGGGACTCTTTTTCTTCTATCATAGGCAGACTATGCCAAACCAATGGATTATCAAAATGTTGCTTCATTTTTCTCCCTTCTCTTTCATTTGGCTCTGACATTATTTGTAATACCTTTGAAGTGATAAAACCATGTAAGGCATACTTTTCTCAACACATTCAAAGTATGACTTGGATTTATTAGATTATGTGCTGAGTTTCATTCTTATGCACTAGGTCATTGATCTAAAACAAGGTGTAGTACAGTCAATTACTTAATATGGCCCTTTTGGCCTTAGTCTCTGTAACTTTCCTAAAATGATTGGATAAGATCATACAAATAAAGTATATGAAACCATCATGAAAGGATTGGTATGTTTTGCCATGCTGCTAGGTTTCAAACAAGCTAAACTGGAGCTAGAAGTGGACTGACTGTATCCTTTGGACCTGGATCTCTGCACTATGAACCGTGTAGACTCAGGAGATAGAGAACTGCAAAATGGATATGATGAAAAAAGGGTAAGAAGCACAGCAGATAACAGCTTCAGCAGAGGCAAGAGAAGCAGAGATCAGGAGGTGAGGTTGTGGTAGACTTTTCAGCCCATGTAGAAAGCTGAACTGTCTTTGGGAAGGAAGCTTACTGAAAGAATGGGGTAGCTCTGGCAATTACTGGTAGAGCTGAAGAACATTCTAACACTTGTCTGATTAGAGCAAAGGTTGGTCTGTCCCTAGAGGCTCAAAAGACCCAATGAGCCAAAGTGTCAAGGGCTGAGAGAACAAAGACCAGCGAGCAAGGCCACAAGAAGCTGTTCTGGCTTTGTTGTTGCTGTTATGTGCTCATAATAGCCTGTGACTGTGTACAACAGCTCTGAAGACTGTCCTATCCTGAGCCAGTCTCACTGACTCAGACACATCTAACCCCATTGCCCCAGTCACTGTATCAATCCATCTCATCTGGGGTTTCCTCTCGTTTTCCAAGGACTGGTCCCTCCTGGCCATGTGCCCAAAGTATGTGAGAAAAAGCTTCAAAATCCTAGTCTCCAAAGAGAAACTTGGTGTCACCCTCTCTTATTTGTTTTCTTGGTTGTCCGTGGTGTGTTGAAGACTCTTTTCCAGCACCACAATGCAAAGACATCAATTCTTCTTCTGTCATCCTTAGTCATTAGCCAGCTCTCTGATGCATAGGAAGTAATTGCAAAGACCTGGACCAGGCTCACTTTAGTATTTAGACTGACATAGCTGCTTCTCCGTACTCTGGAGAGGTCCCTGACAGCAGGTTTTCCCAGCGCAATTAGTCTTTTGACTTCCTGACTGCTTTTTATTTTCCATTCCTGCCAAGAATGTTGACTGTGGAGCTGAGCAAGCTAAAGCTGTTAACAATCTAAACCTTTTCTCCATCTATTGTGGTGTTGCTAATTGGCCCAGCGATGAGAATATTTGTCTTCTTGGTGTTGACCTTCAATCCATATTGAAGACCTTGAAATGTCCTTAGTAATTTCTGATCCTGAATAATAAGCTTCCCCAATAAAGCTAATATGGTACTTGGACCAAGAGGCAGTAGTCAGAACAGAGCAGGGTAACACTGCATGGTCCAAATTGGGAAGGGTGTATGCCAGGGATGCATCCTGTCTCCATACCTTTTCAACATGTATGCAGAGCAGATTATCCGAGAGGCTGGGCTCTATGAGGAGAATTGTGGCATCAGGATTGGTGGAAGGTCTATTAACAATCTCCGTTATGCAGATGACACAACCCTGCTTCCTGAAACTGAGGAGGACCTCATGCACTTGCTGCGAAGGGTCAAGGACTGCAGCCTTCAGTACGGACTAAGGCTCAATGTCAAGAAGACAAAGATTCTCGCCACTGGACCAATTGGCAGCATCAGGATGGATGACGAAGAGATTGAGATTGTTCACAGCTTCGGTTTGCTCGGCTCCACAGTCAACACTCTTGGCACCAGCAGTCAGGAAATCAAAAAGCGTATCGCGATGGGAAAGTCTGCTGTTAGGGACTTCTCTAAGGTACTCAGGAGGAACAGTGTCTCTCTGGAGACTAAGGTGCACCTGATACAGGCCATTGTATTTGCAATCGCTTGTTATACATCAGAGAGTTGGACAATGACTAGGGAGGACAGAAGGAGAGTGGATGCTTTTGAGCTGTGGTGCTGGAGAAGGGTACTGAATGTACCATGGACTGCCAGGAAAACAAACAGATTGATCTTGGAGAGGATTAAACCAAGCTATTCCTTGGAGGCAAGGATTCTGGGGCTTCATCTGACATACTTTGGACATGTTGCCAGGAGGGACGGGTCCTTGGAGAGGGACATCATGCTTGGGAGGGTTGAGGGACAACGCAGGAGGGGAAGACCCTCTATGAGATGGATTGATTCGGTGACTGGGGTAATTGGGATCGGTGTGTCAGAGGCAGTGCGGTTGGCGCAGGATAGAGCAGGGTTTAGGGCTGTTGTGCATAGGGTCGCTATGAGTCGGAAACGCCTCGACAGCACATAACAACAACAACAACATGGTTTTTGAGTTCTTTGTGACCAACTATAATGAATTCTTGAACCCAGTAGAGATGTGGAAAGTGCTGTGAGAGAGATGGCTGGTGTCAAAATTGGTAAAAAGTTGATAGAAGGTGTGTCATACCTTCCTCATATAAATTAGCCTTGGGTTGTTGAGGTGGATAATGACAAATCTCTTCCCTGTCTGTGAAGTTAAACAAAGTCAAATGTCTTTACCACACCACACCACATTACACAAAGCTAAGCTCACTATCATTGAGTTTATTCTGACTCATGGTCATGATGCATTGGGATTGTTGTTGTGTGCCATCAAATCAGAACTAACTCAAAGCTGACCTTCCAGTGGGTTTTCAGAGGTAGTAAACCACATGGGAAGAGATTTCCCATCTTTCTCTCATGAAACAACTGGTGGATTCTAACCACTTGTCCTTGGATTACAATGTAGTTTCTTACCACTAGGCCATCAGAGTTCCCTTAGCATTTTGATGTTGTGGTAGAGGAGCTCTGGTGGCCTAGTGGTAAAAAGCTGCACTGCAATCCACCAGATGCTTCAAGGAAGAAGAAAGGACAATCTTCTATGTGATTAAAACCTTTGAAAACCTCCTGGAGCGTCAGGTATGCGTTGGTTCCAACTCGATGGCAAATAATGAAAACAACAAATCTTAATGGGAGGAGACTGCCTCATATTTCTCCTACAGAGTAGCTGGTGGATTCAAATAAGCAATTTTACCATTAACAGATCACCAGGATTTTCATATATCTTAACTTTCTTCAGCCCTAAAGTGAATATTTGAAACACTGCTACAACAGTAGAAATATTGAATAATTTAATAACTGTTTTAAAAACAGTTATGACTTTTTCCTGCTTAGGCATTTGTCCACAAAAAAACTTCATTCAAAGATCTCTACAATGATATCCCAAACCTCACCACCATATTTACTACTTTGCTTTTTTCTCAACCCAGTTCATATTATTCTCTCATCACTCACTGCCCTCCAGCCATGCTAACTTTATTAAAGCAGATTCTATCCTTGCATGTATTGAGACAATGAATCTTCTATTTATTTATTTATTTTTGGTCCTGCTGCACTGCAATCCTGAAGGTACACAGTTCGAAGCCCCCAGCTGCTCCAGAGGAGAAGGATGGGCAAATTCCTCCCATGCTATTAACTGCCTCTGAAAACCAATTGGAGGATCAGCTATGGGTCAGTTTCAATTCAACAGTACACAACAACAACTCCTCCATCTAACAAATTGTGATCCATCTTTCTACATCAAGGATAAATACTGTCAATGAGAAGACGTTTCCCCCAGTCCTTTACTCACTCAAAAATTGAAAGATACTAAGAGATACTGAGCTGAAGCAGATACAGTCCTGATATCATGTCTAATACAAATAATCATACAAATGGAAAATGACAATTGCGATAGTGTTCACTCATTACATCTGTAATGAATGGTATGGTAACAGAATTTTTCTGGTTGTCTGGGCCATCAGATAAGACTTGCATGAGAAAGTAGCACTTTATTTGAATAATAAATAACAATAAAAACAAACATAATTGAGAAGAAAAATATTTTGCAAAGAAAGCATCTTACCTGGACAAAACCTTGTGGGAACTGAGAGCGCATATGGATCCTAGAGACAAGCAGGCCACACTGTGAAGGAGGGGAATGAATGAGGCAGAACATATTACACTTGAAGTTAAAAAGGAGGCAGAAACCAAAACAGGTAGAATGTTGTGAGCGTAGTAATGAGTTTTATCCCAAGAAATTGAGGAAGTAATTAAAAACTGTAAAAATGATTGCTTCTCAGAATTGCATTATAGAAAGATCACTGTTGTTCCTGTAGAACAGATTAGAGAGAGTCCAGAGTCAGTGCAGGGAGACCAGTGGTGAGCGGACTGTAGCCGTATAACATAATATGTGGTCCTTGATCAGGAAGATGAATAAAAGTGGATGCATTGGAGTGACATTTAGGCAGTGAAACTGAAAGGACTTAGGGATGAATTGGACATGTGGGGTAAGGGAGGAGAAGGCATTCTTGGGATTTTAATGTATGATACTAATGACATTGTTCTATCATTTCTACATTCTGTTGTATCACCTTTTTGGAGGAATGGGAATACATATGGATTTCTTCTAGTCAGTTGGCCAGGTAACTGTCCTCCAGATTTCTTGGCACAACTTGGTAAGCACATCCAGGTTTGTTTGTTGAAATATATCAATTGGTATGTCACCAATTCCTGGGGCCTTCTTCTTCATTGCCCACCTCCATTTTTTACCCCCTACAGCAGCCTGAACTTCTTCTTTTATTACCATTGGTTCTTGATACACTTGCTGAAGTAGTTCTGTGTCAGTCAATTTTTTAAAAATTTTTTATTTTCTTGGTATAGAGCGTCCATGTAGTTCTTCCATCTTCTTTTGATGCTTCCTGGATATTTTAAGACTTCCCATAGCATCTTTCAGTATTGCAACTTGAGGCTTGAATTTGTTCTTCAATTCCTTCAGCTTGAGAAATGCCAAGTGAGTTCTTCTCTTCTGATTTTCTGTCTCCAGATCTTTGTGCATACAATATTTTACTTTGCCTTCATGAGCTGCTCTTTGAAATATTCTGTTTGATTCTTTAACTTCTTCATTTCTTTTCTTTGTTTGACTTCTCGGTGTCCTAGTGCAAAGTTGTTGTTATCTATTATTGACTCTACTATTATTCATACCGACCCTGTGTACAATAGCTCTGAATGCTCTGTCCTGAGCTAATCTCACCATCTCTGACTCATCTGTCCCCATTACCACAGTCACAATGTCAATACATCTTATTTGGGGTCTTCCTCTCCTGCACTGACCCCCCATCCTTCCAAGAATGATGTCCTTATTTAAGGACTGGTCCCAACTTGCAACATGTCCAAAGTATATGAGATGAAGTTACAAAATCCTTGCCTGCAAGGAGCAAGTTGGTTTACCCTCTCCAAGACAGACTTATTTTTTCTCTTGGCAGTCAAGGGTATGTTCAATATTATTGTTGAGGATCACAACTCAAAGCCATCAATTCTTCTTTTGTCATCCTGAGTCATTCACTGTTCAGCTCTTAGATGCAATGCAAACAATTGAGAAGACGTGGATCAGGTGAGCTTTAGTCTCTAGACATCATTGCTCTGGAAAAGTCTGCACCAGCAGACTTTCCTATAACTCATCTTTTTCTTTTTTTTCACTGCTAGTGCCAAGAGTTATTGATTATGGATTCAAGCAAGTTGAAATTATTAACAACTTCAATCTCTTCATCTATCATGATGCTGACAATTGGCCTGGTGATGGGAATCTGTTTTCTTGATACTGAAATTAATATTGAAGACTGCAGTCATTGACCTTCTGTGGTCAAAGCTTCAGTTTTGTCAAGCAAGGTTGTCTGTTTACATAACAGGAGTTACTGATGAGTCTTCCTTCAATCCTGATGCTACATTCTTCTTTATAGAGTCCAGGTTCCTAAGTGACTGTTCTGCATATAGATTAAAAAAATACGGAGAGACGCACTTGTTTCTTGATTTTGAATCACGCAACACTTGCTTCATACTTCTACCACAGCTTTTTCATTTTATGCGAATATTTGTTGATTTTTTAAAATTGTTGTTGATATTGCACTTTTTACAATACTTAATCCATCATTGTATGACTCTTGATGGGAGATAGAGCACAACTTTCTCTTACAGAAAATAGAGAACTAAACATAATTTTTTTAATAACTCCTGACAAATGGGTCCCAGATAGGTACACTAGGCTTGGATAATTAGTTATTTTCTCAATGATTTTTTTTTTAAATGGCTAGTATAAAACTAGTTCCTATAGGGAATCCTAGTGGTTGTGATACCAATTCAAAAGCAGGCAGTTCTAGTCCACCAGCTGCTCTGAAGTAGAAAGAGAAGTAATTTCCTCCCTTGTGATTTATAGTCTCTGAAAAAGGGCAGGAGGGATAGTTGTGAGTTGATTCTGACTCTATGGCAATGGACAACAACATGAAGTAGAGTTTGAAAATGCTGAAATGCCCAACTTTTTCAAACTGCAACACCACACCATCATCTTTTACATCAATTATTCCTCCTTCCCTCGGCTTTCTGTCAACCGTCTATGTGTAAATTCACTGTTAGGTCTCACAGAAATTCACAGCTGTCAGTGAGATTGCTCATGGAGTTGTAGAGGCTAGCATGTCCCCAATCCATAGATTGGTCTTGTTCTTGGAAGTTATAGGACACAGTGATTTACAAGGCAACCAATTCAGGCCAATCCTTGTGGTTACAGAGACTGCGTTTGAACAGGAAATTATAATCTGTGTTCATCAGAACAGGTGGGTCAGGTTAGATGCTCTGTACAGATGGAAAGAATCAAACTTTCTAAGAACATCCCTCCATATAGGACCCCTGGACTATAACCTGAACCCCAAAGAAATTAAGGGTAGCAAATTTGGTTATACTTTTCTAGTAAACTAAGCATTAAAGTTATTGTTGTTGTTATGTGCCATCGAGTTGTTTGAGACTCATAGTGAACCTAT
>NW_006399776.1:8435709-8443262 GCF_000299155.1 Elephantulus edwardii
CCTAGGTTGCCCTTTCTGTTAGTCTGCGTGTGTATAGCCCACCTTAATCCTATTTTATTAACACAACAAACAAGTCATTCCAGGATTTATTATAATACACTGCAATAAGAATTGATACCTTTGAGTTGTGGTGCTGAAGAAGAGTATTGAACATACCGTGATCTGCCGGGAGAATAAATAGGTCTTTCTTGTAGAGAGTCAAACCAAATTTCTCCTTGGAGGAAAGATTTTGAAGCACTATTTTACATACTCTGGGCATGTGCCCAATCCTTGAAGAAGGACATCATGCTTAGAAGGGTGGAGGGACAACACAGGAGAAAATGACCGTGGATGAGATGGATCAACATAGTAACTGGGACAGTGAGGTAAGGTGTGTTGGAGTCAGTGAGACTGGCTCAAGACAGGGAATGCTTCAGAGCTATTGTACTTAGTATTGCTATGAGTTGCAGGAGACTTGATGGCACATAAAAATAACAACATGGCTGGAATGGCTGTATTGCTTAATTTACTATACAAAATTTCCATATAGTTTTATGAATTTTGAGTTGAGAGAGAGAAAAAGAACTTTTAATTAATTTCATGACATCAGTGTTCAGTGTTGACCTTGGATATAACCAGCAGGAGTGGCTGTCTTGTTTTAACTGCTGTAGGGTAGCAGAGACACATTCTAATAAGTTTATTCTGCAGCATAAACTTTCCTATGACTCCTGCTGCACAACCTTCTTGGATGTCTATTCTATGTATGAACTTCTGAATGAAGATAGATTGTTTAATGATCAAGATGAAAATGATAGCAAATATGTACTGAATGCTTCTTTTAAATCTGATATTGTTCCAATTAGTTGGCATGGACTCACTCTTTCCATCCTTACAAGTGATAAATACTACTATATCTCTCAAATGACCAATCTAAAGCAGGAATTGTTAAGTAACTGTCATTAAAGCCATATAGTTAGTAACTATCTGGGAAGGACAGAATTAAGACCTAAAAGCCTTGCACAAAAGCCAGTTGTCTTCTTTAAGAATGGGTTCTGTGGCTTCTAACCAGGAATGCTGACTGGCACATATGGCTCTGTGTCCTGTTTCCTTTTTCCAACTCCAACTATGTGAAGGGAAGGGAGCAGGTATCATTTTCTCTCAGTATCTGGCATAGTGCACACATACTAAATACTCAGATTATAAGGTGACAGCAAGAATGCTTCTTCCAGGATTCATCCTCCTTTGTTCTCTATAAGTATGCACATCACTCTTACTCTGCCTCTGCTCACTGTCTGCACTAGTGTGAGACACCCAGCACCAAATTCTTTGGTAAGCACGTTCTATGCTCCATGTACTGTTAACCCAGGCTGGCAGGTGCCAAAGCAGGAATAAAGGCTCCCATTGTACAACACCCGTGCAAAGGATCTGTGTTGAGGTTTTTGTGGGAATAAGGGAATGCTGAAAGCCAGCTGACAACACTACACAACAGAGTGAAACTGTGTAGTTTCGATTCCCTGAGAGCCTGTTTGTTCAGAGCAGCTGAAGCAACTAGAAAATCATGCAGTATCTGCATTCCACATGAGGAAAACTCGGCACGATGAGCCAGGGAAGCAACAGCCCTACAAAGGTATCATTGCCCAAGCCAAACTCTGACATTCTTTCGGAACTTCCTGTTGGACACTGAGCATTACAGTGCTGGGTAGAAAAGGGGTTAACAAGGCTGAGAATAAGATTGAGACGTTTCTTAAGTAACTACCTGAAGGACTTGCAACCAGGGTCCAAGTTTGCTCTGTGGTTCCCACGGTAGACACGCTATAGTGCAGCCTCTCTGAAGGTTCATCATCAAAGAGCAAGAGGATAGTTTCAAAGGCTTCTTGCATTCTTGGTTAACTTGTGACCTTAGAGACATTCAAACTGGATTGGAGAAGCATAATGTTTTTATTTTATATTGGCTTACTTACAAAGTTTGTCTATTTGTTTTTCACATAGGATCTTTCCTTTTTACTTCAACTGTGTGGAATGCAGTGTCTTGTATTTAATACAAAGAGGAAAAACTGTTCTGAGCTATCCCTGTAACTTTCCTTCCATTTCTAAGACTAACAAAGTGTTTGATGTTGTCCAAGCCTACATGTGATGGTCGGTTCTTATCCCCTTTCACCACCATCAGCAAGTTGAACTATTTCATTGAATATGGTGCTCTCTGCTGGCAGCTGCAAGCCTTTTGTTTGTTGGGACAGGATGCTGCTGTAATGCTGTTGGAGCCATTCACCCTGGTATTTGTGATGCACCAGAGAATCAGCTAAGAGAGAATTTGGCCAACAGTCAGGTTTAGACTATTTTGTTCCCTGAAGGACTTTTTTACCTGTTTGGGAATTAATTACCCTTCTGACAAGATTCAGTCAATTAAATCAACCTCTCTCCTTTATGCTTTCTATATCACAGCAACTTTCCCCCAGGGATTGTCATTTCTTTCTTAGCAGGCTTAAAACCACAGTTCATCTCCTATAGAAAAGTCTTTCAGACTTTTTCTTACGTTTTTCTCTTTATTTCATTTAAGTTTAGTGTTCCAAACAGTGGAGGCAAGGGCAACAGTAGCATTCAGGGGAATCTTGGTAGAGGAGGGGATGTTAGAGATGAGATCTCATAAGGATGACAAGAAGAATCAATGCCTTTGAATTACGGTGCTGGAAAAGAGTACTGAATGTTCATGGAATGCCAAAATAACAAACCAATCTCTCTTGGGAAGTGTGACTAGAGTGCTCCTAAGAGGCAAAGATGGTGAAACTTTATCTCATTAAACTTTGAGCATGTTATCAGAAGAAACCATTTATATAAAAACAAAATAAAAGACATTAAGGAAAGGTGGAGAGTCAGTGCAAGAGAAGAGAGAAAGACCTTCAATAAGATAGATTCACACAATGACTATAAGAAATAGCTACAGGGCTGTATAGTTTGGTGGGTAGAGGAAGGAAGGGTGGAAGCAAATGGGAAGGATTTGGGCAAAAAGACAGGGTAATGATGGGCAAGTCCAATGGTGATTGATTTTATAAAACATAGTGTAGTAGAATGATTGCATGAAACGTAATGTGAATAAAAAATAGTGTGAAATACATGTATATAAACTTTTTAAGTAGACCAATTTACAAAAAAGTAAAATAGAATACATATGAATGATAAAAAGCTAAAAAATATTAGTTACATATTGAAATGACAGCATATTATTGACATTAATCTTAACAACAACAACAACAGCAAAGAAATAGCTAGAACATGTGAAAGATTGTGAACATAGCTCAGGATAAAGCAAGGTCCAGACCTGTTGTTCATAGGGTCACTATGAGTCATAGTGACAACACGAGACAAGGAGACATATTGCCTTGGGCAAGTCCACTGTCAGGAATTTCTCCAATGATGTCAGTTTGAAGACTAAGGTCTACCAAAACAGGCCATGGTCTTTTAAACCATTTGCTATGCATCTGAGAGTTGGACAATGAACAAGGATGATGGAATAACAATTGATCCCTCTGAGGTGTGGTATTAGAGAAGAGTACTGAATATCCCATTGTCTGTCAAAAGAACGAACAGCTATGTCTTTGAAAAAGTACAGCCAGAGTACTCCATGAAGTCAACGATGGTGAGGCTCCATCTCTTAGGCATGTTCCTAGAAGAGGCTATTCCTTAGAAAGGGACATGATGCTGGGAGAGGTGGAGGGTCAGTGGAAGAGAGGAATATTTCCAGTGAGATGGTTTGACATGGTGACTGAAGCAATGGGCCCAAGTATATCAGAGATGATGTAGATGGCACAGGATAGGACAGGGTTTATATCTGTTGTTCATAGGGTCACTGTGAGTCATACTCAACTTGATGGCACCTGACAACAACATAAATAGCAGTTGAAAAAATATGTAGTATACCTGTACTGTATTTATATCATTAGGGAAAGTTTGTTTAGTATAAATAGGGAACATTCACAATTTTTCAAGAATTACTAAAATGTGACGCAGAGATGTGAAATGATGACATGTTGTTGGAATACTTGGTGTTCCATATAGGGTTGCTACAATCTTCAGTTTATAGAATATGTGGTATCCACAAAACTCAGTAAAGTGAAATGCAATAAATCGAGGTATCATGGTACATTATAAAGGTTAATTGTGGCTTATGTGATGAAAATAAACATTTTTTTAAACAATAGTTTTAAGACTGTTGCAACATAGTGCTGAAAAGATTGTAAAAAAAAGAGATAGTGTGTGTGTGGGTGTGTATATTATTGTTGTTGTCACCTTTGAATTGACTGTGACTCACAGTGACCCTATGAACAATAGATCTGAAACCTGCCCTATTCCGTGTCTTAGTCATTGTCTCTGACACATTTGAGCCAGTGCTGCAGTCACCATGCCAAACTATCTTGTTGAGAGTCTTCCTATTTTAATGCTGATCATTGCAATTTCCATGCATTATGTTCTTCTCCTCTTAACAGCATGCCCAAAGTATGTGAAATGAAGTTTCACCATCTTTCCTTCCAAGGAGCACACATTTTCACTTTTTCTAAGACAGATATGTTTGCTGTCTTGAAATATTGGAATATTCAGTAATCTCCAAAACCACAACTCAAAACCATCAATCATGTCATCCCTAGTCATTGTTCAACTTTCAGATGCCAAGTCTGCAACTGAGAAGGCCATGGCTTGAATCAGCTGCACCTTAGTCTTTAAACTGACATTATTGCTTCTTAGTATTCTAGGGAGGTCCCCAACAGCAGATTTTCCCAAAGTGACTTGTCTTGATTTTCTAACTGTTGGTATGAAGGGTATTGATTGTAAATCTAAGCAAGACGAAGTCAGTGGCAATTTCAATTTCTTCTACATTTATCATGATATTGTTTATTGTTCCCAGTAGTGAAGACTTCTGTTTTCTTGATCTTGAGAGGTAATCTATACTGATGGCTATAGTCCTTGACCCTCTGCACCAAGCACGTCAAGTGTTCCTCACTTTGAGCGAGCAAGGTTATATCATCTGCATAAAGCATGTTGCTGATAAGTCGTCTTCTGATCCTGATGCCACATTCTTCTGCATAAAGTCTGGCTTCTCAAATAATTTGTTCATTGTACAGATTGAATAGGTATGGAGAAAGGATACAGTCTTGACACATGTTGTTGTTGTTATGTGCCGTTGAATCGTTTGCGACTCACAGCGACCCTATGTACAACAGCCCTAAACCCTGCTCTATCCTGTGCCAATCGCATTGCCTCTGACACACCCATCCTGATTACCCCAGTCACTGAATCACTCCACTTCATAGAGGGTCTTCCCCTCCTGCGCTGTCCCTCCACCCTACCAAGCATGATTTCCCTCTCCAAGGACCTGTCTCTCCTTACAACATGTCCAAAGTATGTCAGACGAAGCCCCAGAATCCTTGCCTCGAAGGAGTAGCCTGGTTTAACCCTCTCTAGGATGAATCTGTTTGTTTTCTTGGCAGTCCATGGTACTTTCAATACTCTTCTCCAGCACCACAGCTCAAAGGCATCAATTCTCCTTCTATCCTCCCTAATCATTGTCCAACTCTCTGATGCATAACAAGTGCTTACAAAGACCATGGTCTGTATCAGGCACACCTTAGTCTCCAGAGAGACACTGTTGTTCTTGAGTACTTTAGAGAGGTCCCTAACAGCAGACTTTCCCATCGCAATACGTTTTTTGATTTCCTGGCTTCTGGTGCTAAGAGTGTTGACCGTTGAGCCGAGCAAACTGAAGCTGTGAACAATTTTAATCTCTTCGCCATCCATCCTGATGCTACCAATTGCTCCATATAAACAAAGCATAAAGCAAGAACCACATGATCCTATCAATTGGTGCAGAAAAGGCCTTAGATAAAATCTAAAACGCCTTCTCGATCAAAACACTCAACAAAAATAGGAATAGAAGGAAATTTCCTCAACAAAGTGAAAAGTATATACATAAAACAAAGAGCCAACCTCATTCTCAAGGAAGAAAGACAATCATAACATCCAGCTTCTCAAATTATCTGTTCATCATACAGAATGAAGGATGCTCACTATCATTACTCTTATTCAATATTCTATTTGCAGTACTTGTTAGAGCAATAAGACAAGAGAAGGAAAAAGGGGCATCCAATTAGGGAAAGGGGTGGTAAAACTTTTGCTATATGCAGACAAATTGATAGTGTACAAACCCCCCCCCCAAAACTCAATAAAAAATCCTGCTAGACCTAGTATACAAAATTTGGACAGTGGCAGCATATAAGGTCAATATACAAAAATCAATGTGATTTTTCTACATTAACAGAGAAAACATGAAAGGAAACTAAGACGGCAATATAATTTACAATAGTGAATTACAAATGGAGCTATATGGCAATAACTCTAACTAGAGATATAAAATTCTTTATTAAAAAAACCCTACTATAAATGACTACTGCAAGAAACAATAACAGATTTAAATAAATGTATGGCCAATAGACACATGAAGTAATGCTCAGAATCACTATTAATAAGGGAGATGAAAATCACAAGAACAAACTGGGAGGAGGGTAGAGAGAATAGTGCAACAATGAATGAATGGAAACCCAAAATCTCTGTAAATGTTTATGAAAATTAATAAAATATAGAAAAAAAACTAAGATATCTCACTCAAGTACCAGTAGCAAAGGTTAACAGGACAGTGAACAGTAAGTGCTGGAGAAGATGTGAAGAGATGGAACTCTAAGGCACTGTTGGTGTGATTTTAAAATGGATTAACCAATTTGGAAGGCAGTTTGACATTTCTTCAATAAAACGGAATGAAGCAATCCCATAAGATCCAGCTATTTCACTCCCTAAGTAAATCAGAATTGAGACACAGAGAGATGTACATCTATATTCATTATAGTGTTAATCACAATAGAAAAAAAAGGGAAATAGCTTAGGTGTCCCACAACTAATGAATGGATAGAGTAATTATGGTACAATGGAATACTATGCAGCATTGAGCAACAAAGATCTTGTAAAATACAATATTAGAGAATATTATGAGTGAGTGAACTAAGTCAGTCTCATAAGGATAAATTCTGTTTGAAAGCATTATTATAAAAATAGAAGGATAACTAGTAAAACCTGGATAAAAGTCTAAAAGGAGAAGGCGAGGAGTGCAAAGGGGCAAAGCCTGGGAGAGGAGGAAATCACCAGGCTAACAGAGTAGTGAATAGAAGTGGAAGGATGAAGGAATTAGGAAAGATTCAATGAGTAATTGAAAAGACTAGGTAAGAGTTGTCATAGATCAAAAACAGAAGAGGAAGAAAAGACCAAAATGGATGTCAGAAGAAACTCTGAAGATTGCACTGGAATGTAGAGAAGCCAAAGCACAAGGAAGGATTCAAGACATTAAAGAGCTGAACAGGAGATTCCAACAGGCAGCTCAGAATGACAAAGAAAAATATTACAATGAAATGTGCAAGGAGCTAGAGTCAGAAAATCAAAAGGGCCGAACTCATTCAGCATTTCTTAAGCTCAAGGAACTGAAGAACAAATTCGAACCTCGAGTTGCTACAATCAAGGATGCTTTAGGCAGAATGTTA
>NW_006399776.1:8444657-8493198 GCF_000299155.1 Elephantulus edwardii
AACAGATTCATCCTAGAGAGGGTTAAACCAGGCTACTCCTTTGAGGCAAAGATTCTGGGGCTTCGTCTGACATACTTTGGACATGTTGCAAGGAGAGACATGTCTTTGGAGAGGGACATCATGCTGGGTATAGTGGAGGGACAGCGCAGGAGGGGAAGACCCTCTACGAGGTGGATTGATTCAGTGACTGGAATAATCGGGATGGGTGTGTCAGAGGCAATGCTTATTGGCACAGGATAGAGCAGGGTTTAGGGCTGTTGTACAAAGGCTCGTTATGAGTCGCAAACAACTTGACGGCACATAACAACAAAAAGAACATCTAAAATGTGGCCTTCATCTACTTCCATTGAAACTCATTCTTGTGTACTTTGGAACTGGAGTATATTCTAGAAACACTTTGGTAGCAAAGTAAATGACACTGTGAAAAAGGGATAATATCCGACTAATTCCATTTCTTTGAGTATGACTCAGTAATATCAACTGGAATGTTATTTTTTTCAAAGTAATTTTAATATCTCAGAATCATAACAGTGGAATGTTTCATGATAATAAAGCAGACACATATTCATTAGTTTTACTAATTAATATATTCACAACAGTATTCCCTTGGACATAGTTTCTAACTTTTGAAAAGTAGGAATAAATTGCAAAGAGATACTGAAAAATAAAGGGATACTAAGGGATGGAGGATACTTGGATGATGATCTTCCTGGTACAAGAATCAAATAACTTTGGCACAAGAGGACCTCTTTGACACCTCTTTGCTACCTTTGACAGTGTAGCTCTCTGTCTGTTCTCACATGTCATTCCAGATTATTCTTCTTTTCAAATAATCTTCCCCACTTAATATCTGCCAGAGAATATTTCCATGATTTTCTTTGCAACTACCTGTCATCTTCTCTGGGAAGAACAACAGTTCTGAATTCTGTTCTATCCTTTGATATCCTCACCATCTCTGACACACTTGATCCCATCACTGCTGTCATTATGTTAATTCATCTTTTTGGGATGAATTCGTTTCACTGACCCTCTACCTTTTCAAGCCCGATATTCATTTCCAAGGACTATCCTCTCCAGCAACATTTCCAAAGCATGAAAGATGAAGCTTTGCCATCTTTGCCTCTAAGTAGCCATTCTGGCTGGTCCTAGAAGTTCTCTTTCCTGGTTGCATTTTGCCTAACTAAGCTTATCTACATAGTGAGAGAAACTAGAACATACCAAGACATGTAAACCAGATGTGTGTTGCTTTCTGAATAACTTCTAATAACTTCAAGATAATATTTTGCCTTAATTTTTCTTTTGGTTAGTGTCTTTTGATTACAGAAGAATTTTGCAGAATAATATATCTGTTTTCTACATGCAAGGCCAATCAAATGAGCTCTGGTGGCTTAGTCTGTGGCATGTTGCACTGAATACTAAATGTGACATGCTTTCAGTGGTTTAGATCCATCCATGGCTCTGAGAGAGAAAGATAAACAGCCCCTCTTAAGATTTACAATCTTAGACACCCAATGGAGGTTCACTATGAGCCAGAATTGACTCAATTGCAGTAAATTTTCATTGAAGCTCCAGTTGTTGTTGTTAGGTGCTATTGAATTGAGTATGACGCATAGTGACCCTGTGAACAACAGATCTGAACTTTGTCCTATCCTGTGCCATCTTCACATTACCTGACACATTGCGCAGTTACTATGTCAATCTGCCCTATCAAGGGTCTTCCTCTCCTTCCCTGACCCTCTACCTTTCCAAGAATCATGTCCCTCTCCAAGGAATAGTCCCTTCTAGCAACATGCCCAAAATATGTGATGTGAACCTCAATATCCTTGCCTCCAGAGAGTACTCCAGTTGCACTGTCTCCAAGATATATTTATTCTCTTGGCCATCCATAGGATGTTCAGTGCTCTTCTCCAACATTAAAGCTAAATGCAAATATTCTTCTTCTGTCATCTCTGTTCATTGTCAAGCTTTTAGATGCTTACCTAAAAGTATCTTTTCAGTGACTGAAAAGATCATGGCCTGAATCAGCTTCACCTTAGTCCTCAAACTGACATCATTACTCCTCAATCATTTGAATTAAGAGGGGGACCTAACTGGAGACTTTCCTGGTGCAATACAGCTCCTGATTTCCTGACGACTACTAGTACCAAGGATGCTAATTATGGATCTAAGTAAAAGAAAGTTGTTGGCAGTCGCAATGTTTTCTCCATCGATCATGGTGTTGCCTATCAGTCCTGAGATAAGAATCTTTGTTTTCTTGACATTAAGATGCAACCCATATTGAGGCTGCATTCCTTGATCTTCTACACAAGTGTTTCAAGTCCTCCTCACTTTCAATAAGCAAAGTTGTGCCATCTGCATTAACAGAGGTTGTTGAGTCTCCCTCCAATCCTGATGTGACATTCTTCTTCATAAAGGCAGTTTCTCAAATAATTTACTCAGTATACAGATTGAATAGATATGGAGAGAGAATACAACCCTGGCACACTCCCTTCTTAATTATAAATTATGTAGTGTTTCCTTGTTGTGTTTGTACACAGCCTCCTGGTCCAGGCCCTCAGGCCTGGTGTGGAGATAGAATTGAAGCTGTAGAAAGATGAAGTTTTTTAAAACCTCTATTATCTCTTTTTTTGTTATATCCTCAGTATTCAAATTAGTGCCTATAACATTGCAGGTTTTCAATAAGTAATTGTTGAATGGATGTATTTGAAAATGGACAAGTAAGAATGTACTGGAGTTATATTCCCATAAGAGTTGAGAAAGTGAAACTCTAAGAGATATTTTGACCTATCCCAAGTCAAAACCAGGAAGCTCTGGCAACCTAGTGGCAAGAAGTTACACTGCAATCTTGAAGGCACACTTTTAGAGGCCACCAGCTGCTCTTTGGTAGAAGGATGGGCAATCCCTTCCTGTATTATTAACTACCTCTCAAAATCCACTGGAAGGTCAGATATGGGTCAGTTCCAACTCTATGATACACAACAACAAACAACAACAACCCAGGTCATAGAACTTGAAGGCATACCCATGTCTATACAACTGTGAATTCCACTCTCTTCTGACTCGTGTCAGTCATACCCATACTCTGGCTTGAAGAAGAGAATTCCTACATGTACTGTGATGATGCACTTGGTTTGAGTTGAGTTGTGCTGTCATTTCATGGAACTATTTTTTATAAACAGCATCTTTATCCTTTATGCTTTGTAATGTCTGTGTTCTAACTCTCCTCTTAATGAAATCACTTCCAGGTAGAGAAAATACAAATGATGTGGAAGAGGAACAGATGTGTGGACCAATGTGATAGTGTGTGTGCTGTGTGCTGTTGCATCAGTTGACCCTTCAGTGGGTTTCAGAGACAGTTAATCTCACAGGAGGAGATATTTTTCCCACAGAACATCTGGTGGATTCAAACTGCGTACCTTCTGGATTGTAGCACAGCTTCTTACCTCCAGGCCTCCAGTGCTCCTTAGGTATCTCTAGGCTATATCAGTAATTCTAGTAAAAGGTATGGAAAAAGGAAGAATGGATGTTCTATGAAGACAAGAACTATTGATGAATGCAGGTATCTAGAATACCACCTGTTAGTCAATAAATATTGAGTGAAATAATTCATGAATGAATCAAGAGAATGAATAAGAAAAGGAGGAAGTTAGGAGAGAACAAAAGAAGGGGAACAGGGGTCTTTACAAGTAGGAAGATATCAAGAAAGGAAATATTTTATAACCCCACTTAAACACCGGAAAACTAGATGCTTTTTAAAAAGTTTGGAATTATTTACCTTTATTAAAACTCACTACAATTGAGACGGACAATTTGAGTAGTCACTTAACCCCTTTATGCCTTATTTCTTACACATTTGTGTCTCTGGCTATTTGAATCCACTAGCCACAGCACAGGAAAAAGAGGAACTGCCTCCTTCTTGGTGATTTACAGCCTCAGAAACCCAGTTAAGGGGCAGTTATGATTCAGAATGGACTCAACAACAATGAGTTCTGAGTAGTCCCACACATTAAAATGATTTGCCATGTTTGGTGCACACCAGAAAAAGATTCACAAAAACAACTTTAAAAAACTCATACCGATTTTTATATTCAACATCAGTACCATAACCAGTAGGGATGTTGATTAATTTCTAAGAAATATTTGACACAATGTTCTCAGTTGTGTTGCTTCTGTGTCAAAAGTTTGTTTCAGTCCGGCTGTATGACTTATCTCCCTGAGGGGTGCTCTATAAATCAGGCTGTCGAAAGTCTTGAATTCAATCTTACAGATGTTAATTGTCCCCCAAGCTCAACAGACAGAGGGTAATGTCAGATGGAAAGTTCCTTTGTTAGAATGTGGGAATACATAGCCAACTGGTTGTTATCTCTGGACAGAAGCTATTACCATATTCAGTCTTTAGCTTCTGCTTGGCCCAAATCTGATTGCTTTTGCCAACAGTGATAATCAGAACCGGTTATCCACGTTACCAAGTTATTGAACAAAGATTTGCAAAAGTCAAATCAGGTATTGCAATCAAAAGGGAGCTCCCCAAGCCTGTGAAGCAGGTGCTAGGGGCTCTGGCTCCAGCTTTAATCTGAACTTGCATTGACTCCAACAAAGAATATTCTTCCTGGAAATAAGCCTGGTTATTGAAAAAAGAGTAGAGTGAGTCTTAGGTATAAAATAACAAATGTGTCACTGCTTCCCTATGTTCCTCAATGATCACAGTCATTTTATCATTTATTATATGAACACATACCTTCCTATTGAGGTTATTAATAGCTAATTAGTGATTTATAAAGGGTGGTGATTTCTTAGTAGTTTTAAGCTATGTTTAATTCTCATTTGAACGCTTTGTTTGGAAAAGAAAGAAAATAGCAGAACACTAATAAATTATCTAATCAATCACAACACAGTTCAGTAAGAAACAGGCACTAAGTTCATGACTTTTCATTTGATGTCAACAATTATTTTCTCCTAAAACGACAGGTGATTTACTAAAGGGCCATGTTTGCTGAAAATTACTTTGCTTAGAAATATGCCCTTTGCCCTCATTTTCAATGTTGCATCACTCAAATGATAGTAAACACTTCAGTGAAAATTCCCTCGTGCTTTCTGCTCCATCAATACTATGATTAATTTTCTTCATGAGAACAGAGTGTCACAAATCTTCAAAATTCTTTTCCAAGGATTTTCCATAACAGAGACTGATTTAATCTGAGGCTTTTAAACTTGAATAACCCAAACTAACTTTCAAATGCATTTTTATGTCATTTTGGACATGTCTTCCTATGCTTTTGCAAATCTAATATCAAAATTACAACAGGGAAAGCTAGCTACCATCAAATGAACTAATGACTGCCAATGATATTATTCAAGCAGACAAAATTTACAGTACTTCTTGTTATTGAAGGACTTGTAAGTTTTGCTATATGAGTGTTAAAAAATGTACATATATATAAAATAAACATCATAGGAAGGAAGTAATGTGATAAATCTGTTGGTTTACTATAAACCTTTCTAGATTCTCAATCCACCTTTTTCATCTATTCTCCATTTCCCTCCCACTGTGTGGAGAGTGATTGATAATTAGTCTGCCATTTGTTTTTAAAAATATAAAATTACAACATTCTGAGTTGCTAAGAAAGTAGCTGTTATAAAATACTTCAGTAATTAATGTTGCTTTGGAAAGAGTGAAAATCACTAGCCCTGTAGATTATTCCTATTGTATTGTAGTATATCTGAGTCTACATAGAGTTAAGGTCAGTGTGAGGAGACTCAATTATTAAGGTAAGCATGGATTTATTTGTGGCTCCATACTAACTTACCATGAGTATTTTCACACCTTTCCATTACAGCAAAGATTCTGCTTCTATTTATTCTGTCATGTGTCTCTCTCCCAAAGATACAGAATCTTCCTATGGAATCAAAGTATCTTTTCAAATATACAATCCCTAATAAGAATAGAATAGCCCAGCCTCTCGGATAATGTGCTCTGCATACAGGTTGAAAAGGTATGGAGATAGGACACATCCCTGGCACACACCCTTCCCAATTTTGAACCATTCAGTGTTGCCCTGCTCTGTTCTGATGACTGCCTCTTGGTCCAAGTATAGGTTCCGCATTAGCACGATTAAATGTTCTGGGATTCCCATTCTTCTCAGAGTCAGCCACAGTTTGTTATGATCCACGCAGTCAAATGCCTTTGCATAATCAATGAAACACAGATAGACATTCTTCTGGTATTCTCTGCTTTCAGCTAAGATCCATCTAACATCGGCTACAATATCCCTAGTACCACGACCCGTTCTAAACCCAGCCTGGACTTCTGGCAGTTCTCTGCTCATGTACTATTCCAGTCACTTTTGGATAATCTTCAATAGAATCTTGCTTGCATGTGAAATCAATGATATTGTTCTGTAATTTCCACACTCAGTTGGGTTACCCTTCTTTGGAATGGGAACAAATATAGATCTCTTACAGTCAGTTGGCCAAGTGGTTGTTCTCCAGATTTCTTGGCACAGCTTGGTGAGCACATCCAGGGCAGCATCTGTTAGCTCAAATATGTCAATTGGTATACCATCTATTCCGGGGGCCTTATTTTTTGCTATTTCCTTCAAAGCAGCTTGAACTTCTGCCTTCATCACCATAGGCTCTTGCTCAAATGTTATTTCATTAAACTCTTCTGTATCTGCCAATTCCTTTCTATACAATGACTGAATAAGTAAAGCACCTGTATAAAATAAAAATGAAATAGGATATATCACCCTCCCTGATCTCAAAACTTAGTACGCATCCATAGTGGTACATACATAGTATGGTATTGGTACAGTGACAGACATATAGAAAAATGAAGTAGAATCAAGTACTAAGAAATCAACCCATCTACCTACAGGCAATTTATATTTGACAAGGAACCAAAATTCAATAAATGACAGTCTGTTTAACAAATGGTGCTGGAAAAATTGCATTACGTACCTGCAGAAAACTGAAACAGAATCTACATCTCACAACAGACAAAAACCCAACTTTTAGTAGATTATAAGTATAGAAGTAAAACAAACACCATAAAGATCATCAGAGACAAAATAGGAACAAATTTAGAAGCCTAGACTATGCCATAACTAGATTTGCAAACATAGCCAAAATGCGTAAGTAGAAGAGGATAAAATCAATGAATAGAACCTTCTAAAAATCAAATTCCTGTGTGTATCAAAACCTTTTTCAACAAGGAGAAAAGAAAATCTATAGGATGGGAAAAACATTTGACAATGGCATTTCAGACAAGGGTCTCATAACTAAAGTTGACAAAATACCAAAGGGCCTCCAACATGAAAAGGTCGACTTTTGGATGGCTGTCAAACACATGAGGAAATGTTCAACATCACTGGTAATTGGAGAGATGCAAATCAAAACAGTGAGATGTCATCTTATCCCAGTTGTTGTTGATTGCCTTGAAGTTGAGCACAACTCATAGCAACTCTATGAACAAAAGGCCTGAAGCCCCTCTACAATTATCAAAATTGATCAAAGTTCATAGAGTTTCTGGAGGCATGTTGTTTAGGAAGTGGATGCCACTAGGAGTAAGTAGCACAGTTTAACAGAGCAGTGAACTATAAATGTTGGAGAGGATTGAGAGAGATTGGAACACTCATATACTGTTTGGTGGGATTGTAAAATGGTACAATCACTATAGAAGACAGTTTGAAATTACCTCAAAAAGTAATCTCATGTGATCCAGCTATCCTAATTCTAGGATACAATCTTGATACACACCTTTTCTGCTTGTAATCCATGTAGTGTTCCTTTGCTCTGTTCCAATAACCACTTCTTGTAGAGATTTCACATAAGCACAATTAAGTGATCTGGGATTCCAAGGTGAAGGGTCAGAGGAAGAGACAAAAAACCTTAAACAAGATGAATTGACACAATGACTACCATAACAGAGTTTGTGAAGATAGTGAAGGATGGGGCAGGGTTCAGGTCTATTCATAGGGTCGTTATGAGTCATAGACTCGATGTCACCTAACAACACACCATTCAATATTGTACATAGAATCTTTCAGTATTTCAGCCTGAGGTTTGAATTTGTTCTTCAGTTATTTCATCTCGAAAAATGTTAATCATTTCTTCACTTTCAATATTCTAACCCCAATTTCCCCCACATTTTGTTATAATATTTTGCTTTGTTTTCTCAAGTTGCTTTGAAATCAGCATTCTTTCCCCTTATTTTGGCTTCTTTTCTTTGCAAGTTTTGGAAAATCTTATGGCATCTGTTTTGGTCTTTCTTCCTCTACTTTGCTTTATCTTTTAAAATTTTTTTTTTATTCATTGTTGCACATTTTCTCCCGCACCTCTCTTCTTTTGTTTTCTTTATGAATTATGTCCTTAATGTCAAACCACAAGTAGTCTGGTCTTTTGCTATTAGTATACAATGAATCAAATATATTATTGAGATGGTTTTTAAATTTGATTGGGATAGACTAAAGGCCATATTTTGGTTCTTATGGACTTGTTTACATTTCCTGTAGTTTCAATTTAAACTTGCATATGAATAGTTGATGGTCTATTATCTATTCTATAGTTAGCCTCTGGCCTTCTTTTGACTGCCATATTGAGCTTCTCTACCATCTCTTTCCACCGATGCTGTCAATATGATTCTTATACATATAGATTACAAGCGAATGCCAAGAAAACAAAAACTCTTCACCTCTAGACCAAAAGGCATCATGATGTTTGGAGAAAAAAAAATTAAGCCATTACTGATTTCATTTAAATTAGATTTATAATCAACAGTCATAATAGCAGCTGTCAAGAAATAAAAATACATGTTGCATTGGGGAAATCTGCTGTCAAGGACTTTTTTAAAGTGCAAAAGAGTTAGGATCTCAGAACCTCACTCAAGCCATGATATTTTCAATTGCTTTTTATACATTTGAAAGTTGGGCAATGAATAGGGAAGACTGAAGAAGAATTGACAACTTAAAACTGTGTTTTTGGGAAAAAAATATTGAATATTCCAGGGATTTCCAAAAGAACATACATCTGTCTTAAAGGAAGTGCAAAATGTGTGTTCCTTAGAGGTAAGGATGGTGAAACTTTGTCTTACGTACTTTGGGCATGCTGTCAGGAGAGGTCAGTCCATGGAAAAGGATTTTATGTTGGAAAAGACAGAGAGCCAGCAAAAAAAGACCCTCAATAAGATAGAATGATACCAAAACTCTAATGAGAAAAACACTTAGCTGTCCAAATCAAACCAAAACCCAAACTATTGTACTGAGTCAATTCCGATTACTATTGATCTTATGGGACAGAGAAGAAATGTTATGTAGGATTTCTAAGACTATAAATCTTTATGGAAGCAAACAGGCACATTTTTTTCTCCCCAGAGATAAGTTTATTGGTTCAAACCACCAACCTTTACTTCAGTAGCAGAGCATTTTAACCACTATACTACCACAGTTACACATTGAATTAAAAGTTCTATTTGAATCAATTCAGCTAGAAAAGAATATAAATCAAAAGTAAAACAACCACATTTCTCTTTATTAAGGTGGATGTATGCCCAAAAAAATTTGTTTAAAATAAATTTCATAGCAATATATTGGTATGTTTTCATGAAATAATTCTTTAAATGAATACATATGTGAATATCCATCAATATGTATATATACTGTGTATATAATCTGTAAGGATAAATTATAAATTTTCCCTGCTATTAACAAGCCTATTAACATTAACATTTGAGGAATGAATAAGTAGATGATTTTCATGACACAACCCTGCTCGGTGAAACTGAGGAGGACCTCATGCACTTACTGCAGAGGGGCAAGGACTGCAGCCTTCAATATGGACTGAGGCTCAATGTTAAGAAGACAAAAATTCTCACCACTGGTAGCATCAGGATGGATGGCGAAGAGATTGAGATTGTTCACAGCTTCAGTTTGCTCGGCTCCACGGTCAACACTCTTGGCACCAGTAGCCAGGAAATAAAAAAACGTATTGCGATGGGAAAGTCTGCGGTTAGGGACCTCTCCAAAGAGCTGAAGAGCAATGGTGTCTCTCTGGAGACTAAGGTGTGTCTGATACAGGCCATGGTTTTTGCAATCACTTGTTATGCATCAGAGAGTTGGACAATTACTAGGGAGGATAGAAGGAGAATTGACGCCTTTGAGCTGTGGTGCTGGAGAACAGTATTGAATGTAACATGGACTGCCAAGAAAAGAAATAGATTCATCCTAGAGAGGGTTAAACCAGATTGCTCCTTGGAGGCAAGGATTCTGGGCCTTCGCCTGACATACTTTGGACATGTTGTAAGGAGAGACAGGTCCTTGGAGAGGGAAATCATGCTTGGTAGGGTGGAGGGACAGCGCAGGAGGAGAAGACCCTCTATGAGGTGGATTGATTCAGTGACTGGGGTAATCGGGATGGGTGCATCAGAGGCAATGAGATTGGCACAGGATAGAGCAGGGTTTAGGGCTGTTGTACATAGGGTCGCTATGAGTCGCAAACGACTCGACGGCACACAACAACAACAACAATATATATAACTTTTATAACTGTAAATGTTTGTCTGGAAAATAGCAAATTCATAATGTAAGCAACAAGAAAATATGAAGAAGTATAAATAAGAAAAGAATTAAACTAATAATTAATTTCTCTTACACTGAAATAAATTTAAAAATTCTAGCATATGTCTTCAGGATGCTTTCTACAACATTTCTGTTTTCATATATTTATAGGTGTATATTTATACATTGAGAAAATACTGTGGATACAGTTTTGTGTCTGTATTTTTTTTGTTTGATATAATATTTGGTAAATTTCCCAGTACTTTAGGTATTCTGCTACAACATCATTTTAAACATGAACACATTATTTCATCTTACTGATGTGTTTAGATTTACTTAGATTCCTCAGTGTTTGATTTTGCTTTACTTGGATTCACAATCATCATCCTTGGAAACAGGAGTTGAGAATTCAAATGACATGTTGTTGTTGTTGTTGTTATGTGTCATCAAGTTGCTTGTGACTCATAGCAACCCTATCTATGTATAAGAGCTCTGAATGCTACTCTATCCTGTGCCAAACGAGTAATCTCAAACGCACTCATTCCTACCACTCCAGAATTAATCCATCTCATCGAAGGTCTTCCTCTCCTTCACTGCCCCTTCACTTTGCCAAACATGATGTCTCTCTCCAAGGACCAGTCCCTCCTTCAGAATCCTTGACTCCAAGGAGCATTCCATCTTAACCTTCTCCAGGACAAACCTGTTTGTTCTCCTAGCAGTCCATGGTATATTCCACACTCTTCTCCAGCACCACAGCTCAAAGGCATCAATTCTCTTTCTATCATCCCTATTCACTATTCAACTCTCTGATGCATAGCACATAATTGCAAAGACTGTAGCCCATACCAGGCGTACCTTAGTCTCCAGCCTGATGTTGTTGCTCTTCATTACTCTTGAGAGGTCCCTCACAGCTGACTTTCACAATGCAATTCATCTCTTGATTTCCTGGCTGCTGTTACCAAGAGTGTTGACTGTGGAGCCAAGTAAACTAAAACTTTTAACTATCTCAATCTCTTCACAATCCATACTGACTGATGCTGCCAGTTGGCCCAGTCGTGTGAATCTTTGCCTTCTTAATGTTGAGCTTCAATCCATATAGGAGGCTGCAGGCCTTGAGCGCTTCAGGTCCTCCTCAGTTTCAGCAAGCAGGGCTGTGTCATCTGCATAAAACAGGTTGTTGATGACTCTTCCACCAATCCTAATGCCACATGCCTCCTCTTGTACGGCCCAGCATCTTGAATGATTTGTTCTGCATATTACCCTGGGGAAATTGACTGGTAAGGATCTATTTAAAATGCTAAAGAGTAAGACTGTCAGTTTAAAGATTAAGGCACAGAAAATTGAAATCAAGCATTTTTAATTGCTTCACATGTATGTGAAAGTTGAACAATAAAGAACACAGACCAAAGAAAAAACTGAAAATTTTAAATTGTGGTTTTGGCAAACAGTATTTAGTGTGCTATGGACCGTCAAATGAACACACTAACCCATCTTGATAGAAGTACAACCACAAAGCTCCTTAGAGACAAGGATGATAAGACTTTACCTGAAAAGCTTTAGATATATTATCAGTCCCTGAAGAATGACATTTTACTAGGAAAAGCAAAGTCAATCTGTTTACATACAGTTGTTAATTCATTGGCACATAACAATAAAAATAACACTTGGCAGACATTTAAGATTCTCTGTGTAGTTTGTTTGCTATCATAAATAATTATCACTTTTGAGCAATTTTCAGGAGAAATGCTGGTCAAAGAATTGGAGCATTTTAAACACTTTTATTTCATATTTCCAGAGAGTTAAATGAGAAAGTTCATCTCAATACATCCTTAACAGAATCTTAATAATTTCTCAAAAATCTATCTAGGGTATGTGGACATGATGATCGCACAAAGAAAAAGGAGAAGAGAGAAGACAGGGTAGCTTCTCATCCTGTGAAAGATCTTATGACTCCAGGTTTTATTAAAGATACTGTCACACCTGTGTCCACTTGATTTTCTAACTCCAGCTTATTGAATATTTTGTTATAAGACTTTATTTTATCCTTTTGAGCTCCTCTTTAAAATCTTCTGTTTATGTCTTTTGTTTCAGCATTTCTTCTTTTTCTTGGCCTTTCTGTATTTTAATATCTATCAAAAGAAGATGGAAGGAATACACAGAGTCACTGTATCAAAAAAGAATTGGTAAACAATAAAATATTTCAGGAAGTAAACATGTGATCAAGAAACAATGGTAATAAAAGAAATTCAACTTGCACTGACAAGATTGGCAAATAAGGCTCCAGAAACTAACGAATATCTATCAACCTGTTTTTATCAGATTGATAAGCCCTCAACGCACTCAGTAGTCTATATTAAAAAACTTGGAAGATAAGTACTTGATCAATTGACTGGAAGATATCCATATTTGTGGTGACCCATCAATAGGTGACCCTTTAGCCTGTGGAAATTATTCAGTAATAACTAATGTCACATGCAAGTAAAAGCTTGCTAAAAGATTATTTAAAAAGTGGTTTCAACAGTACTTTAACAGGGAACTGATAGAAATTCACAGTGGAATAAGAAAAGATTTTGAATGTTGGATATCTTTGCTGAAAGGATCTTGGTTTAAACCAGGGAAGAGCAGAAAGATATCTGTCTGTGTTTATTGACTACACAGAGGCATTTAACTGTGTGAATCCTAAGTAATTATGGCTAACATTGAGAAGAATGGAAATTTCTAAACGCTTAATAATGCTCATGAGAAACTCATTCTGGGACCAAAAGATTGTTGTCTGATCAGAACAAAAGAACACCATTGCATGGTTTAAAATCAGCAAAGGTGTGTATCAGGGTTGCATCTCTTCTCCATGATTATTCAAACTGTGTGCTGAACAAATAATTTGAGAAGCTGGACTATCTAAAGAACTTGGCATTAGGATTTGAGAAGGGCTCACCAACAACTTGCATTATACAGAAGACACAATATTGCTTGCTGAAAGTGAACAGAACTTGAAACACATCCTGCAGAAGATCAAACTACAGATTTTAATAGGGATTACATGTAAGCATCAAAAAAATAAAAGGTTTCACCACATCATGATAGATGGAGGAAAAATTGAAGTTGTCAATGATTTTATTTTACTTGGATCCACAATCAACACCCAGGGTAACTGCAGTCAAGAAATAAGAAGATGTGTTACAGTGGGGAAATCTGCTGTCAAAGAGCTCTCCAAAGTACTAACGAGCAATGATGTCAGTTTAATGACTAAGGCACACCTAATACAAGTCATGGTCCTTTAAATTACTTTCTAAGCATCTGAAATTTGGGTAATGAATAAGGATGACAGAAGAATTGTTGCCTTGGAAAAGGACATCATCATACTGGGTAAGGCAGAGGATCAGAAAAAGAGAGGTAAACTTTGAAAAAGGCTGATTAACACAGTGACGGTAACAATGGGTTCAAGTGTATCAAAGGTGGTGAAAATGGAGCATGGTAGGATAAGGTTCAGATCTGTTCATGGAGCCACTAACTATAAGTTGAAGGTGACTCAGTGACACTGAACACCATCACCTGTCTTCACAGAGTACACTGTCTTTCACTTAAAATATCAACTCTGTGTTTTTCCATTACCTTGATAATAAGTCTTTAATTAGGAAACACTCAAGAAACATGTCATTCTTGAGTTTTAAAGTTGAATCATTTTCCCATATTTCCATTCTAAGTTATATGGCATTATTAAGTGTTGATGCCCACATTCCTGGTTGTATTAACTTTCTCATAAAGAATAAAGTGTATTGAAAAGATTATCAAATGATGACAATGCTATTGCCAACTCAAGTATTATGAATGAAAAAAAGTACATTATTTAGTATGGTATAAAGTCAGTTGAAAACAACATGTTCCAAGTTTGAAAGTCTGCACCCAGCAACCTAGACTTTTTGGCTCTTATAATTACTTCCACTCTCTGGGAACACTGAGGGTAGCTTTACAGTGAAGTAAAGACCAAAGAATGATCTGCTATGAAGACATGGAGGAGTCTTTCAGGGTCAACCCAACAAAAAGCCAGCCTTGTTTAGAGTCCATGAGAATTTCATGACAGATAAAAATCTGAAGTTATCCCCAAGAACTTGTTATCAATAAACTATTTAAATTCTCATCTTCTCATTGCAGACATGAAAATACCACTGAGCATCTGTCTGTTCATTACCATGGAGATGTTATGATTCACATCTGGTTACAGGCAGTCTAGGCTATTGCATCAAGAGCTTGACCAGGACTTCACCCTTCTTCTAATCTCAATCATATTTCATGGCTGAATTCCAGGAATTTTGAAAGTTTGTGCATTTTTTTCTATTTTTCCTTCTTTATGAAATTGGGCTTTTACATACAGAAGAATGTACTTGATAATTCATGTTTGCATCTTTTTCTTCCTATCCTTTTATTTTGTATGTGAATTTGATAATTACAGCTTTGTATGTGAATTTGATAATTATAACTTTAGCCACTAAAATACAATGGTCCAGGGAGATGTTTTTCCTTCTTAATTTTGATGTCTTTTATTTTCAGCATTTAGTTGTGAGACAATTAGTTGCTTATAATTTAGCCTTTTAAAGACCCTACTTTTATAAATAATACTAATACCAAGAGAGGAATAGATAATTTTACCGTGAAGTTACAAATCTGCCTCACTGTCTATCATTATTACCTTTAGATGTGTTAGATGAATACATACTAATTCAACTCAGGAGAATCTTTAGAAGAGGAAAGCTTAGACTGAAATTACTAGTTCTTATTAAACTGCACTGTGTTGAAGTGTTTTTAGGACTTTTCCTCCTCCAGTTATAATCAGATGATTCTACTGAGAGATAGCATGAAATTATGACAGTAAGTATTAACCAAGCATCTAAGTTGAAAATGGTCCTTTTGCAGTCTCTATTCAATTTTTTTCTAAATAGAAAATTTGCAGGAAGAGAGATTACACCACTTATCTTACTCTGTTGGATTTAGCAGCCAGCTACTGGCCTACTTGATAGCAAAGGGCCTTTGGGGAAGAAGGTAAGCCAAAAAGGCTCCAGCTATGGCCTAATAACCTTAATGCTAGGCCTCAGGCACCAGCTGACCTCTGGCAACAGTGAGTTTGGCATTTTCTTTCAGTCTCAGCTCTGGGGTAGATCACAATGTCCAATCTTTTCAGAGCTGTCTCTACTTGATTGGCTTTGCTCCATTTTTTTTTTTTTTTAATTTGAGGAATTTCCCTTCTGCCTTCTATGTCCTATTAGGGAAACCTCCATTTATTCTTGCCTAACTTTCCTGCCCCTTTTTTTTTTTTTTTTAAAAAAAAAAGGCAGTTTAAATAAGTTTCTTTCACCTCTGTTCAAACAATGGTTACTATGGCTATTTACTTGGTTGCATAAAGGCCTGATAAATGGCTCTGTTGTTAAAAATTGAGATGCTTTAAGAAAATGGCTCTTTTCAGGGTTTTTAATGGTTTCAGTGGGTCTGAGTATTTGCACTATGGCCTATAAATCTAACTCATCTAAAAAAGGATATCCCTAGAGTTTGTAAGGTATCAGCTAATGCCCAGAAGAGATAGCAAGTTAGGGGCATGATTATATGATCTGGTAAAAGCCCTACCAAATCTCTGCAAAGAGCAGAGTCCTCTTGGAATATGAATGCAGAACAAAAGATCATGCATGGCCCAGATAGGCAGGGAGAACTGAAAGCATAAGTTGCCAGTTCTTTTTTCTTTTTTTTTTTAAACCAGCTGCCAACAGTTTCATGTTTGGTCTGAGTTTTTTTGTATAATGACTTCCAGGCCTGACCCATGCCCTCTCAGCTGCACTGAGCTGGGATTACTCACTGCTTTTGACTTTATTTGTAGCATGTCAAGATCTTGTGCTTTGGTCCCAAAGTCCCGGGAGTGCTACAAGCTGGCTGCAGAGCTATAGAAAGTAAATGGAAAAGAAAACAGTAAAGAAATAATTCTTTAGACAAGCCTCGTGCTCTATCCAAAAAAGGGCTTGCTTCATCTCTGCTCAGTGATCACATGTGAAAGAGCGAAAGAGGCAATAATAAAAACTCACAAATCCTTCCTAGTGCTGACAAGGGCCTTGCTAATTCTCCTCCGAGAATGAGTTCCTTGAAAGAATGGACTGATAATTTCCCTGTTGACAGCATCATTCCTTTAGGAGGAACTGATGGTGGCAAAAATGACTTTGGAAAGTTTAGCATTGTGGCCAATCTCAGGGACGATGGCGTGAGCCACAGAAATGATATCTCTAAAATGAGTGAACTGTGCTTGTGTTAAGCACTTTGGCTCATCTTTCTTCAAAAGAGCTATGGAAACTCCTATTTATTTTTGACTTCAACTCTTGTTGACTGCTTTCTTCTCATTAAAACTACAAGTCTGAGTGTTTGGCCTCCCTTATCTTGAATAGTCCAGTCAGGGGATATTACCTTATTTTTCCAATATGGAAGGAATGGGCATCCCAACAAGATTTTCTAAGGTAAAATGGCAGAGGAAGCAGGAAAAAAAAATTAAATATAGACAATCTAAGAATAATTCAAGATCTTGGATAACCCAAGACAAGATGTACTTTCTGAAGTACTCTCTTCTTCCTGTTTCTATGAAATATTCTCCTCATTCTTATTTCACGTAGTATTTACATGTGAAACTTCCTAACATATAATATAAATTGAGATACAAATAATTTTTCTAGACAAGCTTTTAAGTATAAGGACAGAATTTGTGAGTATTTAGTAAAGTGTGCTTTACTAAAATAAAAACTATAGCTCCTTTTCATAAACACTAATAACATGTTACCCTAGACCCTCAAGAAAGTATGGGTTTTATTTTCAAAGAAACTGCCTCAAGTTCATTTTCAAATGAAGTGGGCAAAAGTAAACAATTTTTTTCCAGAGATTTTTTTACGTGGCCCCAAGAAAAGAATGCAGTATGTTGGCATCATTTTGTTCCTAATTCTACATATCCCAGGTAGAACTTTTTGTTCCTAGACAGAGGTTTCTTATAGGAATGCATTTGCTTTGTCAAAATGGACATCAATTTGTTGCGAGAATTTCAGTGTATGTGTGGAGGTGGAGCAAAGCTGAGTAAAATTCAAGAAGGAAAAAGAGAAAAGTAAAATGGGGACGTATATCTTGATTCAAGAAAGAAAGTGAATTACATCAGTGGCATATGACCTTGTCAGGAAGAAAATGGGCAGATACCAGGTAGAAAAATTTAAAGGATCAGTAGCTAAAAGAAAGGAACTTGACACCTGACTGGTACTCTTTAGCAAAGATGTTCTTGAATGAAAAATAACTTGGTTAAGTGCTTGAAACTCTGAAGACTTCTTATGGAAAAAGATTATTAAAAATGTAAGAGAAAGGCTGATTACAAGATTATTCCAAAGAGGAATAAGAAACTTAACTTTTCTTAGTAGCAATAGTTCTAACCAAAAGCTGAAAGCCAATATTTCAACTTATGCCTCCAGAAACTAAGAAAGACTTTTCTCAGCAAACGTTACAGGCAAATAAATCTTACTCTTCTAAGAGGTAGAAGTATATATATCAGCAGTTTTATAACTTTGAATTTAAAAATTCAACCTTTATTATTAATATTTTCATACTGTCATTTTCATTTATAAATTATGTTCTTAATGTTGCAGGCATGGGAGTCAGGAGGTTTTAATAATGTCACAGTCCAACATGACAATATGTTGCTAAACTCATGAGTTCTTGAAGTGTGTTCTTTATAACCTGCTTGGCATGAAGAAAACAATTACATAATTTGTGTGCTTTTGCCCATCTTGGTGCCAAGAGGAGCAAAGGAGGGAGATAGTGGAGTTGCCCAGGGATGACTTGTCTAGCTTCAAGCAAGTCCCTAATTCTTCTTTTATCCCTAATTTATCTATAAATAATACAGGAAGAATAATATATTTGAAAGTGGTGAATAATAAAGAGGATAGCAATGAAGCTATTTTAAATTGTACCTATCATATTAAGTGACCTAAGTCATCTTCATGCATATTTGTTTTGACAAATATTTAGGGAAGTTTTCTTAAATGTATTTAAAGTCTCCAGTACAATTTAATTAAATGCAATATTCTTTGATTGAGAGCTGTATAAATACTGTGAAGTTATAAAATAGGAAAACATGAGATCACAGTTGCAAGTGTACATAAAAAAGAAATACTAATATTTGCAATCTGTTTGTCTCACTGCTCTCAAGTTATAACCAGCTCAGCGCTTCAGCAGGGCTTTGGGACCCTGTACCTGAGAAGATTTTTAATCTTTCTCTGGACCTGAGCTATTGATAGATTCATATTGCTAGAGAGGCACTGCCTTTAGATTAGCAGATAACTCATCAGAGCTCCCAACATTTGCAAAGGGATTTATCATATTCAAATCATTTGTAGTAGAAGAGATTGGAGGAGCAGAGGAAAGAGTAAGATCTCTTAAATATATACCCTGTAGCAGGAAAAGGATGGGCAATCTCCACGTGTGCAATTAACTGCCTCTGAAAAACCTGCCAGAGGGTCAGTTATAGATCTGTTCCAATTCTACGGCACACAACAACAACAACAACAACACAGATAGAAGCAGAGACAGCTGGCTTTGCCAAAGTGATATAAGCAACTAATAAAAGGGTTTCCCATATAAGCGTACAACATTATACTGAAACACAAAATAGTACCTATAAGCAAGACCTCATCCCCAAAAAACTAACAAAAACATAGAAGAAACTTTTTAGGAACTTCAGATAAGTGGTTTAGATTATAGGCTTCAACATAAGAGATACTAATTGAATCCTTCACTATGAATCAATAGACGCAGTATCTTTGCTTCTCAAGTTTATCTACAACAAAAATAGAGATACAGTTAACATTTACCTACAAAAATGGATATGAAATGAAAGAAAATACTGTGCCTGGCTTATCTATGATTTCAATGTATATTAAATGAATGTATACATAGACTCACAAGCATAGATTCTGAGGACTCTCAATGTCTTCCAACATATAGTAACAACAATACTTTGTATCTTCCAAAGTCCTGTTACTCATGAGTCTTGTAAGATCCTTAGTTAACTTTATTTAAGTAAATCAAAGAGCCAAATGGTCAAAGGTTTGAATGATTCATTAGAGGAATGACTTACAGATTGCACTAGATTATGAAATAAAGGGTAGAATTGTCAAAGTGAAGCAAGGTATATTGGGTAGAGAATGCCATTTTTTGTCTAAAATAGTATCCCAACCATCAGTCATCAATGCATTTAACTTTCAGAAACCAATACTTTGAAGGCTTAAGTTGTATTCTGAAGAATGACAATTGTGAAATTTCAGGGAAGGAAAAAACCACATTTCAGTTCCCCAGACCTAAGTGTATGTCATGGCACAGAGAATCAAGAACAAAGAAAATGTCAAAGCATTTTCTCGGTTTGATTTTAAAAGTTTATCCTCATGGCTAATAAGGCACTTTTTTTGGAATAAGGGTTAAAATCCCCTCCTTTAAAAAAATTTTATGCTGGTTTGCTTACTTAATATACATTGTTTTCATATCAGATCATTCCCATTTCCTTTATCCACCCCTCCCTCCACCCATCAAATTGTGAGACCCTATGATTAACCACCCTTCTATCCCCCAGCCGCCACCCATCTTCACTCTTCTGTTCATACCCTACCCCCCTTCCTTAGATCCTCATACACATTCTACAGTTGTGGTTTTTTATGGTATTTGTCTTTATGGGACTGAGTGAGTTCACTTAGCTTAATGCTCTCCAGTCTCTCCCAAGTTTAGGTAGTGACTACAAAATTGTTACTCCTGCGTGTGTGTATATACCGATGTGCAATGAAGAGCAGCTTTATTCACCATCACACAAACATGAAAACAGCCCAAATGTCCAACTACAATTGAATGGATTGAGAAATTATGGTACATTCACACCATGGAATACTATGCAGCACACAGGAGGAAAACTCTCTTATTACTAAACTTCCTTAAGTCAGCTACTTCTTTATCTCTGTGATCCCAAGTAAATTCCTTATTACCAGGGCTTCTTTGAGAAATAGGGCCAATATTAGGACATAGCTCCCGAACTGAGTGTTTTGAAGATTGACTGTAAGCACTCAGAGTATCACTATAGTTATTATATTTTTATCCTAATATCTTAAAAATATGTTGTAGTTGTGTGTCATCAAGTTGGAACTTACGCACAGCTGACCCTCAGGCAGGTTTTCAGAGGCAGTTGATCACATAGAAGATTGCTCATCCATCTCCCATGTAGCTGCTGGTGGATTTGAATTACATATCTTCAGAATTGCAGTGCAGCTTCTTGCCACTAGGCTACCAGTGCTCCTTGGTGGATGAAAAGATATTAGCTTATTAAAATAACTAAAACATGAGAATATTAAGGTCAAGGTTCTTTAGAGAAACTTACTAGGACTGAATTTTTTGTTCCTTTGTCCATTTATTTAAAAAAAATCAAATCCCCTTTATCTCTTATGTGTTTCTCTTGCCTATTTTGTGTCTCCTCTCAGTTTAATAATAATCAAGAAAACAAAAGAATTATTTTTTTAAGAAAAGCCAGTATAATTTTAAATAAAGGGTTTTTTTGGGGGGGGTACTTTCCCCTCCTTAGTTATTATGTTTTCTTTTGCCTTTTTCCCCTTATAGAAATATCTTCAAAAGACCTTGTTTAAAAAAGCAAATAATCCTTTTTCTCTTAATTTTATAGGCTAGAGTATAAATGCTTTTTGTATCTCTTGTGATTGAGACTCCAAAAGTGTCTTCACCTCCTAAACATCTAATTGCTAAACAACTTCTTCAACTCTGAGGACCCAGTGAGCATTGATGAGTACAGACTTCTTTCTTCTCATTTTTCTCTGGGTTATATGTAAACAGGTAAAGGCTAACACCACACATATTCCTGCATGGTTCTCTCCTCTACCCTCAGAAATGTATTTTAAGCCTGAATATATCCCATTTATTCCTGCTCTGTATTCCTACTTTTTGGCCAATTTAGACCTGATGTTATTCCATTCCATGGCCCAGGTGACAGATGTCAGGAGGTAACAGACGAACAGTTCATATCATTCAATAATACTTGCAACATTGGAAGTGATAATCTAAAAAAAATGTGCAGTTCATCTTGTGGTGTCTCTGTCCTCTCCCGAGCAGTGGAAATACTCTCAAAAACTGAGACAGTTAACACAGTAATTTGTTTATATGTTGTTTTCAAAGCTCAGTTCTCTCTGCCTCTTTCTTACAGAATGTCTCTCATAGAGGAGACATGGCTCACTGCTCTTCTGAAAGATAGAGAGAAAGACAGGGGAGAGAGGAGAAGGGAGAGGGGAGAGGGGAAAAGGTAGAGGAGAAATGGGAGAAGGGAGAGAAGAGAGAAATAAGGAGGGAGGGAGAGAGAGAGAAAGAGAGGGAGGGAGAGAAAGTCAGCCCATGTTACTCTTCAAAAAAATTTTTTTTAAAGAATGAGCATGAGGTAGAGTCAGGTTATGAGAGCAGAAAAGGGATGGATTGATAGTGAACACTCTATTAGAATAGATGAAGCAAAGATTAATCTGAAATGAGTGGACAATCACTCATTATGTACATTATAATTGGCAATCTTGAACAGGACATGTATAAGAGCTTGAATGGTAGAGGGGAGAGACTACTAAGAAAAGGTTTACATACAGATAGAAAAAATATGGAGGGTCCACAGGGACAGGAAGGGAGGGACAGGGAGCAGAGATTAGGGAATGAATAGCAAGGATGAAGGGAAATAAACGGTTTAATGATTTTTTTTTATAAAATGTCATAAATAAAAGCATTTTTGCAATTGTAATTTATGTTATATAACAAGCTGTATATGAATGATTAAATGAAAATGGAATTTAAAAAAGGGATCACCCCAATGTAAATGGGTAAAGCTCAGTTTTGGGATATAAAAAGGAATTAGAGATGTTTTATTCTTTAGTTTTCCTTCTGGAAAGACTTTTCCATAAAATATTTTATATCTAGTTTGAGGAATGATTCTTTATGTGTCTATTCTGAGCTCATATTGTATACTTCAACTATTTATTTGTCTTAAACTCTTATGGATGGATTCAAACTCTGTATCATATTCCTGGAAGGCAAACTATCTGAGAAGGTTCACTTTAGAATAGTTGATGCAAGAGTCTAAAAAATTCATTGGTTTATGATGAAAATTAAATTAGCAGGATTTCAGTGGATTAGAGTATGGTGTCAGTTTAACTGACTAAGCTTTAAAGTCAAGGTCAGCTCCAACACTAGCAATTTGTCTCTTTTACACCAAACATTTCCTTTATAGTTTGAAAACCATTAAAGAATAAGAGCAAGTTTCTCAAATGTAACAACTTAGACTATGAGTTAAATGTGAATTGACTCATTGGAACATAGCTGTTGTAACTGTTGTGTGCCCTGGAGTTGGAACTAACCCACAGTTGACCCTTGGGCAGGGTTCTCAAAGTAGGAGTATAAAACTTGACTGATGACTTCCATAGAAAACATGTGGTCTGAGAATTATTTAGAAAGCAGACATGTGAGAAAATACCTGTAGGTTCGCCTTGACCCTCACCCGCGGAGGTTCTAGTAAGCAACCACCACTCATGTCTTCATGGGCATCCTTCACAGCACCGTGTGCCAGGTAGCCCTGAAGACTCACTCCTAGATGAAACCTCTTTGCTATTAGAGGTATGAACTCTGTCAAAACTGAGCTCCTTCCTGTATTTGATCTCAATTTTCCCATTTAGGAAATCATGTTTATTCTAAGGAAAAACTTCACCTCATTACCACTGAGTTGGAACTGACTCACAGCTGACCCTCCAGCAGGTTTTCAGAGGCTGCAATTGCACAGCAGGAGATTGCCCTTCTTCTCATGGAAAAGCTGATGCATTCACACCTCCAGAGAAGGGCTGCCTTTGAGTTAATAGTGCAACTAAGGACTATACCATCAAAGGTCTCTTTCAAAGGAAAGAATAATATTGTTTGTGAGGACACTGGGTTTCTCTATACTTTAAGACCAAATTGTTTGGATGAAGGCTTGAGGTCATTGTCTTCATGGAATCTATAGAAATTGTTCCTCCAATACCTTCTTTTCTAGGTCATTCTATGCCCATCTTAACTGATTTCCAGAAACTGATTCTTTACAACTATGAGATTGTGTTGCTGGGTGGGTTGTTTTTGTTTGTTTGTTTTGAAATAGAATATAGTTTCTGTAATCAAACCCATGTAGATAAAACCTTACATATTTAATACAGTGTGTTACCACTGTACAAATGTGGGGGAAAAGGTTAAGTTTAGCATTTCTAGACCAATATGGCTGTCACTTTCTGTACAATGCCAACTCAACATGCTAAAACTGGGGTACTTTTCCCCAAAGTTAATGGCAAAACTAATGTTTTTTTTAAAAATTCAAATTATGTACACACACACCCCACACACATAAATATATGTCAGTCTAGAGACTAAAGTGCACCTAATCCAGGACATATTTTGGGGTTTCCCCCCCCCAATTACTTGTTATAATTCAAAGAGTTGGACAACGACTAAGGATGACAGAAGAAGAATTGATGCCTTTGAGTTGTGGTGTTGGAGAATAGTCTTGAACATACACCATTGACTTCTAAGGAAACAAACAAATCTGTCTTGGAGAGGGTGAAACTAAGTTTCTCCTAGGAGGTGAGAATTTTGAAGCTCTATCTCACATACTTTGGGCACATGGCCAGGAGGGACCAGTCCTTTGAGAAGGACATCATGCTCAGAAGGGTGGAGGGACAGTGCAGGAAAGGAAGACCCTAATGAGATGGATTGAATCAGTAACTGGGGCAATGGGGATTGGTGTGTCAGAATTAGTGAGACTGGCTCAGAATAGGGCAGCGTTCAGAGCTATTGTACATAGGGCCACTATGGGTTGCAGGTGACTCGATGGTGCATAATACAACCACCACCACATATATATGTATATGTATATGTATATGTATATGTATATGTATATGTATATGTATATGTATATACATATACACATGCTGTAGTTATATATTATAGAGTCGGAACCCACAGCTGACCCTCCAATGGGTTTTCAAAGGCAGTTAATCACACAGGAGGAGATTACCCATCATTTCCCCATGGAGTAGCTATGAACCGCATGCCATTTGTATTGCACTGCAGTTTATTGTACATCTATCTGTCTGTCTGTCTGTCTACCTAGTGGCCTAGAGACAAGAAGCTGTGTCTATCTAGTGGCCTAGAGACAAGAAGCTGTGCTGCAATTCCAAAGGCATATGATTTGAGGCTACCAGCTGTTCTGTGAGAGAAAGATGGGCAATCTCCTGTGCAATTCACCTGTCTCTGAAAACCCGCCAGAGGGTCAGTGAGTCAGCTGTGTCAGCTATAGGTCAGTTCCAACTCTGTGGTATACAATAATAACATCCATCTCTGTCTCTGTCTCTGTCTCTGTCTCTCTGTCTGGGTCTGTCTGTCTCTCTCTTTCTTCCCCTCTCTCCCTCCCCAATTGCTGTGTATTTGTTATGTGTCAATAGTAGCAACAGCTTTTTTCCCCAGGTTCTTCAGTCATTGGAATAAAAATAAGAGACGCCCAGCATACTCCACTTAATAAAGAAAAAAACAAACAAACAAAAAAACCACAAACCCAAACTACAAAACAAAACCTCACAGAAAACAACAAAGTTGTTACGTACCTGGCACAATTTTGGGCTTTTTAAAAAACTCTTCATGAGATTGTAGTTTTAATTTGTCACTTTCTGTTGATTTAAAACCACAATTGAGTTGGTTCTGACTCCTGACAACCCTAGGTGTTTTAGAACCGAATGGCTCCATAGAGTTTCCAGTGACTGTAACTGTTTGGAAGTAGAGCACCAAGTCTTTCACCCAGGCACCTCTAAATGAATTTGAACTGCCAACTTCTGTTAGTGGATGACTGCTTGGCATTTTACTCTACCCAAGCACTTATATATCTTTATTAGGAGGAGAGAACCGAAAGTAAAATGAAAATATAGCATGTTCATGCATGAAGCCTCAAATATGTCAGTCATATGAAACTCCTTTATTTATAAATCGCCATGATATATTGAAATTACCAGTTCACATGCTTATAAAAAATGAATGGCATAGCTTTTAAGACAAATTGTATTGTCTTGTTAATGAGTTTCTAAGCTGCACTTTTCACAGAATTTAGGGTTTCCTTGACGGATGTATGGTATGAGTTCCTCAGCTGTTTGTCTGCTTATGTGGCCAAGAAGTACCTTTGTAGAGAATTCATCCAAAGAGAAGGGGGGGGACTAAGATATACTCAATCCAAGAGAAGGAGATAATTATGAACACTGTAACTATATCACAGGATTCTCAGTCCTTATAGACTCTCATCTGAGACTTAGGATAAATTTCATTAGCAACTAACCAACAAAACAAAGGAAAAAACAAACTAAACAAAACACCTAAAGTGAAAAAAATGAGTTGTTTTGCTGAAATCTCTTGAGAATATTGAGGGTGCAGCTTTTGGTAACATCAGTGCCCAGACCCAGAAAGGTTCACCTCAACACTAAAATATTGACAGCCTCTGTGCAGAGTCTCTTAACAGAGTACAGAGCTTGTCACATCTTCCCCATGTTGCAGGGGCACCATCTCTGCGACGAGGATCTAAAGGAGATGAATAGACATCACATGGCACATGCTCAGTACCTGGACCACAGCAGTAGACACTTTTGAAGAACCCAGAGAAAGCTGGCTGGGAATTTGACACAGCATTTGTATAGGTGTACATGGTGAGTTTTTTTGGTGCCAAGAGAAGTACTTTATAAACAGAACCATACTTAGAAATATTAGTTGATTAATCATTGGTAATCAACCTAGTTACTATTGTCAAGTCAGAATCAACTCATGCAAATTAATTCCAGACTCATTTGCCTAAAAGAAAAGTGAAAGGAACTTATTCTACATTTAAAATAGGTTGTGCTTATTAAAAATGGAAATTAGTAACAAGGATACTATATCATTGTTACAAAGACATCATTATACAGAGTATTTGTTATTAATTTCCATTTTTAATGACTCATTTCAAATGTAGAAAAATTTCTTTCCATTTATTGGCAAATGTGTATAGAATTTAAGTGCATGAATATGCATTATGTTTTCAATGGGAAAAATATCAGAAGAGTCAAGGTAGCACAATAACTCTATAATAAATCCCATTTTTTGAGTGTATCAAGGCATTTCATAAGCCTCAACTTACTATAAAAAATACATACGCATAATATAAATAAAAGAAATCATTTTCTGAAAATTAAATTATTTTATTATAGCAAAAGTTTTATTATTGAAACAATTATAAATAACTTTTCAAGGACAACCTTTAGCAAAGTAGTTCTCTCATTTTTAATAAGAACTGGAGTTCTAAGACTTAAAAAGTAATATGCCTCAAAACACTATATCCTTTAGTATCAACCTGATCTTGACTGATAAGAACAGAAAAACCTTCACTATTATAAAACAACAAAGAGAATTTTGTAGTGGACTGTGGCTTTTTAAGTCTGGCCAATTTTCAGATTCTATTTAAGTTTTCTATGCAAAAGATCTTGGGAGGGAGGTGCAAGGGGTGCTGATATAGCAGGGATAAGGAAGCGACAAGACACAGGAGTGTGGAGGTGAAGGGATAGGGGCTGGGAATGGGGAGAAGGCAATGGGGAAAAACAGACATGGCAACTGAGGCTGAGCCTTCAAATTTGGAAACACAGAGGAGGAGGAACAGTTGAAGTAGAACTAATGATTGGAACAAGGAATGTGGGAAGCATGAATATAGGAAAACTGGACATTGTTAAGAAAGAAATGGAACACATGAATATTGACATATTAGATATTAGTGAAATGAGATGGATTGCATGGGACATTTTGAATCAGACTATCAGGTGATCTATTGCGCTGAAGATAAAAAGGCGAGAAAAAAAGGAGTTTCTTTTATAGTTAAAAAGGTATTTTTCTATAAGTTTTCATTAAAATCTCAATTTTAAAAAGGTGATTTTTAGATCCATTGTGAAATACATTGTTGTGAGTGACAGAATAATATCCATGCTCATAAAGGAAGACCTATTAATGCCATTAGCATTCAAATTTATGCACCAAAAACTAGAGCCAAAATGAAAGAAACAGATGAATACTACAGCTTTTGCAGTCACAAATCATTCGAACATGCAATCAAGATGCATTAATAATAATGAGTGACTGGAATGCAAATACTGGGTAAATGGAACCAGGAATAGGGATCAGTAGTCAGAAAACACGGACTTAGTAACAGAAATAAGGCTGGGGATACAATGATAGAATTCAGCACAATCAATGATTTATGCATTGCAAATACATTTTGTAGGAAGCAAATGCAGGCTGTACAGATGTATTTCACTTGATGGTATGCACAGGAATCAAGTTGATTACATCTGTGGAAGGAACAGTTGGAGAAATTCAGTATCAGCTGTGAAAACTAGGACAGGTGCTGATTGCACAATAGACTATCAAGTATTCATATGCCAACTCAAATCAAAGCTAAAGAAGGTCAAATTAAATCCACAGGAATCAAAATTTAATCTTGAGTCTATCCCACCTGAATTTAAAAATGAACTCAGGAATAGGCTTGAGGTCTTGAACACTAATGAACTAAGACTAGATGAGCTGCTGGAGGATATCAAGAAGGAAATGGGAAGAATCTTTTTGCAAAATAATATATTCAAACTTTGTAAATAAGTCAGAATAAATTTTTTTTAAAAATGTAAAAATTAAAAATAATAATATTATCCATGAAGAATGCAAAAGGCCATTACAGAAGAAGAAGAGACCAAAATGAATATCAGAAGAGACTCAGAAAACAAATATTGAACTAGAGTGTTGAGAAATCAAAGCCAAGGGAAGAAATCAAGATGTTTAGGAGCTGGATAGAAGATGACAAAGGGTAGCTCAGAAATATTATGCAAATTATTATAATGAAATGTACAAGGAGCTGGAGTCAGAAAATCAAAAGGGCTGAATTCACTTGAAATTTCTTAAGGTGAAGGAACTAAAGAGCAAATTCAAGCTGCAGGTTGCAATACTTAACAATGCTATAGGCAGAATATTGAATGACCAAGAAGCATGACAAGAAGATGGAAGGAGTATACAGAGTCATTGTACTAAAAGAATTGACTAACACAGAAGAATTTAAAGGAACAGCATATGATCAAGAGGCAATGGTGATAAAAGAGGAAGTGCAGACTACTCTGAAGGAATTGACAAAAACAGAAAGGCCCCAGGAGTTGATGCAATACCAATTGACATATTCCAACAATCAGATGCTGCCCTCGACGTGCTCACTAGATTGTGCCGAGAAATCTGGAGGATAACTACTTGACTAACTGATGGGACGAGAACCATATTTATTCCCATTCCAAAAAAGGTGATCTGACAGTTGTTGTTATGTGCTGTCGAGTCGCTTGCGACTCATAGAGACCCTATGTACAACAGCCCTAAACTCTGCTCTGTCCTGTGCCAATCACACGGTCTCTGACACACCCATCCCGATTTCCCCAGTCACTGAATCAATCCACCTCATAGGGGGCCTTCCCCTCCTGGCTGTCCCTCTACCACACCAAGCATGATGTTCCTCTCCAAGGACTGGTCCATCCTTACAACCTGTCTGAAGTTTGTTTTCCTAGCAGTCGATGGTACCCCCAATACTCTTCTCCAGCACCACAGCTCAAAGGCATCAATTCTACTTCTGTCCTCCTTAGTCAAGTGCGGATATTATTGAATAACATTACTAATATCACATGCAAGCAAAATCCTGCTCAAGATTTTCCAAAAATGACTGGAATAGTACATTGAAAGTGAACTACCAAAAATACAAGCTGGGTTTAGAAAAGGCCGTGACACTAGAAACATTTTTGCTAATGTCAGATGGATCTTAGCAGAAGGCAGAGAGTACCAGAAGAATGTCTTGTGTTTTATTAATTATGCAAAGGCATTTGATTATGTGTATCACAACAAATTGTGACTGGCCTTGAGGAGAATGAGAATCCCAGAGCACTTGATTGTGCTCATGTGAAACCTATACTTGGACCAGGAAGGAGTCTTCAGAACATAGCAAGGAAACACTACATGGTTCAAAATCAGGAAAGGCATGCATCAGGGATGCATCCTATCTCCATACCTTTTCAATCTATATATGAAACAGATCATTCAGGGGGCTAAACTTTATGAGGAGAAAACAAGATTCAAGGAATACCTATCAACAACCTATGTTATGCAGATAACATAACCTTGTTTGCTGAAACTGAGGAGGACCTGAAACATTGTTAAATAAGGTCACAGACTGTAGTCTTCAATATGGATTCATAGTCATCTTATGAAAAACAAATCTGTCCTATCCTGTGCCATCCTCATAATCTTTGATGCACTTGGGCCCTTTGCTGCAGACACTGTAAATCCATCTTGTTTTATCTGACTCTCCATCATCCTAAACATGATGTCCCTTTCCAAGGAACAACCCCTCCTAGCAACACGTCTAAGTTATGGGAGACAGAGCTTTGTCATCTTTGCCTCCATGGAGTGCTCTGGCCACACCTTCTGCAATATATATTCTTTTACAAGTTGTATATTCAACACTCTTCTCCAAAGACATCATTCTCTCAGAGAAGTGTGTTGTTGCTATTCTTATGTTCCGTCAAGTTGACTATGATTCATAGCAACCCTATGAACAATGACTCTGAACCCTTCCCTCCCCTCAGTCAATCTCACTAACTCCAGCACATCTATCCCCATTACCCGAGTTACTCTGTAAATCCATTCTATCCCGGTTCTTCCTTTCTTACACTGTCCCTCCACCCTTCCAAGCATGATGTCCTTCTCCAGGGACTCAGCCCTCCTGGCCACATGGCCAAAGTATGTGATACAGAGTTTCACAATCCTTGCCTCCAAGGAGCAACCTGGTTTCAGCCTTTCCAGGATAGAGCTGATCTCTTGGCAGTCCATAGTATATTCAATACTCTTCTCCAGCACCACAACTCAAAGACATCAATTCTTCTTCAGTCATCCATAGTCATTGTTCTGGTCTCAAATGTATGTCCAGTTCTCAAGGAAGTAAATGTCATTTAAAAAAAATTTCTAAATCCCAAGCAACAGCACTTTAAAGAAATGTTCTATCAGCTCTGAGAAAGAATAAAAGTCTGGGTTTATGCCATCTAATTGAGCAGTCACTTGCCTCATGTTTCTATTGAGTCTTTGAAATATGGCTATTCCAGATGGAGATGTGGTAGATTTTGAAATATATACCAGATTTCAAAAATAGTAGAAAAAATTAAAATAGCTTACTTACTTGTTTGGAATATATGTAGAAATGATAATATTTTACATGCACGATGTTAGATAAAATAATTAACTAAAATTAATTTCATCAGCGCTTTTTACATTTCTAAATATACTACTATACAATTTTAAATTATACTTGTGGTTCATTTTATATTCTTTTATGGTAGTTTTGCTCAGTTAGATGTGGGCCTTATTCCAAAAGGCCTTACGTTCAGGAAAATATTGGAAGAGAAAAGTATGGTACAAAAAATGCAGAACAAATTTGATTTTTTTTTTAAATCTGAGGTTTATTGAGGACAGCATTTCTCCAAGACACATAACTGAGGAACACAGTTGAACACAGTTATTGGGACAATTGACTGTGGTCTCCAAAATCTGTGCTTTCCTTGTTGAGTGTGACCACATTTATTGTTTCTGTATGTTTAATTCAGGCATTATTTACAGTAAAAGATTATAGAAGGCATCAATGAGGGCCTCAAAGGTTTGTAAATAATTTCCTGTAATGGATCGTGGATGAAACAAGACCATTCATCTTGATGGAGCGCAAAAGTCTGTAAAATTAGTTGGGAGTAAAAACAACACTCAACAAAACCAAACCAATCAAAGTCATATTTGGAACCAATCTATAGCTGATCTTTCAGTGGGTTTCTAATGCTGAAAATTGCACAGGAGAAAATTCTCCATCTTTCCTTCTCAGAGCTGCTGATGTGTTTGAACTAAGAGATGAGGCTTTTGGGTTGACAACAGAACTTCTGGCAGACTAAAACCAGTTTGTGGTTGTTAGATGACATCAAGTCGAGTACAAGTCACAGCAAACCTATTGACAACAGACCTAAATCCTGTTCTACCTTGTGCCCTCCTCATCCTCTCTATCACACTAGAGTCCATTGCTCCAGTCAATGTGTAAATCCATCCTGTTAGGATCTTCCTCCTCTTTGCTGACCCTCCACCTTTCCAAGTATGATGTCCCTTTCTAAGGAATACCCTTACCTGGCAACAAGCCCCAGGTATGAGATGAAGCTTTGCCATCTTTACCTTCAAGGAACACGCTACTTTCACCAAGACATATCTCTTTGTTCTCTTGGAAGTCCATGGGATATTCAGCTCTTTTCTCCAACATCACAACTCAAAGATGTTAATTCTTTTTCATTGTCCAGCTTTTAGATACATAGCTAGTGATGGGAAAGACCATGGTCTGAGTCAGACATACCTTAATTTTCAAACTAATTGATATCGTTGCTTTTTAGTATTTTGGAGAAATCCCTGCCAGCAGACTAGTCCAGTACAATATGTCTCCTGACCTCCTGACTGGTGGTACCAAGGGTGTTGATTATTGATTCAAGCAAGATGAAATAATTGACAACTTTGATCTTTTCTCCATCATAATGTTGTCTGTTGGCTCAGTGGTAAGAACATTTATTCTCTTTATGTTGAGCTGTATTGAATAGTTCATTTCTACTTTGTAATATACTCATATTTAAAAGCTTAATCTCTATATGCATCAGTCTTACCTAAACACATTAAGTTAGCCACTGTAAATAAATGGCTCAAACATGATACAAATTTATTTTTCACCCCAGTAAAATTCCAGTAAAATCCAAAACGAGTTTTCAGTTCATGAGAGGCTCTTTCCCAGGTGGTGATTTGGAAAACTTATCTCTTTCCATCTTGTTATTTATTTCTTCTTTACATGCCTTCCAGGGTCACAGTGAACATTATTATCAAGATAGAAACAGAAAATGCTTGAAAGTCTCAATTCTATTAGATAGAGTTTAGCTGTAGACTATGCATGGGTCTTAAATAAAGAGGACCACTTTGGTGGACACAAAGTAGTATTTTTTTTTTCCATAGTTAATTCTTCTTGTTCACCAAACATCATCTCGTACATAAACACACTTGTTCTTCCCTCACAACAGACAACATAAAGCTGTATCCAACTATTCCTTCTAAATTAAAGTCCAGGTGATATTCAATTCTCTATATTAGTGACGGTTTAAACTTTAGGTAATGGTTTAAACTTTAGGCGCAGCAATTACTCAAAAATTGCTTTTAAAAATACATACACGTGGAAATTTGTTAAGCGTGGAGTTGTTTCTGATGCCAGATCAGTTGGTATTCACATAACGTGATTCTAAACTAGTTGCTTACTTGATAAGCGTATGGAGTAGTTATAATCTTGCTAGACTGCTTTTCTATTGATGGAATTAGAATCCTGTTGGTGTCGATAGAGTTTGTTACTTCCTTGCTGCAGAGCTGAGTCATTAACTTGCTCTTTTCTCCAAATTAAAATTTTATTGTCACTCTGTCCTGTAGAAGTTGTATCTTAAACAAGTTATAAAGTGAGTTTTTAAGTAGTTTTCCCAATATTATTTTGTTCTTTGTGAAATAGAATTCCAAAGGATAGGAGAAAAAATGAGCAATTCTTGCTTAAGAAGTAGGGATATTGGATCTATTTCACACAGTTTGTTTAACTGGAAAGTCTCTGAAGTGATTTCTACAATCAACTATCTCTTAATACAATTAATACAATGATATAATGTAATTAATTCATTAATTATTATTTCCTTTCTACCATCTTCTTCATCTTATGACATGGGAGCGAGAAAATATTATTAAAAAAATATAGTTCCCTCATCAGTAAAGTAACAATGGAAGCATCTGCTTCAGATATGTTGAACAAGTCAGCATAAAATATCTGAAAATGAAAATGTGTTGTTTGTTTCATAGTGGGTACTCCATTATAACAGTTTTCAACTTTCATTACTTGAGCTTCTTTCTCAAAGACTTTCTTACCAAAATATTCTTGACTTTACTTCCTCTACACATACACACACACATGCCTAAATTGTGTTATCAAATCACCTAATAACTATACTGAGTAGATGATGTTTAATATGAATTTTCATTCTCTTCTCTTACCTTAGAGTATCCTGAATCCCATACTAAAGATAGTTAAGAACTACCCTTCCTCACATAGTTTCTCTGTCAACTATTGTTACCACTGTCTATATCTGGGGATGGTCAGCTGGCTTAGTTAGCAGGTGCTTGTGATGCTAACCCAAAAACCATGTCTTTTTGGCAATTCAAATCCAATAATGACTCTGAGGGAGAAAGAGGGGCAGTCTCTTCCCCAGGCATTTGCAGCATCAGAAACCTGCTAGAGATTCAGCTATGAATCAGCTCCAAATTGGTTGTAGTGAGTGAGTGAATGAGTCAGAGAGTGAGTGAGTGAGTGAGTGAGTGAGTGAGTGAAATATATCTAACCCGACATTGCTTTTTATTTAATTTTTTTTTATTTGTTGCTACTAGTAGCAAGAAAATCAGTAGGCACATTAAAGACATTAAATATATTTGAATCATATGAGTGTGTGCCTGTATAGGATGTTGCATGAATTAATGTATATATGAAAATATGATTAAGAGAAATCATTATATTTTTTAAAAAATAAAAGTTGTAGAGGAAGAACTACATAAACTATCAGAAATTTAGGAACTAACACAAGTATGAGTGAGACAGAAGAAGGTAGACAGAGTTTATTAAGAAGTCCATAGGAATGTGTTGTCAAATTCATGTGAAAGAAAGGGAAAATGTCAGGGAAGTAGTACAGTAGAAAAACATAAAATTAAGTTTGTTAATATACATATGGATATGAATTTTGTGAAATTTAATTATGAAAATTAAATTGTTTGTTTTGGTGGCCTAATAGTAAGAAGTTGTGCTTCAGTATCAAAGGCATGTAGATTTATTTGTTTTTCAGGAAGTCTGTAGTATATTAATGTTTGTTATTAACACTCTACTCAAAGGCATCAATTCTTTGGTCTTTCTTCTTCAGTGTCCAACGGGTTACAGGATGTTCATGGCATTTTCTGAAGCTGATATTCCAGGTCCTTAATTAAATGATCTCACCTATATTCTACCTTTACCTTCAGTCACTTCCCATACCTCTGTTCATAATGGGTAACCATTCAATAACCAAAGTGGATAGCTAGTTATTCCAGAATAACAACTTTGATGCTCAATTGTTTTCTCTTAGGATGTCCTTCTGCTTCATAGTTTAATGTTGTTATGGGTGTTGTCAAGTCAGAACTTACCCATAGCTGACCCTTCAGAGGGGTTTTAGAGGCAGTTAATCGCACAGGAGGAGATTGTCCATTGGTGGCCTCGAACTGCATGCCTTTGGGATTGCAGTGTAGATTCTTACCAGTAGGCCACCAGAGCTCCCCCATAGTTTACTAGGCAATCAATTTTCTATACCTTTTCTAGCTCAAATACCATCTCCTCTGTCTTTTACTTTTCCTATGCAAACAATCTCTCCTGCTTTCCATTGTTTTCTAAACCTGAGAATCCTGAAATGGAATTCTTGGGTAAGTAAAAGAGTGAAAGTCATCATCCCTTCATACACTTGTTATAAAAATATGTTTAATTAATTGAGGAATATAATACTTGAGGGGCAGTATAGTTTCACATTGTTCCCCAGTCTTTACCTTACAGTCGAGAAGGACTACTCACTTGCTTATAAATGGAAAAAAGCTCAAACTGCTTTTACAGTGCCTGATCACTGAATGAAATGTGTGGAATGTGTAAACCAGGCATGGCATTCAGGTGACCTGAGAACACAAAGCTACACACGAGGCCCTGTTGGCTCTGGTTTTTGAAGCACATGACAAGGACATGCATAGCTAACCTCAGGAATGTTCAGGGGGGAAAGAAAAATCTGATTTTTTTATAGCTTCCTTTCATCTTTATGACCAAAATACAGGGAGTATGAACAAAGTTTGTGCTGATGGCCACATTCCCAAAGTGACCCCTGAAAATATGCCACCGTGAGAAGGAAACACAACTAAATTGAAAATTGACTTATATTTTGTTACCTGTCCCCTTTTTTGACCCATACTTGTGCCTCTTTATAGTTTATTCTAATAGAAAATAATTACATACATTTCTGTAATTTTCCCCCTATGGCAGAGACTAATACTAACTCTCAATGTTAATTCTCTATTTTATGTTCAGTATGCTTAAAGAGCAAGGATGTCAGTTTAAAGACTAAGATTTGTCTGATCCAAGCCATGGTATTTTTCCATTGCTTGATACACATATGTATGTTGTACAACGAAAGAGGACCGTTGAAGGGGAATTGGTGCCTCTGAATTGTTTTGTAGTTAAAGAGCAGTGCATATGCTACGGCCTACAAAAAGAACAAACTAATCTGTCTTAAAGAAAGCGTAACTAAGGTGCTCCTTAGAAGCAAGGATGGTGTAATGTCTTCTCTCATCCTCTAGGCATGTTGTCAGGAGGTATCCTTCCTTGGAAACAGAAATCATGCTAGGGAAATGAGAGGAACCGTTAAAGAGCAGAAGACCTTCAACATCTCAGAGGTGGATTGACTCAATAATCATTGAAATGGACCTGAGCATGATAGAAATCATGTAAATGGTTCAGAATAGGGCAACATTTCAATCTGTTGTTTGTAGGATCACTATGAGTCATAATATTGGAGAGTACCTGACAAGATTAAGAAAAGGCCCACTCTTGGTGAAGTACAATATGTATTGTGTTGATAACCAAAAATTGGGGGGTCTGAATCTTCCAGCTTCTTCACAAGAGAAAAAAAATTAAGCAGTTTCATCCTACAAAGATTTACATCCTTGGAAAGCCCATGAAGGGTCACTAAGAGTCAGAACTGACTTGATGACAATAGATGGGTAAGTTTAAGAGACATATACAAATGATTGGTTCAGGACTATTTTTTATTAAAAGGCTAATAATAATAAGAAGAAGAAATAGCAGCATCAACAAAAAAAATTCTGGGCTAGACAGTGGGGTGTAGGGGATTCAAGAAGAAAAAGAACTCAAAGATCTGGGTGAAAATCCTATATCTGCTACCTACTACTTGCATGATGCAAAAAAAGATAGCAAACCTTGGCTTGATCTACCTGTCCAATAGAGATAATATTATCCATTATCTATGTCTTAAATTTAGTAGGAATTTTGAGAGTGTTAAAAGAGATAGTTGCCTGGAGAGCCTGCACTAAGTTGGTATTCTGTACCTGGCTATATCTGACAAAAATACCAGGTTCTTTCCATTTTGCTTTTGAAGATAATGCAGGGATTTTCAACAGAAAGAGAATATATTTGTCATTTTGCTTCCTGTATGCTCCCTTCTAACTCTTCCTTTCTGATGACAATCCAGGGTGACCTCTGAAGAGATAACCTAGGAAACCACAAAACAAATATAGGAGTGTTTTCATTTTCTCAGAAACAAAAATAGCCAGAACGACTGGTCTTTCTCAAGACTCCCTTATGCATGACTAAGAGAATTTTGAAATGTTTTTTAAGTTTCCTTACCAGGGATATTGTTATTTCTCCACCAACAAGCTTCTAATATCCAGAATTGTGACTTTTCCCAGAGGATGTTTAAACTTTTGGAAGCAGCTAACTTTATAAATGGACTAATATCTTTAGACTGTTGAGTCCTATGATGATAGTGATACAGATGTGTGTGTATATGTGTGTATGTGTGTGTGTGTGTGTGTGTGTGTGTGTTTGTGTGTGTTCATACACACACACACATGAAGGCCTGGAGGCTTAGAGATACAGTGTCACGCTGCCAACCTAAAGGCATACAGTTTGAATCTACCAACTATTCTTTCAGACAAAACTGGACAGTCTCCCCCCATACAATTAACAGTCTCTGAAAACCTGCTAAAGGATCAGCTATGAGTTAATTCTGACTTGAGGCCAATGAGTTGAGTGCTATGTGATTCTATCTATCTATCTATCTATCTATCTATCTATCTATACTGTTGTTGTTAGATACTGTCAAGTTGATTATGATTCATAGCAACCCTATGAACAACAGAGCTGAACCTTGCTCTATCCTGTAAAATTCTCATGATCTCTGATATGCTCAAACCTATTATTAGTCATTTTGTTAACCTATCAAATATATATATACATACATACATATATATGTAGATGTATGTGTGTGTGTGTATATATATATATGTTAGACAGAGTCCCATGATGACAGTGATACACATATGTTGAGATATATACAGATAGATTAGATATATAGATACAGATATAGAGATATAGATGATATAGATATACACAGATATAATGTTGTTGTTAGGTACCAGAGCATCAGCTCTGACTTAGAGCAACCCTATATATAACAGAATGAATCCCTCCCCAATTCTCAACCATCCTCATAGGCCCTGCTGTGCTCATAATTGGAGTCACTGTCTCAATCTACCTCATTGAGGGGCTTTCTTTTTTTTTACATTTTATTTTATTAATTTTAATGAACATTTACAGAGATTTTGGATTTTCATTCATTCATTGTTGCGCTTTTTTCTTTACCCTCCTCCCCCCAGTTAGCTCCTCTCATTGAAAAGAAAAAGATAAACTTCTTTATTGGTATGCAATCCCCCGACCCTGACCCTGCCTGCCTCCCGCCCCAAATGCACTCTACTATGCAACCTTAATTCTGGATATTTGTGATAATCATAATATGCTATCATATATCGCTTTTAAACTGTTCTCTCCCTCATCTGTTTCAATTCAGTCTACATAATCTATCCAGTTTTTCTCAGTCCTACCCCAACCCTGATGTCAGTCACTTTCTACAACAATGGCCTTTCTTTGTTAACCATCTCTTACATTTCTCTAAATATGATGCTTTTTTCCAGGAACTAGCTCTTCTTGCTAACATGCCCATACTATGAGTCTCATCATCTTATCATATTTGCTTGATCCTGGTTTCCAAGACACAATTGTTTGTTCTTTTCACAGTCCATTGAATATTCAATGTTTTTTACTAACATTACAACTGGAAAGCATCAACTTTTCTTTAGGGTTACATGCTAAGAGCAGAAGTGAGATTGAGGGATGAAAGAGCAAGAGTGGGACATATGGGTTATGGGTAGGGGCCAGAGACTGTGGATGGAGGACTGTTTTCTATACTCATAAATTGCATAGTGAAAACTGAAAATGGAAATATCCCCTATACTTTGAGTTTATATACTAGGTCTGTCCTTTACTATTAGTGTCATTGGAATATCTCTGAGATCATCTAAGTCTTATTTATCTCCTTTTTAAAATAGAAATAATATTATCATTGAAGGAACACTTGTGGCTTATTAGGTCGAGTAGCACTGCCAACCCAAAAGTGTGCAGATTGGACCCACCAGCTTCTCTGTGGGAGAAAGATTGGAAATTCCCTCTTATGTGATTTAATGCCTCTGAAAATGTAGCTGGAGAATCAGCTATGAGTCCATTCTGAATCAATAGTACACAGTAGCCACATTATTATTTTCATTGTTGATTTGAACTAGTAGGAGATGGAGGAGAGGCTACACTATGTACAGTCTTATACATTTTGACAAGAATCTTCAATTCTAAAAGCAATAGGAAACCATGAAGTGTACCGACATCAAATCTATTTTTAAGAAAAATTCTAGCTGTTGGCTTGAGTAGATTTTATCAAGCAAGAGTAGACGAAGAAGACCAAAGAAGAGGCTGCTGCAACAAGATCAGTATCAGGAAGGAAATAGATTTTGAGTGATATTTGTGTGCACATCAACGTTGGATTTATCCAATAGGCGAGATAAACTTGGGCTTTCATACAAATCAGCAATGAATACTCACATTTTTTCACTTTATCAGATATTCTACTTTTAAATGTGACTAGTAACTGTTTCCTTAAAAGAATGGACATTTACGTTTAAATTTACAGTCTTTGATGTTGTTGTTGTTCTGTGCCATCGAGTTACTTACAACTCATAGATTTGGAGGACAGCCACCTGGACAACCAACTGGAAGAGATCCATACTTGTTCCCATTCCAAAATGCGCCCAGGTCTCTGTAATATATAATCAAACAATTCTTAGATACTGGCTGCTCCTAAGGAAAATGTGAATAATGTATCTCCCTTTGATAAAGGTCAATTCCTCAGAGGAAACTAAGTCATGAGCAGGTATCTTTTTCAGAAATTGGGAGAGTGAATGCTTCAAACTTCAAGGGGACATTTGGAATCCACAATACCCTGCCCCTTGTGCCATCAATTAAGAGTTTTTCCAATTTTCTGACTTGTCTTCTTTATCCTGGGTGAAATAAGAAGAATAATATTGGAAATATCACATATGTTCTTGGTTCTTTCCTTTTCATTTTAGATTTTCCTTGTTCTTTGCTAACTCCACTGCTAGTCCAAGTAGTTTATTGTCCACCACAACCTTAATATATGTTGTTTTTAGGTGCTACGGAGTTGAATATAACTCATAACAACCCTATGAACAAAGATCTGAACCTTGTTCTATCCCGCACCGTCCTCACACTTTCTGACACACAGCGGAGCCCAGTGTTGCTGTCACCATATCAGTCCACCAGGTTGAGGATCTTCCTCTCCTTCACCGACTCTCCACCCTTTCCAGCACCATGTTCCTCTCCAAAGAATAGCCCCTCCTAGCAACATGCCAAAAGTATGTAAGGTGAAGCCTCATAATTCTTGCCTCCAAAGAGCATTCCGGCTGCACCCTCTCCAAGACATTTGTTTGTTCTTTTAGCCATTCATGGGATGTTTAGTGTTCTTCTCCAGCACCATAGCTCAAAGACACTGATTCTTCTTCTGTCATCCTTATTCACTGTCCAGTTCTCAGATGTGTATGGCCTGAATCAGACACACCTTAGTCCTCAAACTGACATCATTACTCCTCGATAATTTGGAGAAGTCCCTAACTGCAGAGTTTCCCACTGCAATGTGTCTCCCTATTTCCTGACTGCTGGCACAAAGGATATTAATGGTGTATCCAAACAATATGAAGCTGTTGACAGTTTTAATCTCATCTCCATGCATCACAATGTTGCCTATCAGTCCAGTGGTAAGAATCTTTGTTTTCCTGATATTGAGATTCAATCCATACTGAATGCTGCATTCCTTGATCTTCTGTAACAAGTGCTTCAAGTTCTTCTCACTTTTAGCAAGCAAGGTGTGTCATCTGCATAATGCAGGTTGTTGATGTGTCTCCTTTCAATCCTCTTCATAGAGTCCAGCTTCTCAGATAATTTGCTCAGCATACAGATTGAATAAATATGGAGAGAATACAATCCTGATACACTTCCTTCTCAATTTTAAACCATGCAGTGTTCCCCTGCTCTGTTCGCACAGACACCTCCTGGTCCAGGTATAGGTTCTGCATGAGCACAATTAATTGCTCTGGAGTTTATTCTTCTCAATGTCAGCCACAACTTTGATCCACAGTCAAATGCCTTTGTATAGTCATTAAAGCACAAATAAACATTCTTCTGGTATTCCCTACTTTCAGCCACGATCCATCTGACATCAGCAATGATATCTCTGGTGCCATGGCCTCTTCTAAATCTTGCTTGAAATTCTAGCAGTTCCTTATTTATGTACTGTTCTAACAATTTTTGAATGATCTTCAACAGTATTTTTCTTGCATGTGATATTAATGATATTGTTGGATAGTTTCTATATTCAGTTGGATCACCTTTCTTGGAAATGAGAACACACTTCCCTGTATCCATTGGCCAGACAGCTGCCCTCCAAATTTTCTGGCATAGACTGATGAGCACATCCAAAGTTGTATCTGTTAATTGAAATAAATCAATTGGTATTCCACCAAATTCTTATCTTTTGCCAATGCCTTTAGTACAGTTTCTACTTCCTCCTCTATTACCATTGGTTTCTGTTTATATAATACGACTTAAAATTTTTCAGTGTTAATCAGTTCTTTCTGTGCAGTTCCTCAATTTTCTTTTGCTGCTTTCTTGATCACTCAATCTATTGCCCATAGCATCTGTCTATATTGTGACATGCGGCTTAGATTTGTTTTTCAGTTCTCTTAGCTTGAGAAATGCAGAGCGAGTTCTTCCATTTTTATTCTCCAATTCCAGCTCTCTGCACATTTCATTTATATAAGTATCTTTGATATATACCTGTGTGTATATCATTTGACATTATCTGTTTTAGATTAGTAAGGAGCTGTAGTGGCCTAGTAGATAAGGAATTTCACTACCAACCCAAGGTATACAGTTCAAATCCAGCATTTGCTCTGGAGAAAGACGGAGCATCTTCTCTTGTGTGATTTACAGCCTCTGAAATCCTGCTTGGAAATCAGCTATGAGTCACTTCTAATTCAAACACAACAACAACAGCAACAAAAGATTAGTAAGTAAGCACCAAAAAAAGCCAATACTTATTTTGCATCTTGAGTAATTTGTCCCTGGTGCAAATAGGTTGGAGTTGAAGATAAAGGCTAAGTTTTATCCATGTAAAATCTATTAATTAACAAAGTGTTATTGTTGTGTGCCATTGAGTTGCATGCTACCCATAGCAACCCTATGTACAGAAGCTCTAAAGCCTGCCGTGTCCTGAGCCAGTCTTACTGACTCCAACACATCTAACCGCATTGACCCAGTTATGCATCAATCCATCTCATCCAGGGTCTTCTCCCGCACTGTCACTCCACCCTTTTAAGCATGATGTCCTTCTTAAAGGACTACTCCTTCCTTTCCATGTGTCCAAAGTATGTGAGACGGAGCTTCAAAATCCTAGCCTCCAAGTAAAAATTTGGTTTTACCCTCTCCAAGACAGAGCCATTTGTTTTCTTGGCAGTCCATGGTATGTTCAAGACTCTTCGCAAGCACCACAACTCAGACTCATCTATTCTCTTGTCATTCTTAGTCATTGTCCAGTTCTTTGTTGCATAGCAAGTATTATGGAAACCATGGCATGTATCAGGCACTCCTGAGTCTCTAGACTGTCATCATTGCTTTTCAGTACTCTGGAGAGGTCCCGGCAACAGATTTTCCCAATGTAATTTGTCTTTTGATTTCTAGGTTGCTGGTACTAAGAGTGTTGATTGTGGGACCAAGCAAGCTGTAACTGGTAATATCCTCAATCTCTTCTCCATCTATCATGGTGCTGCCAATTAGCCCAGGGGTGAGAATCTTTGTCCTCTTGATGTTGAACTTCAATCCTTATTGAAGACTACAGTCATTGATCTTCTGCAGCAACCACTTCAGATCTTCCTCAGTTTCAGCAAGCAAGATTGTGTCATCTTCATAACATAGGTTGTTGAGTCTTCCTCTAATAGAATCATTCGTTCATTAAAAATTTTCTTCAAAATGGTTATTTTTTTTCTTTTCTATGTTGTAGATTCCATCAAGTACTCATAGTGACCCTATAAACAACAGATCTGAATACTGTCCTATCTTATGCCACCCTCACAATCTTTGACATACTCAAGCCCATTGCCACAATCACTGTGTCAAACTCCCTTGTTGAGGGTCTTCTTCTCTTTTGCCATTCCTCCACCTTCCCAAGCATGACATCTATCTTCTACCAACATGCCCAAAGTATGTGAGATGAAGCTTCATTATCTTAGCCTCCAAGGAGAACTCTGGTTGTACTTTCTCCAATGAGTATCTGTATATTCTTTTAGCAGTCCATGAGATCTTCAGCACTCTTATCCAATATTAAAGTTCAAAGGGATCAATTTTTCTTCTGTCATCTTTATTCATTATGCAGCACTCTGATGCATAGCAACTGATTAAAAAGACCATGCTTGAATCAGGTGCACCTTAGTCCTCAAATTGATATCATTGCACCTCAATTATTTGTGTTGATTTTGGATCCAAGGAAGATGAAGTCAGTCTCAGTTGCTTTTGCAAAATACCATTGCTAATAATAACTTCTGTCTGTTGTTGTGTACTGTGGAGTTGGAACTAGCCCATAGCTGACTTTCCAATGCATTTTCAGAGGCAATTAATCACACGTAAGGAAATTGCCCATATTTCCCCTGCAGAGTAACTGGTAGGTTTGAACCATGCACCTTTGGGTTGCCAGTGCAACTCGTTATCACTAGATAACCAGAGTTTCCTACTTCTTCTTATTAATAATTTACTATGTGCAGGGAATTCCTGGTAATGCAAACTATTTTTTTATTTTAATGATAATTTATAAAGAACTTGAATTTCCATTAATTCATTGTTGTACATTTCCCTCCATGCACGCCCCCCAAGTTAACTTTTTTCTTTGGGAAAAAGTTCTTTCATTGTTATACATTGCCCCCCTGGACCACTTTACTATGTAACTCTTATTCTGGACTCTTGTCATGCCAATAATACTTAATCACATATTCCTTTTATATAGTTCTGTCCTTTTAAGCACTCAGCCATTAATCAAGAGATTGGTATTACAAATCTACTCATCAGTTTCTTGATAATTTATAAAGAAAACCTTGAGCTAAGGCCAGTCCTGACGGGCACCTTGAAAGAAAATCTTGGTGATCTATTTCTGAAAGGTCACAGTTATTTAAATATGCTATGAAGTTCATTTCTTCTCTGACATACACCAAGTTGCATGAGTGAAACTCACTTCAATGGCAACTAATTTTTAAATCTATGTTGTTTTTTGCACAAATTTCTTATAAATCTGACTCAATCCTATAAAGGAAAAGCCCTAATGGAATAGAATTTAAGGCCTTGGGTACTAACCAGAAGAAACCACCAGCCATTCAACAAACCTATTCTGTATTGGAAAGACACAGCAGGTTGTAAAATAAAAATTAAGCACTGGAAAACCTAGGGCTATTCTTCTCTGTCCTAGACAGATTGCTAAAAGTCAGAATTAACTCTGTACCAATGGATTTAGTCACATCAAATATATTTTATAATACTTATTTTACTTATGGGAATATTGTGAGTAGGTAAGTCCCAAGTCTAGTAATTAGAAGTGCTGTATATAATCCTATTTAGCACAACCTTGAAGCATATTTTATAGTCATTTAATTATTTTTCTGCAGGAGGCAGAATGTTAATGAACAGTACAAATATAAATATTTCTCCCATTCTCCCCTGACCTAGAAAATTGAGACTAGCTTCTTTTACTTTAAAACTTTACCAAGCTCTGTCAGAATTACTATTACAGCAGTGTTGAACAGAGAGCATCAAAACACAACTTGGCCTTTTCAAAATTCCCATCAGTCTAACTTGGGCCAAATAAGCCAACTCATTTTTACCAGAAACCCTATGACTCGCTTTCTTGGCACAAAGAGTCTACAGAAGCTGACAACTGCATAACCTTCATCACAGAAAGCTGGAGGAAGGGTTTTCTTTCTCCTGTAGTGAGTTGGCCTGCTGCATGATTTCAGAGGCCGAGATTCAGCACACAAAGGTTACCTACTGCACTTACTGAATGATTCATGAGGCCAAGAATGTGGGTAAAGGGCTTCTCAACTAGTGACATTTTGCAGCTGTGCTGTTGTCTCAGCAGCTGTGGCCTGCAGAGGAGAGAGGGCAGATGGTTCTCCCTGGCCTGAAGTGGGCAGGGGCACATGACGTTATGACTGAAGTTCATACTATTATTGACTAGTTGTTTTCTCAAAGAACTTGATCTATGTGAAACAAACCTCCTGGCTCTAAAATTTAAAATTTTATATTTTGCTCTTCCAAAGTCATTGTAGGTAGTTTCAAAAACTAATTGCTTCTTTAAATAACTGGAGAAAATGGAATAATAAAATTTCTGGGATGTTATTAAAGAATTGCCAATTTAGCAGGTTTGGGGGGGAGGGATCTCAGAACTATGTACTTTTCAGGTAAATTATGTTCACCTATATAATAGAAAAGTGTGTGAATTCTGCATGCACAGTTCATATAACTACCACAAAGTGAACACATCAATGTAAGCAGTACTCTACAAACATAAGAGAGCATGTTATGTCTGTTCCCGAAATAAATGTCAACATGGCTAGGGCATGATTCTGAATATTATGTAATTAACCTCTATTTTGTGATCTGATATAATGATCTTGTGTGTGAGAAATTGCACTGCCAATGCAAAGGTATGTGTTTTGAATTCACCAGCTGCTTTGCAGGAGAAAAATGGGCAATCTCTTCATGCAATTTACTGCCTCTGAAAACCCACTGGAGGGTTAGCTACGTTTGGTTCTGACACTGTGGTACACAAAAACAGCAACACAAAGTTAATGGGCAAGATTGGGTTGGACTTTGAATATAAAAGTGATTAAACAAGGGAGCTCTGGTGGCCTAGTGACAAGAAGCTGCACTGCAATCCCAGAAGAGTGTGGTTTGAATCCACCAGCTGCTCTGCTGGAGGAGGGACAATCTCCTCCTGTACCAGTCAGATCCAGTTTGGTGGTACACACACACACACCCCATAATAAAATTTAAAAAATTAAAAAGCAATTAAACAAGTGAGCAGAAGAAGCAGAGTACATCTCTGAATCTGGAGTCTCTGGGATAAGAAACCCCTCGATTCAAGGAATGAATACTGATGTCAACATACATGGATATATTAGGCCCACAGACGTTAACATCAATTTTCCTCCAGAACCAACAGGTAAGTTTGTCTTAGAATCAGTGCTGTGAACTCCTATTTTGAACATCCTAAAAGTTTGCCATGGTCTTTTGAATCACTTGATATGCATATTAGAGCTATAAAATGAATAAGAGTTATAGAAGACTTGATGCCTTTGAGTGGTGGTATTGGAGAAAATCAGTGAATATTCCATGAACTGTTACAAAAACCAGACAGATACATCTTGAAAAAAAGTGCAGCCAGAGTGTTCCTTAGCGACAAGGATAGTAAAATTTCACATGACATATTTTGGCCATGTTACTAGGAGAGGAATTCCTTGGAAAGGAATATCATGTTTGGAAAGGTGAAAGGTCAGCAGAAGAGAGAAAGAACCTTAACCAGATGGATTGAAACAGTGACTGCTCTAATGGGTGAGAATTATGTCACAAATGATGAGGACGGCATAGGATAGGACAGGGTTAAGATGTACATAGGCTTTGCTATGAGTTGAACTCAACTTGACTGCACCTAACAATAATAAAGGTGTGTGTTAGAGCTGTATCCTTTTTCCATACCTATTCAATCTTTATGCCCAAGAAGTCATTTGAGAAGCTGGATTTTATAAAGAAGATTGTGAAATCAGGATCAGAGGAAGATTCATCAATAACCTATATTATACAAATGACAAAACTTTAATTGCTTAAAGTGAATACTTGAAGCACTTGCTAGAATAGATCAAGAATTACAGTCTTCAGTATGAATTATATCTCAACATCAAGAAATAAAAATTATCTATGATTTCATCATTCTTGGATCCACAATCTGTACCTTTGGAACTAGCAATCAGGAAACCAAAAGACATATTGCACTGGGAAAATTTGTTGTCAAGGACCTCTCCAAAGTTCTGGAGAGCAAGGATGTCAATTTAAGGAGTAAGGTACCTAATCCAAGCAATAGTCTTTTCAATTAATTGCAATGCATTTTAAAGTTGGATAGTGAATAAAGACAACTGAAGAATAATTGATGCCTTTGAATTATGGTACTGGGAAAGAGCACAAAATATTCCATGTACTTCCAAGAGAATGAAGAAATATATTTTGGCGAGGATGTAGCCAGGATAGAGGGAAAGATGTGAAATTTTATCTCACATACTTTGGGCTTGTTTTTAGGAGGGGACTGTCCTTTGAGAAAGACATTATGCTTAGAAAAGTGAAGGGAGGGTCAGCAAAGGAGGGGAAAATGCTCAATAAGACAGACTGACACAGTGACTGTAACAATGGACCCAAGTGAGGCAGAGGTGATGAGGATGGGACAGGATAAAGCATGGTTCAGATCTGATGTTCATAGGAACACTATGAGTCATACTTGACTCAATGGCACCTAACAACAAAAATCACCTGTGAGAAAACACACTTCCGTTTGATAATGCCATCTGATGCCGTTCATCAGCACTAGGTGACTAAGAACATTACTAACTCTCTTCATGTCTGCTTCCTGTGCATTATTCTAAAGCAATCATTATCCTGAATTATAACTCCACAGATTAGTTTTAACTGTGAAATTTAGAAATGTATTTATCTTGAGTCTGACTTCTTTGCTCAACATATGATTGTGAGAATCATATATTTAATTTCCTGTGCCAATATGTTGTTCTCAGTTCTTTATTAAAAAACCATAAAAACCAAACAACCCAGACTTATTGCCATAGAGTCAGAACCAATAGACAACAGACTCTTCAGCAGGTTTTCAGAGGTTATAAACCATGTGGGAAGAGATTGGCTATCTTCTGTGGAGTACTTGGTGGATTTGAACCATTTACCTTTGGGATGGTAGTGCAACTCTTTATCCATTAGGCCACAAGAGCTCACTGTATTTGTTTATAGAAAATTGTTTATTTAAAAAAAAGAAAAGTAGTTCTCATTGAGTAAACAATGAGATACACTCCATGTGTTTGAGTTAAACCATTCTCCATAGGGTTCTCAATGCCTATGATCTTCAGAACCAGACCACCAGTATTTCCTTTCAGGGCATCTCTGGGTGGGTTTGAATTACCAACCTTTAAGTAAGTTTCCAAGCACTGAAGCATTTGTCCTACTCAAAGACTTCTTACATGAATGTACCATGATTTAGTATTAATATTACTATTGTTAATATTTCCTCTTGTTTTTGTGTATTATGAATAGCACAACTATAAATATTATTATCGTGTCTTTAGATGAAACTATACAGTCATTCTTCCTGGGTGATACTTACATGTAAAGTTTTAGATCATCTGGTTTACACATGCTCATCTTTGTTTTTGTT
>NW_006399776.1:8494149-8505990 GCF_000299155.1 Elephantulus edwardii
GTCTATTTTTGCCAATACCTGGTATTATGTCTATCTTTCTCCATGCTGGTGGTTGGTTGTAGTATATCTGTGGTTTCAATTTTATTTTCTTAGTAATTTCTTAGTAATTGTTGAAAACAACAATCTTTTGTTCATTTGGGGCACCTTTCTTTGAAGACATTAAGTCATGAAAAATTAAGTCTTTCATGTATTTTTTGCTGATTATCTATTTTCCCCCATAATGAGTTATATGAGTCTTTTTACATGTATTGAAAAGATCTCCATATACTAACATTTTCACTCTCTTACTTATGATTTATAATTCACTAAGATCCTTAATTTTCATATCACCCACTTGACTTATCTTACCTTTATGTCTAATGCTGTTTCTATTTTGAAAATGTTTTGTTACCACAACATGGTCTTTTCTTCAGAATTCATATTTTTAAAACTCCATTATTGTTATGTATTATCAATTTTGAGAATGCTTACTTTTGAGTACTTCAAATTTGTGAAATATTGCATATCAGAGGTAATAAGTTTCTTATGTGATCATTTTTTAAACAATGTTACCTATGAAAGCAGAAGACCTCCAGATGTAAAGTCAGATTTCTGTAGATTCCAATTCTTACATTTGAGTTTGAGCAAGTTACATAATCCTTCTGTGTTTTAGTCCTTGCATTTGTTAGTTAAATGTAAAAATATAATAATATTTTATTTTCCACCTCTTTGGGATCATTAAATTGTTTAGCATGTGTAAAGCACTTGTAATTTCTGGTACATGGGAACATTAAATTAATTTTAGATACTACGGTACCATCTCATATGGATGGTACATAGGGTCGTTATGAGTCACAAGCGACTCAACGGCACATAACAACAGCAAGAACAACAACATGGCACCAAATCCTCAACATTTTAAATTTGAATAAAAATTTATTCCTGAAGTATGTAAATACACAATATAGTTGATACATTAATAATTTATCAATATTACAAACATATTTTAATAATTTCCATTTCTTATTCACTGTGTTATTTCAGAGAATTACATTATTATTCAATGAGTATGATCTGAGATTTAAAAATCTTCAATGAAGATATTACAACCTAAAAAAAAAAATCCCCACTGTTAGAGAGCATGCTTTCTTAACAAATTGCAGGAAGAGTTCTTTATTAGCATTAAGAGAAATAGTTGCAACCTTGTTTATCCTCAAATAACCAGTAAACCAGCTCCATATTTTGGCAAAGCAAAACAGTAAATTGTATAAATTCTTGAGTACTGACTTCACACACACAAGCACAAGTACCTAAGAATTGGAACCTAGAATTCCATTTGTACATCTTTTAAAATATCAATAGTTAAAATTACTTTCCTAAGAATGTTAATAGTTTTTCAATCCTTAATACTGTTCCTTGTTTTTTAACAGCACTTTTCCAAAAGGATTGAAAAGGAAGTTTTAGAGTATAAATTAAAAATGAAAGTTGAAGAACATACCAGAGGGTTGAAAAAAATAATAGAAAATGGGAGAGATACTGACTACAGGCATACAGATTTGATAATTCTATGTGAATCTAACACTGGCTATGTATAATCATTAACAATAATCTAAGGCTCATCATACTATATTTAGTGAACCAAAGAGGATTTTCTTTGCTGGTAAAACCATTGTTTTTCAAACAAAGACTTGTTCAATCTCCTATCATAACCTTTTATACCATCCTCTCTACAGTTTCTACTGCTTCACAGTTTCTAATATTTGAAATTTAGAAAATGGTTAGAAAAGTTCACTAATATCTAGGTAATCTTGATGCCAGTGATAAGCCATGTAAGACGTTCTAATTTTCAGAGAGAAATTCTTTCACGAAAAAGCAAGACAAATGGTTGCTCAAGTTGAAAGAATGAACTGACTCTGTGGTCACTGTAACAGTTCTTTTGGTAATTGCAGCTGCAGCAGAATCATTACAGACTCAGGAGAAGTCATCAACAGAGCTTGAACTTGGCAAGCCTGAAACATTCTCAGTTTCAGAGAATAACTTTCTAATTACTAAAAACATGATATGGAAGGAACAAATGTTGCTGGCGCTAAGTAAGTGTATAATCAAATGAAAATTTCCATCCCAGTGCAATTGTAAAGAATCTAGGGAACTGTTCTGGGAATATATTCGATTCTAGTGGGTAGGGGCCAGAACTTCTGCTCTAGTGGGATTTGGGGGTTAGATTACATGCCTTGTCTTTGAAAATTAAGAAATATTAATATTCAAGGATAATAAAGGAAAAGCACTTCCAGGAACCCAAGAACGAAAGAGTAAATATATCAACTAATTGTATCAATATGGCCTAGCGCCTTCAAGGCATTGGCTGCCTCAACTATAAGATACAACTAAGATGTTGAAATAACAGATGCAAAAACTTGTCCTGATGGCCTGTTCCATTTTCTGGATTTGGAAGAAAATGTTGGCTTCTTTTATTTGGGTGGTGTTCACAAGATGAAAATTTAAAAATCTCTGTGAAATAAGTGGGAGGGTGAGGGGGAAAAGAAAATAGTCAAACAAAATATAGCCAACACAAGAAAGGGTCATGTGAGGAAATGAGAGAACCAAATGCCTTTTTGCAAAGAGAGATGGAGGAAGTTTTCTCTGTCATTTCATGGTATGTTGTGCTGATACTATGAGGCAGTAAGAAGTGAATCAGGATCACCAGGCAGTTGGCATGCATCAGAGTACCAAATTTCAGTGCTACCCAAGCATTCTCTTGGTTTGTCTCAACATGAACAAAGTTTCTGAGAAATATCTGCAGCCACAATACTTGGTCATTTACTAAAATCATTAGCTATTAAAATACCATATTGTATATGTACAACAAAGACTAGCCATAAACCAGGGGTGTCTGTTACATCATCTTTAGAAAACGTGAACACTTCTTTTTCAGTTCCAAGAATTGTAGAGTCCTGTCCCATGTTTCAGCATTTAACTGGTTTGAAATATTTTGGTTAAGGTCAGAACTCTATATTGTGCCATATATGTATATATCTTCTTTGAGTGTAATATTAGACATTCCCTAAGAACAAAGGTTCATTCCAACTTATTTCTGCTGTTCCTCTGGCCAAGATGACATCAGTGTCATCAATAACCTTGTCCCATCTCACTCATCATTCAGTTCAGCTCATATTAATTCAAGAAGTAACCATTTGACTCACCGTTAAATTATAGATTTTAGAAACACAACGATGACATAAAGTAATTTATAGTCTGTTGTTATTGCTGTGTGTCATCAAGTCAGAACCAATGCATAGCTGACTCGGCAGTGAGTTTTCAAAGGCAGTTCTCTGAATTGTATGAGATTGCTCATCCTTCTCCGGTGGAGCAGCTGATGGACACAAACGTGTGCCTTCAGGATTGCAGTGCAGCTTCTTACCACTAGGGAACCAGAGCTCTCAATTTATAATCTTCTTGTTATATGTTCTCAAGTTACTAATGAATGAAGACCAGATGAGATGTGGGAGGATATCAAGAATATCATCCATGAAGAATGCAAAAGGTCTTTACAAAGACAGAAGAAGAAAACATCAAAATGAATGTCAGAATGCTCTGAATATTGCACTAGAGCACCGAGAAGCCAAAACAAAGGGAAGAAATCAAGAAGTTAAGGAATTTATTTCAAAGGGCAGAACAGGAAGACAAAGCAAAATAGTATAACAAAATATGCAAAGAACTGGAGTTTGAAAATCAAAAGGGCTGAAATTGCTCGGCATTTTTTAAGCTGAATGAACTAAAGTACAAATTCAAGCCGTGAGTTGCAATACTTATGGATACTGTAGGCAAAATATAGAATGATCTAAGAAGAATTAAAAGAAGATGGAAGGTGTATACAGAGTCACTGTACCAAAAATATTTGGCTGAAGAAGAATTTAATGAAACAACATTTGAGCAAGAGGCAATGGTGATGAAGGAAGAAGTTCAGGATGCTCTGAAGGACTTGGCAAAAAATAAAGCCCCAGGAAATGATGGAATATCAATTGACATATTTGAACAAACAGTTGCTACCCTGGACATACTCACCAGATTGTGCCAAGAAATCTGGAGGAAAGTTACCTGGCCAAGTGACTGGAAGAGATTTGTATGTATTCCCATTCCAAAAAAGGTGAACCGATAGAGTATGGAAATTATTGTACAATAACACTAATATCATACTCTAGTAAAATCCTGCTGAAGATTATCCAAAAATGACTGAAACAATACTTTGATAGAGAATTACAGATATACAAGATTAATTTAGAAGAGGTCGTGGCACTAGAAACATTATTATCAATGTCAAATGGATGTTGGCAGAATGCAGAGTACCAAATGAATACGTATCTGTGTTTAATTGACTGACAATGTGGATCACAAAAAACTGTGACTAACCTTGAGGAGAATGAGAACCACAGAACCCTTGACTGTGCTTATGTGAAACCTATACTCATATCAGGAAGCAGTCCACAGAAAAGAGCAGGGAAACATTGTATGGTTCAAAATCAAGAAGGAAGTGTGTCAAGAATATGTCATGTCTCCATATCAATATAGCCTACATCTATCTTTACAAAAATGTAGCCACATTTGCCTAGTTCAGGACCTTTGAGAGGAGTTCATTTTCACAGTCTGTCTAAATCTACAATTTTACTAAAACTTACCCACCATAAGTGACTTTTTGACATTTGATACATCAGTGGTAAAGCATTCAGCATCACAGCAACCTACAAGTTACCTTAGTATAGCAAACTGATAGATAAGTGCTACACTAATAAGAATTATAAACAAATAAAAATACAGACACTTGATCAAGAAAGTAGCAATATGAATATAATTTCCCTAATGTAAAAAAGTGACAGATAATTGTTGTACTTCTAATAGCTTATCAGGCATATAAATATAATTTTGCTAGATCGTGTTGAAATCTTTGGCAGAATGGGGACACGGATGGGTGTTGAGGCATTCTGGCTATGACTCATGGCTAGTACAGTGGGATAACATGCTAAATGTGGATATTAAGGTCAATGCAGATGTTCTACACAAGGCCAAAGGGATGCAAATAAGATGTCCAGCAAGCAAGGGGCAGCGTTACACAAAAACTGACTTCAGGGATGATGATGCTCTAAAGCAAGAAGCCAAGGAAGCAAAGGGTAGAATTCTTGAAAAGGCTAACACTGACAAGAATGGAAATCCCAGAACACTTAATTGTGCTTATGTGAAACCTATACCTAGACCAAAAGGCTGTTGTGTGAACAGAGCAAATAAACCCTACAAGGTTTAAAATGAAGAATGATATGCACCAGGATTGTTTGTTATCTCCATACCTTTTCAATTGACTTACTGAACAGATAAATTGGGCAGCTGGACTTTACAAAAAAAGAGTATGGATATCAGGATCAGATGAAGACTCATCAATAACTTACATTGCACAGATAACACAACTGTGCTTGCTGTAAGGAAGGAGGACTTAAAGTCCTTGCTACAGAAGATCAAAGACTACAGACTTCAAATACGGATTGCATATCAATGTCAACAAAACAAAAATCCTCACCGCTAGACTGATAGGCAACATCTTGATAGATGTGGAAAAGTTCAAAACTGTTAATGACTTCATCTTACTTGAATCTACAGTTAACATTCTTGGAATCAGCAGTGAGGAGATCAGGAACTATGTTACAGAGGGAAAGTCTATTGTCAGAACATCTCCAAATTATTGAGGAGAAATGATGTCAGTTTGAGGACCAAGGTATGCCTGATTCAGATCATGGTCTTTTTTATCACTTGCATCTGAGAGTTGGAAAATGAATAAGGATGACAAGAAGAAATTGATGCCTTTTGGAGAAGTCCACCATGGACTTCCAAAAGAACAACAAGATACATCTTGGAGAAGATGCAGCTAGAGTGATCCTTGGGGGCAAAAATTATAAAGCTCATATACTTTATATATATTTCTCATATATTTTGGGCATATTGCTAAGAGAGCTTATTCTTTGGAGTGGGATATGATGCTTGGAAAATTAAGGGTCAGCAAATGTGAGGAAGACCTTAGACAATATGGATTGACACAGTGACTGTAGCAATGGGCTCAAGTGTGTCAGAGACTGTGAGGATTGCACAGGATAGGAACGGTTTCAGATCTTTTGTGCATAAAGTCTCTATGGTTCATAGTCAATAGCACGTAATAAAACAAGAATAATATTCATCACATATATTATATTTCATAAAAGAACTCTGATAGCACTGTTTTTCAGCACTTGGCTGCTATCTGAAAAATCAGTGGTTCAAACCCTCAGGTACTCCACGGTAGAATTATGTAGCAATTTACTTTCATAAAAGACTTACAGATGTAGAAATCTTACAGGAAAATTACTGCCTATAGGGTCACTATGAATCAGAATCAACTCAATGACAACCAATTACATTTCATTAAGCACTTGCTTGGACTTTTAAATGTGTTGGCAATAGATGAAGAACAGTCCTCAGGGTTTAGGAAATTTGGTCAGAATCACAGAGTGAGTAAAAATAGGCCTAGGACTCAATCAGGTAATTTAATTCCAAGTAAAAGTTTCCACAGGGTTGATATCATTGATTGAACTGTTTCCCCTGATAACATACACATGGACACACGTGTATCAGGAGAAGAGTGGGCAATCTCTTCACTTGCATTAAGTGCATCTAAAATCTGCCAGAGGGTCAGGTGCTTTTAGTGATTTACAGTGTCTTAAAATGAGTAAGGGGTCATCTATTAATCAGTTCTGACTTGACACCAATGAGAGAGAGGAGAAAAGAGGAGAGGAGTCAAATAATACACTCATATAAGGAAGACTAGTTAACACAAATATTAAAATATATGCACCAAAAGCTAAGGTGTAAGTGAATAAATCAAGAACTTCTACCAACTTTTGCAGTATAAAATTTATAGAGCATGCAATCAATATTCCTTAATAGTAATTGGTGACTGAAATGAAAATGTGGGGACAAAGAAAGATGAGTAGTTGGAAAATATGGTCTTGGTGACAGAAATGAGACGGTTGGACACATGATGGAACTCTAAAATCAATTATTTTATTCCTTGTAAATGCATTTTAAAAAAAAAAATAGTGACTATGCATATGGCCCTCAGTTGATGGGCTACACAGAAATCAGATTGACTCTACAATAATTTGTGGGAAAAGTTAATGAAGAAGCTCAGTATTTCCAGTCAAAACTAGGGCAGGGGCCAACTACTGAGCAGGCCGTCAATTACTCATGTGAAAAGTTCAGGATGAAGTTGAAAAAAAAAAAATGAAAACAAGTTCCCAAGAATTAGAATATAATTCTGAGTAAATTCAACTTGAATTTTTTAAAAAAAATCTCAAGAATAGATTTGATGCAGTAAGACACTAATAACAGAAGACCAGACGGGTTGTGCTATGCATCAATGATACCATTCATGGAAAAAAGCTAAAAAGGTCATTAAAAGTCAGGGAAGGAGGAAAGACCAAAATTTTTATCATAAGAAACTCTGAAACTTGCACTAGATCATAAAGAAGTCAAAACAAAGAGAAAGAATGCTGATTGATATAAAAGAACTAAAGTGAACATTTTGAAGAGCAGTTTGAGGAAGTAAATGTATTGTAATGAAATATGCAAAGAACTGAAGAAAAAAAGGGAAGAACACACTCAGTATTTTCCAAACAAAAATAACTGAAAAATAAATTCAAGCTCTGAGTCTCAACACCAAAGAATTGTGGGGGGAAAATCCCAAATAATGCAGGAAGCATCAAATGAAGATGGAAGGAATACACAGAATTACTGTACCAAAAAGAATTGAACAACACAGAATCATTTAAAGAAGTAGTATACTATTAAGAACCAATGGTAATCAGGGAAGAAGGCCAAGCTACACACAGGGCACTGGCAAAATATAATTCCCCAGGAACTGACAGCATATTAATTGAAGTGTTTCAACAACAGGTGTAGCCTGCACAAGCTCACTATCCTATGCCAAGAAATTTGGAAAACAATTACTTGGACAATTGACTGAAAGAGATCCATTTGTTCCCATTTAAACAAAAAATATGATCCAACAGAGCATAGAGATTATCAAACAATATCATTAATATCACTTGCAGATAAAATCTTGCTGAATATTATTAGAAACAACTGGACCAACATATCAGCAGGAAAGTTCTAGACATTTAAGCTGGATTCAAAAGAGGCCATGGCACATATGATATCATTGTTTATGTTAAATTGGTCTTGGGTGAAAGCAGAGAAAACCAGAAAGATATTTACTTGTGTTTTATTGATTATGCAAAGACATCTGGAGCATAGCATATTATGGATGACCTTGAGAAGAATGGGAATCCTGGAATTCTTAAATGTGCTCATGTAAAGTCTATACACAGACAAAGAAGCAGTTGTTTAAACAGAACAAGAGAACACTGAATGGTTTAAAATCAGGAAAGGTGTGTGTTGGGGCTGTAATCCTTTCCCTATATACATTAAATCCATATGCTGAGAAAATAATTTGAGAAACTAGACTCTATAAAGAAGGTTGTGGCATCCATATTGGAGGAAGTCTTCTTCATACAGATAACACAATCTTGTTTGCATAAAGTGAAGAGGACTTGAAGCACTTGTGGCAGAAGATCAAAGGCTATAGCCTTCAATATGGGTTACATCTCAACATAAATAAAAGTTCTCACAACCAAAATTCAACATCATGATAAACAAAGAAAAAGTCGAAATTGTAAAGGATTTCATTTTACTTGGAACTATAATCAGTACCCACAGAAGCAAACAATTTATTGCATAGGTAAATTTGGTGCCAGAGATCTTTAAAGTATAAAAACACAAGATTTCACTCTAAAGACCAAAATGCACCTGGTCCAAGCCATGGCATTCTCAATCACCTCATGGACATATAGAAGCTATATGAGAATAAGTGAGATTGAAGAAGAGTTAGTGTGTTTGAATTCCAGCATCAGTGAAGAACATTGAATATACCATGGGCTTTCAGAAAAACAGACCTGTCTTGGTAGAAGTCCAACCAGAATGATCCTTGAAAGCAAAGATAGAAAGACTTTATCTCATATTCTTTGGCTATGTCTTCAGGAGAGCCCATTCCCTGAAGAACAATATCATGGTTGACAAAGTAGAGGGTTAGAGAAACAGAGGAAGACCCTATCAGATGTATTGACACATCAGTTAGAATAGTGAAACAGAGCATTAATCATTTTGAAGGGTTCAGGACCAGACAGTAATGTCTAAATCAACCCTACACCATGTAAGAACATGTGAAAGATGCTGAGTGAGTGTTTTCTAGGCTTGAGGATGTTGGTAGGTAGACAACAGGAACAACAAGCATAGAATGCCATGAGATTGAAATCCCTGACACTCAATTCTTAGATAACAAACAGGAAAGTCTGCTCATTTTCAGCACATTTAGAGACTGATCTCTGAGCCTAAGTGCAAAAGAAGATGTATGTAAATATAACGGAGGTAAATGAGACCGCCCCTCAGCGGAGATGCTTCCTTGATGAGAATTTAAAACGTCTGGTTTGTATTTGAACTGCCTTCTTCCATCATGTCATATTAGAAATAATATTGCACAGACACCCATTGCAAAGGCTGTGTACCTCACAATCAGGATGACCTGTCAGTCTAGAGTTTAATATTATGGAAAAAGGTCTTTAGCAGTTACAATATTGGTTGCAACTAATAAAAGAAATAAGAGCTGTTTGACACAATTTTATGGTGGAAAAATATATAAACACAAATATAGGGGAGAATAGTTATATCAAAAAAACAAATATCCGTGGTGTATTTTCTGGTGGTCTTATAAGGAATGTCTCCTGAATTTCCAGGAATTAAGTGATAGGGTTTTTTCCATGATTCTTGCAGGTGTTCTTAACAGCACTGTCAATCACTTTAAAAGTGAAGCTTAGTTTGACAAAGTAATCTTTCTATCCAATATTCCCACTAAGTCATCACTTACTGGCATGAAAATTTAACTGTTGCCTTTGATCATTCATTACATCTTCATTCTGTGCTGTAAGAAAAATCATTCTGTGTGGACAGATGTTGTTTACCTGGAGTTCATGGTATTTTCCCTAGAAATACTCACCAGGAATAAACAGAATAAGTCTGATCCTTGTTTAGTAGTTATTAACCTTTTGAACATACTCATCAAGGTCTGAATTTATAGTGGTTATAGGCTTGGCTTAGACTTGAAAAACTCTATTTACGAGTGCTGGAACCTTAGGGAGTATTATAAATACTCTGTTCCTCATGTACCTCTCACACAGATTTCTTAGAGGATTATCTGTGAGGGCACCCATGAAAACACATGGAGCATTGCCTAGGACATAGTGTTTCATACAAATTATCTGTTAATATTTTTTCTAATAAATTCTGCTCTTGTCTTTCTATACGGTTTTTATTTCATTTGAAATTTGGTTTTAGTGCTTGAGGAGAAATTGAGGTTGTCCTTAGATCCTTAGGTGGCTGTCCATCCAGCACTGATTCATTGTGACCCTGTGCACGACAAAATGAAGCACTGTGCAAATCCTGCAGTCTATATTCTGCTTAAGCCCATTCTTGAAATTACTATGTCAATCCACCTCTTTGAGGATCTTTCTCTTTTTTATTTTTTTTCTCTCTGGTTCCTCAGCCTTCCCAAGCTTGATGTCTTTCTCCATGGATTAGATCCTCCTAATAACACCCAAAGTATGTGAGACAGAGTAAACATCTTTGCTTCTAAGGAAACTGTGTTTGCACTTCAATTAAGACAGTTTGTTTCTTTGGCAATCTGTGACATAGTCAATAGTTACCACCAACGTGACAGTTAATAGAGCTCAATTATTTTTTTTTGGTCTTCCTTACTCATTGTCCAATTTTCACATACATGTGCCGCAATTGAAAATGCATTGGCTTGAGTCAGGTGCACCTTAGATATTAAAGTGACATCCTTGCACTTCAGCTTTTAAAAGAGGTCCTTTTGCAGAAGATTTGTCAAAGAATGCACTGTTTGATTTCTTGAATGCTGAGTCCTTAAAAGTTGCTTGCAAATGTGAGTAAAATGAAATCTCTGACTTCAGTCTTTTCTGTTTATCGTAATATTGATTATCTGTCCAGTTGTAAGGATATTTGTTTTCTTTATGTTGAAATGTAATCCCCACTGAAGACTATATTCTTCAAGTTTCATCAGTAAACTCTAAATTGTCTTCATAATTTATAAGCAAAGTTGGTTTATCTACACATTACAGTTGTTATTAAGTCTTCCTTCAGCCTCAATGCCACATTCTTCCTCATCCACTACATCTTCTCAGTTTATTTATTCAGCATACAGTTTGGATTAAACAGATATTGTGAAAGAAACGATCCTAATACAAACATTTCCTGATTTTAATCCATATATTTTTTATTGTTGTTTTATCTTATTATTCTGTTCAAACTGCTTCATTGTCTATGTACAGATTCCATTTGAGCACAATTAAGTACTCTGGAATTTCCATTATTCTCAATGTTATCTTTAATTTAATCCATAGAGCTGAATGCCTTTGAACAGTTAACAAAATGTAAGTAAACATCTTTCTAGCATTTTCTGTGTTCAGTAAATTTTCATCTGACATCAATTAAAGTATTCTTACTTCTGTGTCCTCTTCTAAATCCAGCTTGGATTTCTAGCAAAGCCATGTCAATATGGTTGTTGTTGTTGTTGTTGTTGTTGTTGTTGTTGTTGTTGTTATGTGCCGTCGAGTTGCCTGCGATTCATGGCGACCCTATGTACAACAGCCCTAAACTCCGCTCTGTCCTGTGCCAATCGCACTGTCTCTGACACTCCCATCCCAATTATCCCAGCCA
>NW_006399776.1:8506796-8511547 GCF_000299155.1 Elephantulus edwardii
CTAATGTGAAACTTATACTTGGACCAGGAGGCAGTTGTCAGAACAGAGCAAGGGAACACTGCATGGTTCAAAATTGGGAAGGGCGTACGCCAGGGATGCATCCTATCTCCATACCTTTTCAACCTATATGTCAATATGGTACTCCAGGTATTTTAAAATAATCTTCAGCATGACTTTACTTGCATGTCATATTAATGATGTTGTTCAGTAATGTCTGAACTCTGCTGGATCACCTTTTTTAAAAAAATTTAAATAAAAAGGTACAAATAATGGATCTCCCCACTCAATTGTTCAGGTAATTGTCTTCCAAATTTCTTAGCATATACAAGTAAACATTGGTCAATTGAAATAATCTTGACTGGTATTCATTAATTCTTGACCTGGAGCCTTGTTTTATGCTAATGCCTTGAGGGGTAGACATCTTCTTGTAGTATCATTGGTTCTTGATCATAGGCTACCTCTTGAAATTCCTGAGCACTGATCAGTGTTTTGATTGGTATTCTATTTTTGTTTTGTTTTATACAGTAAATCTGTGTATGTTTCCCATCTTCCGAGATAACTACTATGTCATTCAATATTTCACCCACAGAATACTTCACTTTGTTCCTGAGAATTTTTTTCTTTTTTAGGTTGTTTTCTTTTAGTTATTTCAGCTTGAGAAATACTGAGCATGCACAATCCTTTTGATTTTCCATCTCTAGCTCTTTGTATATTCTTTATAATACTTTGCTTTATTTTCTTGGACCATTCTTTGAAATTTTCTGTTCAGTTGCCTTACTTCACCATTTCTTCATTCTATTTCAAGGATAAATTATGCTTTTATATCCTTAGTTATTGCTCTTAGGTGCTATCAAGCCAACTACAACTCATAGCAACCCTGTGAACAACAGATCTGAGTCTTGCCAAGTACTGCATCATTTTCATGCTCTCTGCCATGGTCAAACTCATTGTGGTAGTCACTTTAACACTCCATTTCCTTGAGAGTCTTCCCCTCCTTTGCTAACCTTCTACCTTTCCCACTGTAATGTGTCTTCCAAGGACTGTCTTCCTGATAATCTGCCAACCTAAGTGAGACAGTTTCATTATCTTTACCCAAGGAGACCCTTGGTTGTACTTCTCACAGAGTTGTTTGGTTTTTGGAAGTCCATGGTTTATTCAACTTGTTTTGCCAGTGACACAATTTAAAGACATCAATTCTTCTAAAGTCTCACATATTCATTGTATAATTTTAGGTAAACCTTAACCTTTAAACTGACATTTTTCTTCATCACATATAGATGTCCTTGATAGCAGATCCCTACAATGCAACACATTTTTTATTTCTTTTCCCCTTTTGACATCATGACTGTTGCTACCAAGGAAGTTGATTTGAGATCCAAGAAAAATGAAATTGTTGACAATTTTAATCTTTTCTTCATCTATCAAGATGTCACCTTGGATCAGTGGTAAAAATTGCTTTCTTGGTGTTGAGATGTAACACCAGCCATACTGAAGATTATAGTCTTTGATTCTCTGCAATAAGTACTTCAAGTCATCTGCACTTTCTGTAAGCAAGATTGTGTCATTTGCATAAAACATAAAGTTGATGAGTCTTCTTCTAATCCTAATGTTATGTTCTTTTTCAGATACTTCAGTGTTTTAAATGACTTGCTCACTATACAGATTGAATAGCTATGGTGAAATGATACAATCCTGCACACATATTTCCTGATTTTAGACCATGCAGAGTTGCCTTGTTTCATTTGGAAAACTCTTTCTTGGTCTATGTAGAGACTTCGTATGAGTATAATTAAGTGTTCTGGGATTCATACTCTTCTCAATGTTAGCTATAATTTGTTATAATCCACACAGTAAAATGCCACTACATAATCAATAAAACAAATATTTTCCTATTATTCTCTGCTCTTTGATATTCTTAGAGATAGGATAAACTCATACTTAGACACTTGATCATTACCTGCACATTTTTCTACCTGTTTCTTCAAGAGCTTTAGAGATGCTATCTACAAGAGACACACTTGAGAAACTAGAAGATACACTGAAACAATTAAAGGGTAGGAAAAAAGTCTACCAAGTAATTGACAATCCCCAACCCTACCCCCAAAAATCAGGTATGACAATACTATTCTCTGATAAAATACACTTCAGGGTAAAAATACATACATAAGAGACAAGGTTGTTTTGTTGTGTGCTTTTAAGTCAGAACTTACAGCTGTAGCGGACCCCACAGTAGATTTTAAGAGGCAGTAATTGCATTGGGAGGAAATTGCCCATCCTACTCCCATGAAAAGTTTGTCAGAGCTGAACCACTTTATCTGTCAACCACTGGTGACATGGCTACTATGGCATGGCTGCTGTTGCTATTGGGTATCAGTTGGGACTGACCCATAGTAGATCCTCCAGTATATTTTCAGAGGCAGTAAGTTACACCGGAGGAGATTTCCCATCTTTCTCCCATGGAGAAGCTGGTGGATTTGAACTGCATACTCTTTTTGCGTTGGACGTGCAATTCCTTACCACTAAGTCACCAGAGCTCTTTAATAAAGTTACTAAAGTAATAAGATACTTAAGTAAGGTATATTTTTGGTTAAACAAGATAAAGAGCTAATCTTCATACCTAAATCAGTACCAGAAACAAGTAAAACAGCATACCAAAATGCAAGAAAGGAGAAAAGGAGATTCATGGGGAACAGATGGGCCTTGAAGACTTGTAGAGTTAAGGGGGAAAGCTGTTAATTCTCCCCAAGTCATATAAATGTAGTATGGTTCAAATTTTAAAAAAAAATTAGTTTTGTTCAAATTAAAATAAAATCTCCAAGGTAGAAGATACATTTGACATCTGAGTTACACAGATCTCTATCCGTTCACCCTCTGATTAATGCCTCACTTCAATTCATCTAGTCCTGGCTCTTGTTCTCTTGTATCAACATAAGATCTATCTCATGTTAACCCATTATGGTAATTCTAGTCTACTATATGGTTGTCTCTTCTAGTCCAACCCTTCCTTTTTAGAATCTTCTTTCTCTTCTTTTATCTTCTAGGTATTACATGATTCTTGGCTTTGCCTCTCCTTTCCAAGAAAAAAAGAATGATCTAGCGAAATGTTATTTCATGAAAAATGAACCAAAGGCTTACACAGCAGCTTCATAGAATATTGATAGAAATGTAACAGACATTAGAGCTCACTTACCTAATGTTATGCCTTAGAAGGTTCAATCTTTTTTTCTTAAACATTCACAATGACCATTGTTCCACTCATGATTCCCCTTTTTATCACTAGTGACTGTTGGTAAAAATACATACTTCTATATCAGCAGAAATATGAAATGTAGCATTGTTTTACTATTTGAAGGGTTAATCCTTTTTTTAAGCTAAACAGAAATAGTCTGTGTATTCTTCGGCACAGCAGAAAAGAAAGATATATGAATATGGCGCTGAAGCAGTGATCTCTATTAGCCTCCTTTCTTCTCTGTTCCTGCATATACACACTCACAGCTATCAACTTCTTTCTCTGAGCAAAAAGAACCCCGTTCTTACACATAATCTTAATATGATTTAATGAATGACATCTTAGCTCTGTGATTGTTCACTCCAGAAATGCCTTGTTTCTATAACCCATTTTGGAGATTACAAGAGAAAGTGTGGGAGACTCATGTGTACAGGAAACATAGCAGTTTCGTTCAAATTTCAATGAGCCCTCCCCTCCTGTCCTGATTCACTCCCAAGTCACAGTCACACCCTGGTACATTCTATATATTACTTTATCCTGACCTCCTAACAGGTTAAGAACCTATACAACTCTCCTGCCAACTTTTGGGTTTTCAAAACTTGGAAATAATTCTTTTTTTGTAAGAGATATATATTCTGTTTCATTTATACAATGGATACCATAGCAAGATGGAGTAATAAGCACTTACTTTATCAGAACTATGACTGCAGAGCAGAATTCATGTCCTAGACATTGAGGTGGCAAAGAATTGTTGGACCCATGAAAAGGAAAATTAGGGAAGGAGTAAAGATAAAGTACAGACAAAGCAGGAAAAATGGCTTTGTATTAACCCTAAGTGTAATTTGGTCTTAAGATACATACATTGTTGTTGTTGTTCTTATATGCTGTCGAGTCATAGACAACTCATAGTGACTCTATGAATGAAAGACCTGAACATTTATAATTATACAATTTCTCCACATTCACAGAGTTTCTGGAGGCAAACTACTTCAGAAACAGATGCCATTGCTGCTTCCAAGTTTATTTTAATCAGAGGAAGTTCCACCAAACACTGTCTACATGGGTAACCATTATTTCATTTGACACACCAGTGTTACAGTATTTAGTATCACAGCAACCACAAGTTACTCTGTACAGCAAATGGACAAACCAGTGCTATACTGCTTAGAAGAATGATGGACCAAAAACAATTAAAACCAGGTCTGAGGGCCGCAGATAAACACCACCCACCTTTGGCTTGGGAGTATAACTTTCTATCTACTAGGCCAACAGAGCTCTCTCTATGTTGTTTTTGTTATGTGCCATAGAATCATAGCCCCATACTACTGACTAATTGTGTTTTTAAATAGGAGGCTGAACACAATCAACTCACACCCAACAGTGAGTTAACATTCCACCCTAATCCTCACCAGGACCAGAAAACAAACTTGTATAGAATCCAGCCTCTCCAGATGACTTTCAACCTGAACCAGGCCCAAATTATTGAAAATGATACACACATTAGATAAAATAATTATATATA
>NW_006399776.1:8511647-8513921 GCF_000299155.1 Elephantulus edwardii
TATATATAGTCTGCTTGTTTGTGAAGAGATTTATTTTAAAAAATCTTGGACGACTTCTCTCCATGGCATTCATCTATGAGAGAAGCTGTATAGTTTAATGAAAAGTGCTGAACTGGTAAGTAGGAAATGTTAATGCCATCTAGTATCTTATAATTCTGTATGTTGTTCTAATCATCTATCAGTAAGAAGAAGGTACTTACTAAAAGTTCTGTAAAAACATTTTCATGTTAAGTCTTTAACTTGTGTGATAATAAGGAAAATTGGAAGAAAATCTCCAAGACCAAAGCAATGAAGTAATAATTTTACATTAAGACACATTTGCTAAATATTTAACATTAAATAGGTATTAGCTGTTAATCTTTAGTCAGGGTGGGTTCAGAATTTGACATTTAAATTAAATAATCATATCACGTTTAATAGTACAGTCACTGTATGTTAAAATAATATTAGTTGGTATTGAAACCATATGTTACTCTAACTACGATGTGTAAGATTCCCATGTTTTCAATAACCATCTGATCTCTATTTCATATAGAGCACAATGAATGTACTGTATTATGAAGAGAAGAGAGGCTATTTATATCACTCTCCAGTGATTATTTTAAAATAAATGCATTAGGTTTGACTCATCTAGTAATCTGCTTACCTAATTATCTGTCTGCCTTGTATAGGAGCTGTCAATGGAGGAATATTCTGATATCAACCTGTCTTACAACTTCTTATCAAATTCCATCTGCGTGGCTAAAGAATTTGCTTGAAAAGGTAATTAATTCTACTATTATCAATCAATGCTACACTTTCCACACATGATACCAGTATATTGAATTGACTGAAAATAATGCAAAATTTACTGATTGTTTTCAGTATGTTTCCTGGCTTTTTAAATGACCTCAAACGGAATGTTCTTACTTCCATTGTTCTCTCAATGCAAAAAGCTTGGTTAAGGTTATGTGGGAAGTTGGCTAGGCCATGATTCTCAGTGATTTGATACTTATGATACAATCATACACCAGTTTTGTGATCTGATATTAGCAACCAATCAGGTAGAAGGTGAGTTTCCCAGAGGGCATGGCTTTTATCCAGTATATATCGATGTTCTAGTAAAACTTGCCTTCAATTCTGCATCTGTCCCATCATCCTGTGACCTCTGTATCTTGGAACATGAACCAGAGGTCTGTCATCTGACCTACAGATTTGGAATTTTCCAGCTCCTGAAGCCTCATGAGTGAGCACCCTGCCATATATGACCTACTGGTTTTTTTTTAATTTTTAAAAATAATTTTAATGAACATTTACAGAGAGTTTGGATTTCCATTCATTCATTGCTGCACTTCTCTCCCCATCCAGCCCTTCCCCCAACCCCAGTTCACTCCTCTCTTTGAAAAGTAAAATAAACACTCTCTCACTGGTACACAATCCCCCCGCACCCCTCCCACCACCCCAAGTACATTCCACTATGCAACCTTAATTGTGGACTCTTGTGAGAACCATAATACCCTATCATACATCGCTTTTAAATTATTCTCTCCCTCATCTGTTTCAGTGCAGTATACACAATTTATCCAGTTTTTCTCAGTCTAACCACAACCCTGATATCAGTCCCATTTTAAAATAGTGGCACCATGCAATATGTGTCCTTTTGCGACTGAGATATTTCACCCAGCATAATGGACCTATTGATTTTTATTCATCAGCTTCTTCAAGGATATAAATCAGGAGAAACTTCCATCCTGATATGCAAGGATCAATTTGACAACATCTGCAATTGCACAAGCTACATCCACATCCTTGAAATCTCTCTCTCTCTCTCTCTCTCTCTCTCTCTCACACACACACACACACACACACACACACACACACACACGGCTCCAGTAGCCTAGTGGGTAAGAGGAATAATAATGGACATTCTCCTATGCAATTTACAGCCTCAGAAAATGTACTGGAGGGTAAGCTACAAGTTAGCTTTGACTTGATGGTTATGAGAAATTGACATATAAGTATGAGAGAGTTCTGGTGGTATAGTCTTTAGCAAGCTGCATTGCTCACCCAAAGATCTTGCCTCTAACAATTTCAATCTACCAATGACTGCTCAGAAAAAAAGATCAATAATCTGCTGAGCGAGTTCGGCTCTTTTGATTTTCTGACTACAACTCCTTGCACATTTCATTGTAATATTTTGTTTTGTCATCCCGTGCTGCCTTTTGAAATCTTCTATTCAACTCTTTAGTATCTTGAATTCTTCCCTTTGCTTTGGCTTCTCTGCGCTCCAGTATA
>NW_006399776.1:8514506-8521345 GCF_000299155.1 Elephantulus edwardii
TCCGATTGTAAAAGTTGGTAAAAATCTTCTATCTACTCTTCCTTGGCTCTGGTTGTTGGTGCATATATTTGAATGATAGTAGTATTCACTGGACTTCCTTGTATGCGTATAGATATTATCCTGTCACTGACAATATTGTACTTCAAGATGTATCTCTTAGTCCCATAAAATTAAAGATATATCAAAACAAGGAGTAATATTACCAGTATAAGTAATTAGAGTTCTAGGTACGCTTTTATTGTCAAATCTAATATCCAACTTTTCCCTAGTTTATTGTCGTCAGTACATCTGGTAAGGAAGCAATGCTATGCTTTAAACTTGTACATATTGTACATATATGTATACTTGATGAGCATTTTAGAAAACACTATATATTCTGGTAATGTCATTAAAATTTCTTTTCTTAGAAGTATATATGAGTGGTCATGTTAATAATTACTTATACTTTCTAATAATGATAAAAATGAAACTCCAATAACTACTTTGGTAAAAATCTTGGCGTACTGTTTACTATTGAGTTGATTCTGACTCATTGTAATCCTTTAGGACAGAAAAAGGTTGCCACATTTTATTTTTCCCACAAAGCAGCTGATAGATTCAAACCTTTGAAATGAAGATGGAGCACATAATTACTACGTTGTTTGTTGTTATGTGCTGTTGAGTCCCCTGGGTACAACAGCCCTAAAGCCTTGCCAATCTCACTGTCTCTGACACACCTATTCCCATTACCCCAGTGACAGAATCAATCCATCTCACTGAAGGTCTTCCTCTCCTGTGCCGTCCCTTCACTCTTCGAAACGCGACGTTCTTCTCCAAGGACTGGTCCCTCTTGCAACATGTTCAAATTATGTCAGATGAAGCTTCAGAATCCTTGCCTTCAAGAAGCAGCCTGGCTTCAGCCTCTCCAGGACTCTTCATTTAGGTAAAAATAAATACATAAATAAATAAATTACTAAAACTGTCACTTTACATGCCACAAAATATTAAGGAATACATACCTAAAATGGTGGTGACTCAGTGTCAATGGAATATCTTGTGAATGAATGAAAGACATGGAAAGAGTGTGTAGTTATATCTTGAATCACTCTTTCTGACAGACATTTTTATAGCATTAGCTGTCAGAATATTCTGTGATATTAGTCAGAGCCTGTGTTGACTGTTCATGTTATATTTAGGTACCATTGACTCAGGACTGACTTGTAGTGGGTTTTAAGAGGCAATAAATCACACAAGAGGAGATTACCCATCTTTCTCTCACAGAACAACTGGCAGCTTCAAACACTGTACCTTAGGTTGGTAGCAAAACTCCTTACCACTAAGCTACCAGAGCTCTTCTGTATTGACTAGTTTTGCTAAATATAAAAGTATGTTCTTCCCACATGTATTACATTAAAACTCATTGCGGTTGTGTCAGAAGCACCTCATATTTGATCTTTCAATTGTTTTTCTCAGCCTGTAAATCACACACAACTAGGATGTCCACATTTCTCTCTCAGAACCTATAGTGGATTCTCCTATTTCATTTTTTCTGCCTTCGACTTCAGCTTTTCTTTTCTATATTTAAGACCAAGATTCAATGTCTCTTCTGACATCCATTTCCATTTTTTCTTTCTCTTCTTCTTAATGACCTTTTGCTTTCTTCAAAGATCGTGTCCTCAATGTCATCCTATAACTCATCATTAGTGTTCTATGTACCAATTCTCTCTCTTTTATTCTTTTTCACTAGTTTATTTACAAAATTCTAATATAAATTCAAACAAATTGTTTCAATTTCCCTCACCCTCTACCACTCATCAAATTGTACAATTCAATGATTAATCTTCTCTGTCCCCTGTACATCCATATCCCTCTGCTTCCAGCCTCTCCCACCCCTCCTGGATCATTATACTTCTTCTACAATAATGGTCTTATACAATATTTATCCTTGTCGGACTGAGTTAGTTCACTCAGCGTAATGCTCTCCAGTTCCTCCTAAGTTAGGTAATAATTTACAAAGTTATTGCTCCTGCATGCTGCATAGTATTCCATTGTGTGAATATACCATCATTTCTCAATCCGTTTGTGGTTGGATATTTGGACTGTTTCCATGGTTTTGTGATTGTAAATAATGTTGCTATGAACATTGGTGTACAAATCTCAGTTTGAGCCTCAGTTCTCATATTCTCAGGGTATATTCCAAGTAATGGAATAGCTGGGTCATGTGGAATTTCTATGTTCAGCTCTTTGAGGAAACACCAAACTGCCTTCCAGAGTGGTTGCACCATTTTACAATCCCACCAACAATGTATAAGAGTTCCTTTCTCACCACATCCTCTCCAACATCTATTACTTGCTGTCCTGTTAAACTTTGCCACTCTTATTGGAGTGAGATGGTACCTCATTGTGGTTTTGATTTGCATCTCTCTTATTGACAGTGATTTAGAGCATTTCTTCATGTGTCTGTACTTAAATTTGTAAAAATGTATTTGCAGACTAAATAATTCACTGTATAAAATTTTCTCTTGTAATCTCTCATTTCTCATTTCTCTCACCAACACTATTTGCCAAGCAACAGTACTATTTCTTTGTTTATAAGTTTTACAATCTAGATAATAATCACTATTATTGCTTCTTGATTCAAAATGTCAGTAGAAATCCTCAACCTTTTTCATCTTTGGGCTTAGTGGTTGTTGAGTATAATAGCATATTGCATAAGCAATTGTGCAACTAACTCAAAGGCAGTACTTTCCTGGCAGTTCAAATCCACCCACACCCTCGGAGAGAGAGGGGCAATCTCTGCTGTGTGATTTACAGCCCTCCAAAACCCTCTCTGGGTCAGTTATGAGAAGATCTGCATTGATGGCAATGAGTGAATGAGTTATATTAAAAGGCATTCTTATATATGCACAGATAATATCACTGACAGCATTATGCTTCAGGATACATCTTGAAACAGATTGCTGTTTTTTTTCTTCATGTTTGTTTTTTGTCATGTATGCCTCTTGAGTTTGTCTTTCAAAGCATAGATATCATATGACTGTCGAATTTAAAACTACCAATATAAATTCATCTCAAATTACTAATGCCTAGGATGTTAATTTTTTTTGTTCCATTTCATTTTTTACTAATTTCCCTTTCCCTAGGTTCATAATTTGTACATTCCATGGTCCCACTGTTTCTTTTAATTTTAAATCTTGCCACATTATCAAATGAAGGCCCTTCATTGTGTGAAAGCTTTACTCTCTCTGCATTATTAAATTGTAGTTTAAAGAGGAATCTCTTTCTCAGTCTCATTTTGAGTGTCTTCAAACCTAAGGGGTTCAGCTTCTTGTGCTATAAAATGTTCTCATTCTATTCACACGGGTTTTGAAGACCTATTATTTTTGGAATGTATGGCCAGTCCTGCTTTTTCATCTTTGTCTGGAAGCTACACTGAAAGTGGACCACCATCGGTGGGTGACTTCGCTGGTATTTGATATCCTGGTGGCACAGCTTAGAGCATCACAACAGGCAAAACACCATAGTACAGCAAACAGGTGTATGAGTGATGAAGATAATAGTGTAGTAATAATATTAATCAGATTACATATTTATACGCTTTTTTGCTGTGAGTATTGTTGCTGTTAGGTGCCTTCAAGACAAGCACAATTCATAGCTATTCTATGAATAATACATCTGAGCTCTATCCTATTTTGTGCCAACCTCATAATGTCTGACATAGTCAAGTCCACTGCTGCAGTCACTGTGTCAGTCCATCTGGTTGAGTGTCCGCCTTTTTCACTGTCCCTCTACCTTCCCAAAGGTGACATCTCTCTCCAGGGAATAGCTCCTCCTAGCAATACGACCAAAGCAAGTTTTACCAAGAAATTGACTACACCTTCTCTAAGACGTATCTGGTTATTTAGTTTTTGTTTGTTTGGCAGTCCATTGGGTATTCAGTACTCTTCTCAAACACCATAGTTTGAAGGCATCAATTCTTCTGTCATCCTTGTTTTACTATCTGGCTCTCAGGTGTATAGCAAGTGACTGAAAAGACTATGGCCTGAATCAAGGGTACCTTAGTTCTCAAAATTACTTCATTGCTCCTCAATTTTTTGAAGAGGTCCCTGACTACAGACTTATCTAGTGTAATACATCTCCTGATTCCTGGCTGCTGATAACAAGGGTGTTGATTGTGGATTCAAGTAAGATGAAGTCATTGACAGTTTCAATCTTTTCTCCATTTATCATGATGTTGTTTATAGGTCAAGTGCTGAGAATTTTTGTTTTCTTGAGGTTGAGATGTAATAAATGTTGAAGCTGTAGTCTTTGATCATCTGCAGCAAGCCCTTCATGTTCTCCTCACTTTCAGCAAACAAGGTTGTGATATCAGCATACTGAGGGTTCTTGATGTGTCTTCTTTCAATCCTGATGCCACATTCTTCTTCATAGAGTTCACCTTCTCAAATAATCTTCTCAGCAGACAGATTACATAGGTATGAAGAAAGGCTACAATCCTGATGCACAACTATATTATTTTTAAATCATTATTCCCTTGTTCTGTTCACACAAAAGCCTTTTGGTCTATGTATAGATTTCATACAAGCACAACTAAGTGCTCTGGGATTACCATTCTTCTCAATGTTAGCCATAATATGATATACACTGTCAAATGCCTTTGCATAGCCAATAAAGCAAAAACAGACGTTTGTCCGGTATTCTTTGTTTTCAGCCACAGCCTCTTCTAAATCCTGCTTGAACTTCTGGCACTTTTCTGACTACATACGATTCAAGCTATTTTTAATGACTTTTAATAGTGTTTTGTTTGCATGTGGTGTTATATTTGCTTGCTGTAAGTGAAGCTTTTCTAAATCTTTTCTGAAGTACTCTTTTCCTAACATGGGAGATAAATATTAATAAAAAAGGAGTTTCTTAAGATTCTCAGAATGATATAAGATCCTGTAGTGAACATCATGATACTAACTAGTTTTATAACTCTAGCAATTACTTCAGTGATGATACTCAGATTCTTTATTAAAAGCCCTGGGAACTTCTTGGTGAGAAGGGATTTCACCATAAGGTAAGTCTGATTTACTCTGGTTTTCAGTCAAGGAGCATTTATGTGCAGATGCTCTATGTCAAGTATGGGGAAGCTGCTGCGTTTGGACTGTCATAGAGAAAATGAACAGTGACTCCTGTCCATCACCAGCAACCACAAAAATCTAGTCATTCTTTCATTTTCACATCTTAACTCTTCACTAGAAACGTTATAATATCAATTTTGTCATTTTTTATGAATAACTCATTTTTCTCCATTGTAGCATGACAAAATACAATTATTACATGTATATGATGACTATAACCACCTTTTCCTACATTAAATAATTAATAGTGTTTCGACCTCTACTGACCTCTTCAAACAACAAATTTATCAAGTATTAAAATATAAAATATGAAACAACCCCTGCCTATTGATGATGGTGTTGCAAGGAAGTATTTTATATTGCTTGTTGATTGTTTCACTAATTCTTAATTAACTAGGAAGCAATTAATATCCATCATCTTGCATTGAAATATTAACAAGTTCCCAATTAAATTAAAGCTAATTGCAGCAATAGAAAAAATGTCAAGTGTTATCTCTTCTTGGATTATCATAAAAGTTTAATAATTGGGGGAAAAGTCACAGTGTTTATTGTATAACAGTCAATCAATACTGAATCTTAGAAATAATATGTAAGTTTTCATTGTTACATGACTAACAATATCATTGAAATGAATTTTGGAAGAATTTAATCTCTCACATTTTTACTATTTGTGATCATATCTTATGGTAATTAAAATATATAATACTCAATATTTCCGTTAATAATTGTCAAAATTCTTTGGTTGATTGCTATGTGCCAGAAACACTGCCAAACAACTAAAGCCTGTATCCTCCTTAATCCTTTCCATAATTTTTATCAGGTTGTTGTTCTTGTGTGCAGTCAAATCAGAACCAACCCACAGCTGACCCTCCAGCAGATTTTCAGAGGCAGTAAATCATAGAAGACTGGAGTAGCTTGTGGAGTAGCTGGTGAACTCAAACCACATGTCTTTGGTCCTATAGTTATTTATCATTATTTCTACTTACTCAAGAAGATTTATAATTAAACTCAAGTGTGTAATGGTTTAAAACTTAATGTTCATCACTATCCTGTTTTACTGACTGTCAGGCTAAGGGGAACATGAATCCTGCCTGCCTGGGATGCAAAGGCAGTTCACTGCTGGCTCTTGAGGAAAAGAATTCAAAAAATCTAAGCATGAAATTTCTGGTATATGTAAAAGAAAGCATGTTGCAATAAAAGTAGGGATTTTAGAATTAACTTACCTAGGCTCAGTCTTTTCCATGACTGAGGCATCATTAATTATTTAACCGCTGAGGCTCTTTCTTCCCTATAATAGAGCTGGAACTTGAGAAAGCAGCCCATAGTTTCAGTAGAATGGACAAGCTCAATGTCACAACTTCATGATGACCTCAAATGCAGTGAGAATTAGAGATCCGTTGTTGTTATGTGCTGTCAAGTTGACTGTGACTAATAGTAGCTTCATAAACAGTAAACTTTAAAGTTCTAAACTCTGCTCTAACCTAAGCCAATCTCACTGTTTCCAATACACCTGTGCCCATTACCCCAGTCACTATGCTGATCCATCTCATCTAGGGTCTTCCTCTCTAGCACTGACCTTCCTATTTTCTAAAAATGAAGTCCTTCTCTGAGGACTGGTCCTTCCTGACAACATGTCCAAATGTTGTTGTTGTTGTTGTTATGTGCCATCGAGTCATTTGCTACTCATAGCGACCCTATGTACAACAGCCCTAAACCCTGCTCTATCCTGTGCCAATC
>NW_006399776.1:8521615-8554863 GCF_000299155.1 Elephantulus edwardii
CTTCTATCCTCCCTAGTCATTGTCCAACTCTCTGATGCATAACAAGTGATTGCAAAGACCATGGCCTGTATTAGGCGCACCTTAGTCTCTAGAGAGACACTGTTGCTCTTGAGTACTTTAGAGGGGTCCCTAACAGCAGACTTTCCCATAGCGATACATTTTCTGATTTCCTGGCTGTCCAAATAGAGTTTCAAAATCTTTGCCTCCAAGGAACAACTTGGCTTCACCTTCTCCAGGACAAACCTGTCTGTTCCCTTTGCAGTCCGTTTCAATACTCTTCTCCAGTGCCACAATTCAAGAGTATCAAGTCTTCTATCATCCTTAAATCATTGTCAACCTCTCAGATGCACAGCAAGTAATTGAAAAGACGATGGCCTGAATCAGGCAAACCTTGGTCTCGAGACTGACATCGTTGTAGTTCAGCAGTCTGGAGAGGTTCCTGACAGCAGACTTTTCTGATTCGTCTTTTGCTATACCAACTGCTGGTGACAAAAGTGTTGCTTGTGTATCCAAGCAAGATGAAACTGTTAACAATTTAAACCTACTCTTTATCTATTATGAGGTTGCCAGTTGGCCCTGTGGTGATAATCGTTGTTTTGCTTCTTGTTGTTGTTGTTATGTGCCATATAGTCAGTCACCTGCGACTCATAGTGACCCTATGTACAACAACCCTAAACCCTGCTCTATCCTGTGCCAATCTCACTGTCTCCAACACAGCTACTCCCATTACCCCAGTAACTGAATCAATCTACCTCATCGAGGGTGTTCCTCTTCTCTGCTGTCCCCCTACCCTCCCAAGCATGATGTCTTTCTGCAAGGACTGGTCCCTCCTTGCAACATGTCCAAAGTATATTAGACAAAGCTTCAGAATCCTTGACTCAAAAAAGTAGCCTAGTTTATTCCTCTCTACGACAAACCTGTTCATTTTCTTAGCATTCAATACTCTTCTCCAGCACCACAGCTCAAAGGCATCAACTCTCCTTCTATCCTCCCTAGTCATTGTCTAGTTGTCTGATACACTGATACATAGCAAGTAGTTGCCTGTATCGAATGCACCTTAGTCTCCAGAGACACACCATTGCTCTTCAGTAATTTGGAGAGGTTTCTAGCAGCAGACTTTCCCATCACAATGCATCTTTTAATTTTCTGGCTGCTGGTGCCAAGAGTGTTGACTGTGGAGCCAAGCAAACTATAGCTGTGAATGATCTCAATCTCTTCACCATCCATCCTAATGCTGCCAATTGGCCCAATGGTGAGAATTTTTGTTTTCTTTGCATTGAGCCTCAATCCATATTGAAGGCTGCAGTCCTTGACCCTCTGCAGCAAGTGCTTCAGGTCCTCCTCAGTTTCAGTAAGCAGGTTTGTGTCATCTACATAATGCAGATTGTTGATGTGTCTTCCTCCAATCCTGATGCTACATTTCTCCTCATAGAGCCCAGCCTCCTGGATAATCTGTTCTGCATATAGATTGAAAAGTTATGGATCTAGGAGACACCTCCCTGGCATATACCCTTCCCGATTTTCAACCATAGTTTTTTCCTTGATCTGTTCTGACAACTGCCTCCTGGTACAAGTATAGGTTTCACATTAGCACAGTCAAGTGTTCTGGGATTCCCGTTCTTCTCAGAGTCAGCCACAGTTGTTGTGATCCACACAGTCAAATTCCTTTGCATAGTCAATGAAACACAGATAGACATTTCTCTGATACTCCCTGCTTTCAGTCAAGATCCATCTAATATTAGCTGCAATATCCCTAGTATCATGACCCCATCTAAACCCAGCCTGCACTTCTGGCAGTTCTTTGTTGATGTGCTTGTTCCCGTCATTTTTGAATAATGTTCAGCAGGATCTTGCTTGCATGTGATATTAAAAAACTGTTTGATAATTTCCACACTCTATTGGATCTCCTTTCTTTAGAATGGGAACAAATATAGATATCTTCCAGTCAATTGGCCAAGTGATCAGTAGTAGTTGGAAAACATGGACTCAGTGACAGAAATGAAGCTGGAGATAGAATGATGAAATTTTCACAATCAATGACTTATTCATTGTAAATGTGTTTTATAAGAAACATGATGCAGGTTATACACATGGATTTCACCTGATAGTATACATAGGAGTCAGATCTATTACATCTGCAGAAAGAATCGCTGGAGAAGCTCAATATTAGCTATGAAAACTAGGTCAGGTGCTGATTGTGGAACAGACCACCAACTACTCATATGCAAGTTCAAGCTGAAGCTAAGGAAAATTGAATCAAATCCACAGGAAACAAAAGATTACCTTGAATCTACTCCTTCTGAATTTCAGAACCATCTCATGAACAGTTTGAGGCCTTTAACACCAATGAGAGATAACTAGATGAGTTGTGGGAGGATATCAAGAGTATCAACTAGGAAAAGTGCAAGAGGTCATTACAAAGACAGAGGAGGAAGAAAAGACCAAAATGGATGTTAGAAGAGACTTTGAATATTGCACTAGAGCTCTGAGAAGCCAAAGCACAGGGAAGAATTCAAGATATTAAAGAGCTGAACAGATTTCAAAATGCAGTATGGGAGGACAAAATAAAATATTACAATGAAATGTGCAAGGAGCTGGAGTCAGAAAATCAAAAGGGTCAAACTTGCTCAGTATTTCTTAAGCTCAAGGAACTGAACAACAAATTCAAACCTCAAGTTTCTATACTTAAGGATGCTTTGGGAAGAATATTAAATGATCGAGGAATTCTTAAAAGAAGATGGAAAGAGTATACAGAGTTATTGTACCAGAAGGAATTGGAAGACACTGATGAATTTCATGAAACAACAAGAGCCTATGGTGATGAAAGAAGTTCAACCTGCTTTGAAGGAATTGGATAAAAATAAGACCCCATGAATTAATGGTATACCAATTGATGTATTTCAATTAACAGATACTGCCCTAGATGTGCTCACCAAGTTGTGTCAAGAATTGTTTTGCTTACATGTGATATTAGTGATACTGTTCTATAATTTCCACATTCTGTCAGGTAACTCCTTTTTTTGTTGTTGTTTAATGGAAATAAATATGAATCTCTTCCATTTAGTTGGCCAGGTAGTTGTCCTCAAGATTTCTTGGCACAGCCTGGTGAGCATGTCCAGGGCAACATCTGTTTGTTGCCCTGGTGAGCATGTCCAGGGCAACATCTGTTTGTTGAAATATGTCATTGGTATTCCATCAATTCCTAGGGCCTTGTTTTTTGCCAATTCCTTCAGAGCAACTTGAATTTCACCCTTTATCACTATTGCCTCTTGTTCATACGTTGTTTCATTAAATTCTTCTCTGTCAGCCAGTTCTTTTTGGTACAGTGACTCTGTGTACTCCTTCAATCTTCTTTTGATGCTTCCTGAACCATTCAATATTCTGCCCATAGCATCTTTAAGTAGTAGAACTTCAGGCTTGAAGTTGTTATCCAGTTCCTTCAGCTTGAGAAATACTGAGTGAGTTCAGCCCCTTTTATTTTCTAACTCGGACTTTTGGTTCAAACCATAGCTAAAGGAATTTAAAACAAAAAGCCAAAAGAACCGAAGTTTGACCTTGAGTATATCCCACTTCAATTTAAAAAGTAGCAGCAAAACCAGGTTTGAATCCTTAAACACTAATAAAGAAAGACCAGATGAGCTATGGAATGATGAAAAATCCCCTATCATCCCTGAAGAATGCAAAAGGCCATTACAAAGACAGAGGAGGAAGGTAAGGACAAGATGGATGTTAGAAGAAACTAAATATTACACCAGAATACCATGTAGCCAAAGCAAATAAAAGAAGAAGCTGAATAGGCTTGGAAAGACAAAACAAAGTATTATAATAAAATGGGTTCCATTAGGTTACTTAAAAGTCAAGTTTTCTATTTCAGATTCAACTGATAGACAAGAAATTTACTAAGCATTGTAACCTCCATGTTTAATATTCTCAACAAATCTACTCCCACTTCAAAGAAGAGAAAATTAAAACACAGAGTAATAAAATGGCGTCAAAATAGCAAAATTTAACAGAACAGCAAGCAACAAATGCTGGCGAGGTTGTGGAGAAACTGGAACCCTGATTCACTGTTGGTGGGAGTGTAAAATGGTGCAACCCCTGTGGAAAGCAGTATGGCGCTTTCTCAAAAAGTTGCAAATAGAGATACCATTTGACCCAGCAATTCCACTACTAGGAATATACCCTGAAGAGACCATAGCTGACATCAAAGCAGATATATGCACACCCATGTTTATTGCAGATTTGTTCACAATAGCAAGGAGTTGGAAACAACCTAAGTGCCCATCAACAAACGAATGGCTAGAGAAGCTGTGGTATATTCGCACAATGGAATACTATGCTGCATTAAAAAACAAGGAACTCATGCAATATGATTCAAAATGGTTGACTCTGGAGAACATTATGCTGAGTGAAATATCCCAGTCACAAAAGGACAAATATTACATGATGCCACTGTTGTAGAATGGGACTGTCCTTGGGGTTGGGGAGAGACTGAGTAAGATGGGTTCAATAATGTATACTGCACTGAAACAGAGGAGGGAGAGAACCATCTAAAAGAGAGATGTAACTGGGTATTTCTGTCATCACAGGAGACTAGAGCGAGGGCTGCATGGTGGAGGGGACCTGGGGGAGTGTTTGTAAAACAATGAAAGAATCTTTTCTTTTACTTTTCCATAATTTTTGGACTCATGTACTTATAACTTGTTAGTCAAATTTGTATCTTCTAGGTTGCAACACCCCCATGATACATCTTGAAGGATATGTACATGTACAGCCAAGCACAATCAATAAGAGTGCATCTGAATTCCAAAATCAATCTCCATAATAGTCTATGTGTTTCCTACTGCCAAAGGGGCCCTTTAGAGTAGTGAGAGAAGATCTTCACCCTGAAACCCACAGCGTCCCTTTTCAGCAGGAAGTAGCTAAGAGAATACGCCGTCCCCTTTTCCTTATGACTCAGGGTGAAGTCTCTCTCAGGGAGGAGTGATAGGGAATGGCAAAGGATACACTGATAAAGAAGATTAATCAGAACTGGCTTTGACAAGCACTGTGGCATTTGGACAAGAACAAACTGGGAGGAGGGTAGAGAGAATAGTGCAACAATGAATGAGTGGAAGCCCAAAATCTCGGTAAATGTTTATGAAAATTAATAAAATATAACTATAGAAAAAAATAAAATAAAATGGCGTATTCACAATCAGAGCTAGTGAATGGCTGAGATAAGATTAAGAATTCAAAGTCTACTACTCAGTTCCCCTTGCTGCTGTCCAATACTGAATTACACACCATTAACACCTCGATGAAAATTAATCTTGACACTTATGGTTTGGAAGTTTTTTGAACTTCCTGGATAGCAGCATCTTGCTGATTTTCTTGACTGTGTTTTTAGAAAGTTGGTGTTTTCTTTGTTTTCCCCTTTGAAAAAAGATAATTTTACAAAGTGGTGTCTGAGAACTTAGAAGGTAAAGAATCCTTTTGCAAATTTACGTTGGTCACAGCACTGACTTGTCTGTGAATGACCTTTCTTATTTATTTATTTTTTTTTCAGTTGAAGGTCTTTAGAGTTGGATTGGGCATCTTACTTGGACTGATTTACTTAGTATTTTTAACTATCCTGGGTTTGTTTTCTGTTAATCTTCAATGACTTATACACATATCATTCTCATGTACATTGTCTAGTTCTGGGGTTTAATAGGAAAAAGCTTTCCCACTTTTAATCCTTGCTACCTTGTGGTTGTTAGGTGCCGTTGAATAGAATACTACTCATAGTGAAGTTATGAATGGCCAACCTGACAACTGCCCTTTACTGTGTCATTCTCTATATCTTATGAAAGGGGACACCCTGGTTAGAAGGATGGAGAGTCAGCAAAGGAGAGGAAGACTCCTCATTGAGTTGTATTGACAGTGTGACTTCAGCAGTAGGCTTGAATTTCTCAGAGATTATACCATCTGGAAGGGGCCTGCAAATCTGTGTGAATCTGAAAAAAACAGGTCCTAGAGACACATTATGTGTCCCACTAGTTGAATCAATATTCGTATTATCTCAAAATATTTTTTAAAACTTGCTTTTCAAAATGTTTCCCATTACTTTTAACGCATCACACACACACACTCTCACATCCAAAGCAAATAATTCCGTCTTGAAGGAGTTAAATTTCTCAACTACAAGGAATGACTTGACTGGTAGTAGGCAGGGGACACTGGTGCCTTTGCTCTACTCGTCTGACCAGTTTAAAGTGAATAGGAGCCCAGAGAGATTTCTCCCTTTCACTTGCCACTATCAGAGTGGGTAGTGGATCCAGGGGTGTGTTTGGAAAAGGCAGCAGTCTGGTGCCTCCTGGGCAGCTGAGTGGGAACAGGGAAAGGAAACCTGGGCTAGGGAGACCCACAAGTGTCCTGTTTCATTCTGAATTCAGATTAGGCTGTTCAAGGTCATACACAGAAGCTGAACTTATGACCTACAATTTGATTCCTTCAGTTTGGATATTTATGCTTTGAAAGACTTTCCATTCTCTTCTCTCCACTCTCCCTGACCTTCCCAGCTCTCCCCACTCCAATTTCACACAACATCCAATTCTTTGAGGGGTAAGAATAGCTTTGGTTTCAGTAGCCTCCAAATGCTAAGGTGAACACTTGTTCCTTGGGGATTATTCTTCCCTTTCTGATTAGCATCACCACAGAATCAAAACCATTTCTTATCATTGGAAGTATCTGTAATCATTCCCAGATTTACGCTTAAATGACAGTAAGAGAGAATGCACTTTTAAAAAGGTAATTATATTAATGAGATGAATAACCTGGATAAGAACTTTCTGGAAAGAATCTAGCCATAACAATACTTTCTTTTTAAAACAAGTATTACTGGCTCAGAGAATACAGGCAAGGAGAAAAGCAGGGCAACAACAAAGTATAAATAGGAGTAAATGGACGCAACTCACCATATCCTGAATCACTGCTGAACACAGTATGAAAAAACTCAAAGAAAATACAAATGCTAGCATTGATCTATGATTTCTCTGTTAAGTATCACTCTACTCCTCCAAACTAGCATGGTCTTAAGTATACTCTTGACTGATATTCATGACTTTTTATGCATGTTTATCTTCTGGGTTTTAAAAGATCTTATTTCCTTGCCTTTTTCCCCAGTCTTGTTATATAGTACATAAACATTATTGAAACTGGCTCTATCTATCTATCTATCTATCTATCTATCTATCTATCTACCTGCCTCCGGAAACCCTATGAACCTGGAGAGAGGATGAAAGACACACAAGTGTTGAGGACTCTCCTTCATAGGGTCACTATGAGTTGCCTGCAAATCGATGACACTTAACAACAACATGCGTCAGAATTGTATCCTTTTTCTATACCTATTTAATCTGTATGCTGAGCAAATTATTTGAGAAGCTGGACTCTATGAAGAAGAATGTGGTATCAGAATTGGAGGAAGACTCATCAATACTCTTCATTATACAGATGACACAACTTTGGCCGCTGAAAGTGAGGAGGACTTAAGGAGCTTGTTTCATAAGGTTAAACATTGCAGCCTTCAAAATGGATTGGCAAGATCATGATAGATGGAGAAAATATTAAAGATTGAAACTGTAAATGACCTCATCTTACTTGGATCTACAAACACTTGGTTTCAGCAGTCAGGAATATAGAAAGAGATCAGCTGGCCCAGTGGACAGAAAGCGATGCTACCAAGCCAAAGGTGGGTGACTTTTAATTCGCAGCCCTCAGGCCTGTCTTTCACTGTTTCTGTTCAAAGATTCCTCTAGGTTGTATAGCCCTGGTGTGTCCACTTGCCACACAGCAGTAACCTGTGGTTGCTGTGAGGGTGAACATTGTGACACTGATGTGTCAAATGTGTTAATGGTTGGTTACCCAATGCGGACAGAGAGTGGGGTGGAGCTCCTTGATTAAAACAAGCTCGGAAGCAGGAGTGACATCCACTTCTGTAATAGCTTGCCTCTGGAAACCCTATGAGCCTGGAGAGAGGATGAAAGACACACAAGCATTGAGGGCTCTCCTTCATAAGGTTGCTATGAGTCGCCTTCGACTCAATGGCACTTAACAACAAACTATGTATCTCATATTTATCTATATATATGTCTATCTCAATGTCAAGAAGACAAAGATTCTCACCACTGGGCCAATTGGCAGCATCAGGATGGATGGCGAAGAGATTGAGATTGTTCACAGCTTCAGTTTGCTTGGCTCCGCAGTCAACACTCTTGGCACCAGCAGTCAAGAAATCAAAAAGCATATGGCGATGGGAAAGTCTGCTGTTAGGGACCTCTCAAAAGTACTCAAGAGTAATGATGTCTCTCTGGAGTCTAAGGTGTGCCTGATACAGGCCATGGTCTTTGCAACAGCTTCTTATTCATCAGAGAGTTGGACAATGACTAGGGAGGACAGAAGGAGATTGATGCCTTTGAGCTGTGGTGCTGGAGAAGAGTACTGAATGTACCATGGACTGCCAGGAAAACAAACAGATTAATCTTGGAGAGGATTAAACCAAGCAACTCCTTGGAGGCAAGGATTCTAGGGCTTCACCTGACATACTTTGGACATGTTGCCAGGAGTGATGGGTCCTTGGAGAGGGACATCATGCTTGGGACGGTGGAGGGATGGCACAGGAGGGGAAGACCCTATATGAGATGGATTGATTCTGTGGCTGGGGTAATTGGGATGGGTCTGTCAGAGGCAGTGCGGTTGGTGCAGGATAGAGCAGGGTTTAGGGCTGTTGTGCATAGGATTGCTATGAGTCGCAAACAACTCGATGGCACATAACAACATAACAACAATGTCTATCTCTAGGTTTATCTATATCTTTATCATCTCTATCTCTATCTCTATCTCAATCTCTATCTCTATCTCTATCTCTCTCTATATCTTTTTCTCATCTATATCTATCTCTGTCTATATTTATCTCTATATAATCTATATCATCTCTATCATATCTCTCTGTCATGTTCTCCTCTCTCTCTCTCTCTCTCTTTCCCTATCTATCTATCTATCTATCTATCTATCTATCTCTTCTATGTCAAAAGACCTCTGGCAGCCTAGTGGCAAAAAGCTGTCCTGCCAACTCAAAGATCAATCGCTCTAATCTACCTGCTGCTCCACAAAAGAAAGATGAACAATCTCCTTCCATTTATTTTACTGTTTCTGAAATCCTGCTGGAAAGTCAGCTATGAGTCAGCTTTGACTTAACAGTACACAATAACATGTATGTGTATATTTACTGCTGCTGTTTTGTATCATCAAGGCAGAAGTGACTCATAGCTGACTCGTCAATTGATTTTCAGAAGCTGTAAACTACATGGAAAGAGATTGCTCATCTTTCTCCAATTGAGCAGTGCTAGTGGATTCAAATTGTGCCTTTTGGCAGCACCTTTCGTTCTCCACTAGGCCACCAGAGTTACACACATGCACACATGCACTCACACCCAGATATTTGTTGTTGTTAGGTACTGTGGAGTACTACTCATAATAGGCCTATGAATAACAGACCTGAACCTTGTCCTATCCTATGCCATCCTCATCACCACCAACACACTCAAGCCCTTTGCTATAGGCATTGTGCTAATCCATTTCATTGAGAATCTCCCTCTCTTTTACTGACCCTCTACTTTTCTAAGCATGATATCTCTTCCCAAGGAATAGCCTCTCCTAGAAACATGCCCTAATTATGTGAGATGAAGTTTCTCTATTCTTGCCTCCAAGGAGCATTCTAAACACTCACACACATACACACACAGAGAGAGAGAGAGAGAGAGAGAGAGAGAGAGAGTCAGAGACATGCAGGGTACACTTACATGGCATAGAGCTAATAGAGCTTTAGCTGTCAACAACTACTATTTGTTGTGCTGTGAAGATTAAAAAATATATATATACATACATACATACATATACAAATATTCGTCAGTAACTAAACTTCAGTGGCAATAATAAACCCACTGTTGTTAATTAGTTTCCAAATAAAGTTATATTGTAGAACAGAGTAAAACTGTGACATAGGGTTTTCAAGGTTCTAAATCTTTATGCAAGAATACAGCCACATATTTGTCTTTCAGAGCAGTTGGTGAATTCAAACTAACCTTTGGTTGTAGTAGAATGCTCTAACTGCTGTACCACTAGGGATCTATAGTCAAGAATAGAATGAGTTAAAGCAAGACACTAACAATTCAAAGTTACTGAAAACCAGAACTTAACTCTGGATATAGTAACAACGTGGTGAAATAGTAACACTTTGCACAACTACTCCAAAGGCTATGTGTTTCCAAAAGTTTGAATCCATCCGTTGTTTGCATCCATCAATGATTTGATTCAAAAGTGGTTTCTTGATAAAAAGGCAGGCTATCTCCTCCTGTTACAATATACAGACTTGTGGTGTGGGCTTACTGTGCATCAGATCCAGCACAAGGGCAGTGAGTGAGGAAGGGAGTGATTGAAATAGCTGCTACCATAATAAAAAGCAATAGATTGTCCCTAGTTTAAGTGACAGCTGGTTGGCAAAAACATGCAAAGAAGAGAATTCACATAGTTTTGAGAGGAGAGTTGATCCCATTCTAGGACATGAATTAAAGTTCTAAATATTGGAGGCCTACTCTAAGATAAAGTTCCTAAAACATCAACCCTCACAGATAAGGTATGTCATCACATACCTTGTAATCTCAGAAATGACAGGGTCAAGACGTAAAACTTCAATTTAGTTTTTCAAGGACTCTCTAGATAGCATGCAGTCTTATTAAAGGAACAGAAGGAACAAGAATTCTATCTCTAGCATCTCAATAATATCATCATATAAGCAGATGTTTCTTAAAAGTGTACATATTTTGTTGGTCCACATTTAAATGAATTGCTACAAAATCAGCAGGCAAATCTTATGACTCCCAGAAAACATTAGGTCTCTGCTAATTTTTGTAGAGTTATGTTCTGTAGGTCACACCTCTCTAATGTTGACTACTTTAATGTATTTAATTCACTAATTTTGAAGCTCTAACTGTAAAAATTTCTATTTGAGAGGCTTTGCCTTACATATCTTGGGTATGTTGCTAGGAAGGGCTATTCCTCAGAGAGGGACTTGGTGCTGGGAAGAGTGGATGGTTGGCGAAGGAGAGAAAGACCCTTGACCATGTAGAATGACACAGTGACTACCACAGTGGGCTCTAGAGTGTCAGGAAATGTGAAGATGGCACAGGATAGGAATGGGTTCAGACCCAAGGCTCATAGGGTTGCTATGAATCGTATCCAACTTGATAGCACCTAACAACAACAACAACAACAAAACAAATATATGCAAACTAGTAAAGTGCTCTGGTAATCTAGTGAGTAAGGAGTTGCATTACCAAACCCAAAGGCAAAGAGTTCTAATCTCCCAGCCACTTCATGGAAGAAAGATGAGGAATTTCCTCCTCTGTAATTTATGATCTCTGAAAACCTCCTAGAAGACCAAGTATAACTAGGTTCTAACTTGATGGTCATGAAATTGAGGGGGTTTTGTATTTGTTATTATTGTTGTTGTTTTGTTTTAAACTAATGAATGCTAGTCAAACATTGGATTAAGAGTTGGTCAGCTAATTCCCATTTTGGTGGGTCAAACCCGCTGCATGTTCTGCTGGAGAAAGATAAGGCAATATGCTTCTATAAAGATTTACACTTTTTAGAAATTCTGTGGGACAGTTTTACTCTATCTTATAGAATTTCTGTGAGTTGGAATCAACTCGACAGCACTGGATTTGGGGTGTTTGTGGCTTAAGCTAGCAAAAATAAAATAGTGCACAATTTAAATATTTTTATAATTATATTTATTCTAATAAGCATAAAATGTTAGGGAGCTCTGAGAACATAGTGTATAGGGTGCTGCTAACCCAAAGGTGGCAACTCTAACAGTTAGAATCCACCAGCAGATCTTCTGGGGAAAATGGGCAATTTTCTCCCATTTGAACTAAAGCCTTCGTGCAATACCCCCTGGCAGGTCATCTACATTTATGCTGTTGTTAAGTCTCACCGAGTTGAGTTGAACTCATAGTGATTCTACAAACAGATCTGACCTCTGTGCTATCCTACACCATCCTTATCTTCCTCTACATCTGAGTCCATTGCTACAGGCAACACCTCAATCTGTCTTGTTGAGGGTCTTCCTCTCCTTTACTGACCCTCCACCTTTCCAACCATGATGTTCCCTTTCCAAGAAAGAAGTTCTTCTAATAATATGTCCAAAATATTTGAGATAAAGCTTTACCAACTTTGCCTCCAAGGGGCACTCTGCGTGGATCGCACTTTCTCCAAAACATACATGTTTGCTCTTTTGGCATTCTGTGGGATTTTTAGGAAGCATCCCCAATACCACAATTCAAATGTATGGATTCTTCTCCTGTCATCCTTATTCATTGTCCAGCTCTCAGCTACATCACAGGTGATTGGAAAAATTGTGGCTTGAATCAGGTGCACCTTAGTCTTTAAACTGACATCATTGCTACTCATGACTTTGGAGAGGTCCTTGACAGCAGATTTTCTCAATGTTTTATGTCCCTTGATCTCCTGATTGTTGGTACCAACGGTGTTTATTATAGATCCAACTAAGATGAGATTGTTGAAAATGTCAATCTTTTTGCCACCTATCATGATGCTGCCTAATAGTGCAGTGGTAGGGAGTTTTGTTCTCTTGATGTCGAGATGTAATCTGTATTGAAGACTCCATTTCCTGATCTTCTGCAGCAAGTGCTTCAGGTCCTCCTCACTTTGGGCAAGCAAGGTTGTTGTCATCAAATAATGCACATTTGGGGTTTGTTTTTGTTATTTTATTTCTAATTAATATTTAACAAAAGTTCACAGAAAACTCAAATTTCCATTCATTTATTGTTGCACATCTTCCTCCCTATCCCCTCTCCAGTTCACTTGTTGCACAATTTCCTCCCTCCGCCTGTCCCCCAGTCCACTTTACTATACACCTCTTATTCTAGATGGTTGTCATGCAAATAATACCTAATCATATAATTCTTTTAGACAGTTTCCCCCCTCATTTGTTTCAATGCAGTGTTCACTATCCTCCTCTTTTCTTAGTTTCCCCCAACCCTGATGCCAGTTCTGTTTTATAACAGTGGCATTATGAAGTATTTCTCCTTTTTTGAATGAGAAATTTCACTCAGCATAATATCCTCCAGGGCCACCCTTTTGTATAATATTTGATGAGTTCCTTGTTTCTCAGTGCTGTTTAATGCTGGCTGTTATGAACCTTCCTCCAATCTTGATGTCACACTTTTATTCTAAAGCCCAGTTTCACAAATGATTTGCTCAGCATACAGATTGAATAGGTCAACATTGACCTTCAATTAGTTTTAACTCAATTCCAATGCTGTATATTGCACTATTTTACAATTTAATCACCCAGTAATTACAGAAGGAAGCCTAGTGAGTAGATGATTGAGTTGCCAACATAAAAGCATACAGCTCAAGCCCACCAGCAGCTACATAGGAGAAAAATGAACAATTTCCTTCTATTTGATTTCTAGCTTCTGAAAATCTGCTGTACATTGGATCCAACCCCATGGCAATGAACATTCAAGTAATTACAGAAATAAGCCCTTTCATTGCATTTCAAACATACTTTAAAGTTTGTTCCTAATCATTGCCTTACTTAAATGGATTTTTGGGACAGCAAAAAAGATGCTGCTAAGTGGTGACTTGCCTCTCTGAGTTGAACTCTTCAACTTTATTCAGTCAGTTGCCATCTCCTCTATCTTCTCTTCTCCCTGTCAAAGTATTTGTGGTCTGCTTTCTCTCTTACAGTGTTTACTACTCCTACTTTCTAATGATTCACTATTTTTAATCTCTTCTCTACTTTTCTTCTTTATTATAGTCATCTCTGGCACTATCAACATTGACCCCTCCTGTTTTATGCTAATGCTTTTTGGATCCTGTAGCTAACATTTATTAGTAGTTTTGCTTTGTGTTTGTTTACCTTTGTGGTTAATGTAATGGAGAAGATCTTTCCACACACGAATGTTTAGTACAACAGCTGTTTTCAGCATAAATGAAACAAACAAAACAAAATCATCAGGATTTAAACACTTGCCATTTACATAAACCAGAGTGAGGCATTACATAAACCAGAGAAATAGCATCATATATAGGATATGTATTTTGTATAAAGAAAAATTCTCTAATTTCTGTATGATGTCACTTGGTCTTCATGATACAGAGTATCCTTATACTTTATTTTTATAATGTCAAAAGTGTTCTATATCAATCATTAACGGGTCTTAGTTCAATAATTCGTATTTCTCTATCTTTCACACACAATACATACAGAGATTTTGTTGGAGCAAAAGAAAGGGGAAAGAAGAGGAAAATGGAATAAAAGATGATGAAAATACCAGGAGGCAAAGGAGAAACAGCATAAATGCATTAGTAAAATAAGAATTTGGGGGAAGGGACATCTCAATATAGGAGTATTTTTTTTTTAAGTCCCTTTTTAAAATATCACAGAGAAAAAACTCAGAAAGATCGCAATTCCCTCTAAAGCTTCCCCTTGACTTCTCCATAACTGCTTGCCACTCCTTTGCCCTGCGTTCACTGTTTGCCACCCTCTACTTTCCCACAGATTTATTTTCATATGTCAGATTGTATTTTAGGGTTTATTACTGCTTAGATTATTATTTCTTTTGTATTCCCTATTCTCATTGTAACATTTGATTTTGTAAGTATTTTCCAATAAGATTAGTAAACTACTAGATATAGTATTCCTGCCTATGGGTGTAGTGACAATTTTTTTTTAAAAAAAAGTTTAATATTTTGAAAACAGTTACAATATAACTAGAAACGTTTTCATTTTACTTAAAGTTTACGTGTTGTTGTTGTTGTTAAGCGCCCTTGAGTTGTAGATGACTCGTAGCGACCCTATGAATGAAAGGCCTGAGCACTGTCCATAGAGTTTCCGGAGGTAAGTCATTTCAGAAGTGGATGCCACTCCTGCTTCCAAGCTTGTTTTAATCGGGAAGCTCCACCAAACACTGTCCACCATGGATAACCATTATAACATTGATACATCAGTGTCAAAGTGTTTAGCATTGCAGCAACCAAGAATTACCTCTGCACATGAATGCACAGACCAGGGCTTTATCACTTAGAAGAATGTTTGACAAAACCCAATTTTAAACCAGGCCTGAGAGCCACAGATTAAAATTGCCCATCTTGGGCTTGGTAGCATAACTTTCTCTCCACTCAAGGTAGCTTTCTCTATGTTGTCATTGTTTTTGCAATGAAGTGCCATCGAATTGTAGACGACTCATAGTGACCCTATGAACAGAAGACCTGCATTTGCTTTTTAGTTATTCATTCATGCACACTTTCCTCCCTCCTCTTCCCACAATTCCCTTTGCAATGCTTGTTCTGTTCTAGGCCATTACTTATCTTCTACATGGTTTCTAATCATCCATTCCTTTCAGATTGTCCTTCCTTTCATTCATTCATTCCCGTGCAGTGTTCATTATATATCTATTCTTTTAAATACCTAAAAAGACAACTTACTTTGAGAAGCGATTGAGAAGAAAAGCAAATAGAAATTGTTTACAATGTAAAGTGATGCACCAATACTTCTTGTTGTGTACCAAAGGGTCAGCACCGACCCACAGCTGACCCTCCAGCGAGTTTTCAAAGGTAGTTAATCCCAAGGGAGGAGACTGTGCATACTTCTCCCACCAAGGTGCTGGCGGCCTCAAACCACTTGCCTTAGGGTTTGCAGCATGGCTTCTTGTCCATACTTAGTAAAAACCAATCAATCATTCAATCACTCCAGTACTCTAATAAATCTTACGAAAGTGTCAGGTTAGTTTCTATCTACTCAATAGTGTCTCTGTTAATATAATTATCACTCATAGTATATAGTTAAACAACAATCTTTAAAATGTCTTAAAATAGTTGTAGAAGCCACTTTAAAATAATAATTTTCTGGAAAACATTATCATAATCAACAGAAAAAGTTTTACAAAAGAATTTGTTAGTACTTGAAAGTTTAAAATCTGACCCTACTGATTATATAATAGCATTATTTTATCTAGGTAAAGATATGTATGTGTGTATCTGTTTAATTGGAGCAAATACATTAAATTTCAACAATCACAAGTTAAGTAAAATCACAAAATAAATATTTCCAATTAACTTTATATACTTATATAACTATATATATTTTTTTCACTTTCCAAACTTTTTTGCTACATAATCAATATTTTCCAAACTTAGCGGCCAAGGTGAACTTAAAATTACAGTTCCTAGTTACCCTTACCCTGCCTACTATTAATATGGATTGCATGTCAATGTCAAGAGAACAAAAATTTTCACACTGGACCAATAACATCATGATAAATAAAGAAAAGATTGAAATGGTCAACAATATCACTTTACTTGGATCCACAATTAATACCCTTGGTACCAGCTGTCAGAAGATCAGGAGGTGTTTTGGACTTGGAAAGTCTGTAGTCAGGACTTTTTTCAATTATTGAGGAGCAACAATGTCAGTTTGAGGACTATGGTGCACCTGATTCAGGACATGGTCTTTTCAATCTCTTTGTATGCATATGAGAGCTGAATGACAGTGAATAAGGATTACAAAAGAGAATCGATGCCTCTGAGCCGTGGTATTGGGGAGGAATACTGAATATCAAATGGACTGCCTAAAGAACAAACAGAAATGTTTTGGAGAAGGTTCAGCCAGAGTATTCTTTGAAGGCAAATATTATGAAGCTTCATCTCACATACTTTGGACATGTTGCTAGAAAAGGTTATTCCATGGAAACGGACATCATGCATGAAAAGGTGGAGGGTCAGCTAAAGAGAGGAAAACCTTCAACCAGATGGATTGTCACAGTGACTGCTGCAATGGGCTAGAGTGTGCTGGGGATTGTGAGGGTGATGCAGGATAGGATAGGCTAGGATTCAGGTCTGTTCTTCATAGGATCACTATGTGTTGTACTCAACTCAGTGGCACCTAACAACTACAACTGACAATAAATTTTTAGGATGACTCCTCAGAATGTTTACTTTTAAGCTGTTTCCAGAGAGAATTCTTAAGGAGCCATTCAAGAACAAATCCTTAGGATTTAGAAATTAATAAGTGGATCTCAAAGAAAATATACTAAAATGCCAATTATGGAAAAATCAGAACGGCTTCTCTTTCATAAATCATGGGACCCACTCTATCCCCACACATACTCCCGCCCCATGCACAATAGGTTCAGGACAAGAACTGAGCTCAACTGGAATATTCACCTCTGATCAGCTCCAATTACAGAAATAACTGTGTATAATTATCCTGTCCCAAATATACTTGATCAGGCAAAGCTGGGTTTACTTTTCCAGATGAAGTTCTCAAAAGGATTGCACTTGGTTTGGTTCGCTTTGCTTTCCTAGTCCCTGCACTGTGTACATTATGGTCCCTGTGTCGCAAGTATATATTCTGGGCCTGAATGCCTCAGCAACATTTTAATCATTTTCTGTTGCTCTTCTCCCATCTTCTGTAGACCATCCCAGAAACCTGGACTTCAAAGCACCAATTCTGCTCAAGTATACAGGCCTAGAGAATAGTGGGAGTATAGGCTTTTTAAACCAATCTGGTTCTTTAAAAAAAAAAAAATTTAAAAAATATAGACTGCTATTTCATTATTTCAGTTTGACATTTTGATTTAGTGTAAATGGAAGAAAGAGGTGAGCTGAGGAGTAAGAGTGCTTCAGTTATCTTGAAGATTTCCTTCTCTTTGGTTCTCATTGGTCAAGGCATTGTCTGAGTGGTTTTTATGGGTCACATTTCCCAGTAGGCAGGCCTGTCAATTCTCATATTATCTTTGTTTTACATTCAAGTACTATTCAATGCCTTCTTGAGTTATTATCTCAGGGCCTTTGTTCATCTTAATGAGAAGAACATTAGAGCAAAAGGCAGGAGGAGGGACATATGGGCACATTTAAGTAGCCAGAAAGCCAGTTTCAGATTATGTAACTACACAAAATAACATTTACATATAATTCTTATAATCAATACTCTTGGTACTAGTAGCCAGGAAATCAAAAGATGAATTGCATTGGGAACGTCTGCTGTCAGGAATATCTCCAGAGTACTGAAGAGCAACGATGTTAGTCTAGAGACTAAGATGCACCTGATCCAGGCCATGGTCTTCACAATTACTTACTTCATCAGAATGCTGGACAATGACTAGGGATGATAGAGGGAAAATTGATGCCTTTGAACTGTGGTGCTGGAGAAGAGTATTAAATATACCATGGATTGCTAGAACAAACAGGTTCAGCATGGAGAGGGTGAAACCGGGCTGCTCCTTGGATCCAATGATTCTGAAGCTTCATCTAACAAACTTTTGGACATATTGCAAGGGGGTATCAGTCCTTAGAGAAGGACATTATGCTTGGAAAGGTGGAGGGAGAGTGCGGGAGAGAAGAACCTCAATGAGATGAATAACTCATTCTGACTCAGTAACTGGGGAAATGGGTGTGGGTGTATCAGAGACAATGAGGTTGGCTCAGAACAGAGCAGGGTTCAGAGTTGTTGTACATAGGGTTGCTATTAGTTGCAGGTGACTTGGTGGCACATAACAACAATAACAGCAACAACAACAAAACATAATTCCTACATACTTTTCACACAAGCTTAAGAAGTGATAACCATTATGTTGTAATTTATATAGAACAGGAGCTAGAACACAGCTGTTGATTCCGTTCACTGCTTCCCATTACTATAACTTGAGAGAAACCTGGTTTCTTTGTGTAGTGATGGAAATAACATTAAAAACAAAGGGTTAAAATTCATTTAAACAAAGGTAAGATTTACTGTTCTGATAAAGACTTTAGGAACCTCAAAGACAACTATCCTAAATTACCTTTTTAATGTGGAATTGAAACCACTTCCAGATGCTAACTCTCAACTAAATTATAGAGCAGCCTTTAGGATAGTACAGTAAACAATGTGAGATCAAACTAAAGGATAACATTTGGCCCAAAGCAAAGATGGGACCTCAGGGAAGGACTGGGAAATCATGTGAGTGGAAACAAGGAACCCAGTGAAAGCTAAGAGAGTGTTGACATATCATAGTGATTGCAATCACTGTCATATTACAATTTGTGTATGGATTATAGATTCAGAAGCTAATTTGCTGTATAATTTTTTGGCTGTATAAGGTTCTTGGGTGTTGGGTGTTTTTTTGGTTTGTTTTGGTTTTTGTTTTTAACCAAAGCACAATAAGATATTAAATTGTGTACAAACATAATCTCTTAAAGGTAACTTGAAAATTGCTCTAAAATTTAGTTCTTTCTAAATAATACAGACATTCTCACCTAAATGAAAATATCTAATTGTACATATGAGCTATGTGATTGACTATTTTATTTAAGTAAAAGGGAAAATACAAATATCCTTGATACACTGATTTTTTTGTAAAATTTTTCTTTTGTCAAATTTATAAACATAACATTGCTGAAATTCAAGATATCTGATTCCTGTGTGAACCTGAACCCACACAATTTTTCTCCCCTGATTACTTCCACCCATAAACTCCACTACAAGTTAAGTAAGTCTGCACACTTTTCCACTGGGTATTGTCAACAATTGATAGGGAAGATTCTATTCTCCTATTTACTGATCTTATGTGGAAGTCTATGTTACACTTCTCTTTCTTGACCCAATTCCTGGAAGAGGTCCACACTTGTTAGCTACTGGCATGTTCTCCCACAGGGTTCATAATGCACTGGCCCAGTCATGGACACGCATTTAATTACAGATTAGCCATCTGTTTAATATAAACTCTATCTGCCAGCAGACTCTTGACAGCCTGAGGAATGCTTTTCTAAAAGGAAAAGGAAAATTACTCATTAGATGGCAACAGAGAAAATATCAGAAACCCTTGCATTCTGACACTCTCACGTCTTCTAAGGGACATTTTGCTCCACGTCACGATTCCCAAAAACGTTAAATGCTCCAGAGAGATTTGGATGAATCTGGTGTGGATTATTCAGACACTTTTGCCACACTACACTTCAAAGACAGTAGGCTAAACAAATGACCTAATGGATAAGAACCTAGTGAATTGTGTTCTGGATGAGAGATGATTATTATGGATTGAATGGTGTTCCCCTCAAAATATGTGCTGTGAACCTTAACTTCTATGCTTGAGGTTCTAATCCAATTTAGGAATATTCCTGTGGTTCTAACCTCATTTGGAAATGAGTTTACTATTCTGTTAAGTCAATCAAGAGTTAAAAGAAGCAGATTAGACCAGCAGAGATGGAGGAAGAGTGATGCCAAGTCATATGAAGATTGCCAAGAAGCTGAAGGAAGCAACATCTTCCAGAGTCAGTGCCTTGAACTCAGATCTCTATCTTCCCCAAACTGTGAGGCAATGAACTGCTATTTGTTTAAGCCACCAACTTGCATTACCTCTTTATAACAGCACATTGTTGTTCTTGTTGTTATTGTCATATACTGTTGAGTAAGAACTCATACCTGACCCTCCAGTGGGTTTTCAGAAGCAGTAAATTTTATAGGAAGAGATTGCCCATCTTTATCCCATAGACCAGGATTTGAACTACATACCTTTGGTTTGGCAGTGCATATCTTTATCACTAGGCCACCAGAATAGGGGCATGAGTTTCCATGCAAGCATCTTGTATAATCTCATTGACTGCAAGATCATCATTTAGTTCTAGACAATAAAAATTGTGAAATTAGAAAAAAAGTGTATTACAGTACAACATACATTGACCAATCTTCAAAGATAAAAAAAAAAAGTAGAAAATTGAGTCTTATACTATTTAAAAATTTCTTAAGGTAGCTTCCATGTCACATGGCACCATGTTTAGTATTATTCAATTTCAGGCTATAGCCAATGAACAAGGGGTGAGCACCACAACTCTAGTCCCAGGCTGACTAGTACCTTAAAATGAGCAGCTTAATTAGGCTGCTCCCATAATTAGAAATATTCTACTCCTTTTTTTCTAAAGCGCACATTTTCCTCAGGGTTTTTAACGTACCTAAAAATAAAGATGTCTCACAAATCTAGATAATCTTTCATGTGATTGGCCTGGTGGCAAGAAGCTGCGCTTCAATCATGAAGGAACTCCTTTCAACGCCAGCAGCGGCTCTGCGGGAGAAGTATAGGCCATCTCCTCCCGTGCAATTAACTGCCTCTGAAAACTCACCAGAGGGTCAGCTATGGATTGATTCTGACTCTATAGAACTCAACAACAACAACAATGTAAAGTGCCATCGAGTTGAGTACAGCTCACAGCAACCCTATGAATAACAGACCTGAATTTTATCCTAACCTGTGCCATCCTCATATGGTACATTATATAACCAATAATGTCTTTGAATCCTGGTGATAAAGTAACTAGGAATGAGAACTGAGGCTAGAATGATACGAAGAGTTCCTTGAGGTAAGTAGGACCACCTTGAGAAAAAAATAAAAAGTTACAAGGGAGAAGTTATAAGTAGCCAGAAGAAGCTAGCCAAAGGAGAAAGAAATGGATATGAATAGAAATATATGGGTGGTCATATTGGTCTAAGAGGGTACAATAGAAATCTATCAGGTCTTCCTTGGTCTTAAGGCATGTGGTTTCTCCTGTGAATTCTTTGAAAGAGATAAGTCTAAAAAGTTAAAATAAACTTAACTATGTTTCTTTTGGTTCCTAGAAAGATGTAAGACTCGTATTCTCAAAGACTTTTGGGCTCTTTGACAAGTATAGTTTCATATGATAATGATCTAAACACCACAGAGACTGGGAGGGTGGTGCAGTATTCGGCAGGATTCCATTCTATTATACATAGGGTCACTATGAGTCAGAGATGATCTGATGGCACACAACAAGTAAGTATAATGATCAACTTTGGTCCCTATTAAAATAATAGACTGAAAATAGGTGCTGCTCTGAGAATATTTCTTTTCAACACTAGCATAAAACTGAATTTCTCACTTAGATTTGGTTCCAGTGAAGAAACAGGAGAAAAATTGAAGATGTAAGAATGGCTCCTTCTGTGGCTGTTGGTGAATGTTAGGCTTAAAACAAGCAGAAATGATTTTGTAAATTACTACCTAATTTAGGATTGACTGGAGAGCATTATGCTAAGTGAGCTACCTCAGTCCCATAAGGACAAATACTGTATAAGACCATTATTGTAGAATAAGTATGAGGATCCAAGGAGAGAAGGGAAGGATCAGAAAGGTGAGGATGGGTGGGGGTAGGGGGAATTAGTCATAGGGTTGCACAATTTGATGGGTAGAGGGGGGAGGTTGAAGGAAATGGGAAAGATCTGGTGTGAAAAACAATGTATGTGATCTTTTAAGTAAACCAGTATATAATAAATTTTATTTAAACAAAAGGTAAAAAATGAAAAAGGAAAAAAATAAAAAATAATTCAGGGGAAATACAGTCTAAAGGATGCTGTTAACACATATGCTTTTGTCTCAAATTGGCTCTGTGATTGATAGTTTTGTCCTATTACAGAACTCTGTGCCTAAATTGATGGAGTAATAAAAGTTGAATCACACAAAGATGTTCACAAGTTTCTTAGACAATGGTCTAAAGTGTCTTTTATAATTATTGTATTTCAACACCATGTTTATTGCATTATAACACTTGCTAAAATTTGTTTTCATATTATTTGTCTTCTTGAATATTCTCTCTTGCTAAAATATCTGTCTTAATCAACACTTCCCCAAGAAAATCATTACTGGTATATGCAGGGAAATCTGTAACTGCTGAAACTTGGCAGAACTACCATGATATCCAAGTTTTGTAAATTTCCCACCTTTAAAATGTGCATTTATCTATCACTATTAGTGAAAATGCTTGAGTTTTCCTTCTCGTACAGGTTTGTGCTTTATATAGGTCCAGGATTTTCAGTTTCTTGTGTTGTTGCTATGTCCCATTGAGTCAGAACTAAATCATAGCTGACTATCTAGTTGATTTTCAGAGGCTGCTAATCACACGGAGATTGCCCATCTTTCTTTCATGAAGCAGCTGGTGGATTTGAACCTCATGCCTTTGGGCTTGCAGTATGGCTTCTTATCACCAGGCCACCTATCTTGCTGTTGTTGTAAGGTACTATTGAGTTGAGTGTAACTCATTGTGACTCTATTAACTAACAGCCATTCTGAAATTTCCCCTATCCTGTGCCATCTTCATCATCTATCATTGCTGAAGTCACAGTGTCACTCCATTTCACTGAGGGTCTTCATCTCATTCAAGGACCCTCTATCTTTCCAAGCATAGAAGAGCATGTTTCCAAGGAATAGCCTCACCAACCTACATGTCCAAAGTATGAAAGATGGAGCCTGGTTATCTTTGCCTCCAAAGAACGCTCTGGCCAAAGCCTTTGCAGGGCATATCGATTTGATTTTTTGGCAGTCCATGTGATATTCAGTACTTTTCTCCAAGACCACAACTCAAAAGTATCCTTTTTTTTTCTGTCATCCTTATTTATTGTCTAGCTCTCTGATGTATAGCAGGTGATTGAGAAGACCATGGCCTGAATTAGGCACACCTTGGTCTTCAAAGAGATATATATCATTGTTCTTCAGTATTTGGAGAGATCCCTGACTTGCCCACTTATGGTAGGTACTTAACAGATATTTGTTAGACATGAAAATGATAGAAAAGATCTGTGTACCTATCTTGTTTAATATGCTATTCTTAGTTGGAAGCAGGGGAAAAACAACTTTATAGATTTTCATATGTAAAGCTTTTCCAATATAATAAAAACTATATTAGTTATTCACATTTCTTATTATTGTCTTTGTTTCTTAGTACTGCTATATTAAAAATATCACAAATGAGTGGCTTTTGAGAACAGAAACTTAAGGTACATTCAGGAAATTTGAAGTAAAAATTCTCCATCAGCTCTAGAGTGAAACTTTTTTTTCTGTTAACTCTGGAGCATGGTCCTTGTCTCTTGTCAGCATGTATTCCTCAGTTATTTAGTGATCTTCACTGTATGGTATTTATCTCTCGCCTTCTAGGCTTGGTTGCTTCTGTATCAAACTTGTTCTTTACATATCTTAGCATTGTTGTTGATTGCCTTCCACTTAAGCATGACTCATAGCAACCCTATGAACAAAAGGCCTGAAGCCCCTCTACAACTATCAACACTTATCAAAGTTCAGAGTTTCCAAAGGCATGCTGTTTAGGAACAGGATGCCCCTCCTGCTTCCAAATCTTAAAATTAATTGGCTTAAAACACATCCTCTACTGATGCAGCCTTATTATCATAGCAAATAAAGCTCTGAAATGAGATTATATCCACAGACATAAAGATTAGGATTTACAGTACATATTTTAGTGGGAAAATTCAGTCCATAGCACTGCTTCTCACAACTGCTTTCTCAACTTATTTACCCCTCCCCAGATGAAACCCTGGACAAGTCAGTCTGCCTTTAGATGACGTTTTATTCACAGACATCCAAGGCTGTTCTCATTAGGTGTATTTGTTGATTTTATAAAAACCCAACCTAATCATCGGGGATCTCTTATCTATAATTCCTTTGATTCAGGCTAGACCTTCTCTAGTGGGTGCTTATAACCTGATATCCATTTTTAGTTTCTGACCATCCTCTACTCTGTTAGAATTACTTCATTTTCTGAGTAACTTCTTGGCCTTTCTCTCAAAATGACCTAATTTTCCACCTTTCTCAGAATCTACAACTACCCATGAATAATACCAAACTCTGAGACAAAGCCACTCTCAAGGCATCCACTTCTATTACTTTTGTGCAAAGTAACCTCATTCCCTGCCTAGCATTCTCTGGTTTCCCCCCAAATTAGAGCTGGGAGAGATGTCAAGCTCTTGAAACATCTTTCTTGAAATGTCTCTTCAACAGACTTGAGATGAGAGGAAGAATTCTCCTACCAATCCCCATTGAAGGGGGTGGACATCAGATCAACACATATGTCTTCAGACAGGATTCTTGACTGCCTTCTTCCAATTGTTTCACATAACCAGGAAGTGGGATGATCTCTTAACTTGTTCTGCATAGATCATTCAGCACTTCATTTTAGGACGTGGTAGATACCTAAAGTGTGTGTGCCATTCTTTACTGTTGGGGATTCTGAAAACCTTGAAGATTAACAGTCCAGTTTTAATATCCTAATACATAAGGAAAGAACTCTGTGATAGTTTATAGTGAGTTGCACTGATAACCCAAAGACTATGCTTCTCTAGAAGTTCAAATTCACTAGTAACCATGAACAGAAGATTCCAAAGGGCAGCTCTGGAAGACAGAGCAAAGAATTATAATGAAATGTGTAAAGAGCTGGAATCAGAAAATCAAAGAGGACTAATATGCTCAGCATTTATTAAGCTGAAGGAACTAAAGAACAAATTCACGCATTGAATGACAATATTAAAGAATCTTATGGGCAGAATACTGAATGATCCAGGAAGCATCACAAGGAAATGGAATGAATACAGAGACACTGAACCAAAAAGCACTGGCTGACTCTGAAAAATTTCATGAAACAAGATACGATGAGGCAATGGTGATGAAGGAGGAAATTCAAGGTGTTCTGAAGGAATTGGCAAAAAGCAAAGTCCCAAGAATTTATGAAATATCAATTGACACATTTCAACAAACAGATCCTGCCCTGGATGTGCTCACCAGACCATCACAAGCAATCTGGAGGACAGCTCGCTGGTCAACTGATAGGAAGCAATCCATATTGATTAACATTTAAAAAAAAAGTGATCCAATAGAGTGTGGGAATTATTGAACACTATCATTAATACCACATGCAAGCTGTGATCAAATCCTGCTGAATATTATTTAAAAAAAAAAAACACTCGGAACAATAAATTGATGGAGAACTACCAAAAATTCAAGCTGGATTTAGAAGAGGCCATAACACTAGGGCCATCATCACCAGTGTCAGATGGATCCTGGTGTGAGCAGAAAATACTGGAAGAATGTTTATCTGTGTTTCATTGACTACACAAAGGCATTTGACTGTATTGATCACTACAAATTTTGGCTAACCTTGAGAAGAATGGGGATGCCAGAACACCTGCTTTGTGCTTATGTAAAACCAGTATAGGTAGCAGTTGTCAGAACAGCACAAGAAAAAATTGCATATTTCAAAACCTGGAAAGAAATATGTCAGGGTTGCATCTTCTACATACCTTTTCAATCTATATTCAGAACACATCATTCAGGAGACTGGGCTTTATGAGAAGGAATGTGGTATCATAATGGGAGAAGACTCATCAATAACCTGCAGTATGCAGATGACATAACACTGCTTGCTGAAAATGAGGAGGATCTGAAGCAACATGCGGATGATATAACTCTGCTTGTTGAAAATGAAGAGGGCCTGAAGCATTTGGTGCAGAAGGTCAAGGACTGAAGTCTACAGTATGGATTGAAGCTCTACATCAAGAAGACAATGGGCCAATTGGCAGCACCATAATGATTGGAGAGTAGATTGAGATTGTTAAGCAACTTCAGCTTGCTTGGTTCCACAATCAATACTCTTGGTACCAACAGTGAATAAATCAGAAGACAGATTCCAATGGGAAAATATGCTGCCAGGGACCTCTCCAGAGTGCTAAAGGGCAACAATGTCAGTCTAGAGACTAAGATGCACCTGACCAGGACCTGGTTTTAGCAATTACTTGCAATGCAACAGAGAGCTGGACAATAACTAAGAATGACAGAAGAAGGATTGATGCCTTTGAGTTCTGGTGCTAGAGAAGAGTATTAAACATATCATAGGCTTGGAGAGGCTGAAACCAAGTTGTTCCTTCGAGGCAAGGATTTTGAAGCTCGGTCTGGCTGCACCCTCTCTTAGACATACATATCTGTTTACTGTTTTGGCAGTCCATGAGATATTCAGTACTTTTCTCAAACACCACAGTTCAAAAGCATCAATTCTTCCTCTGTCATCCTTATTTATTTTCCAGTTCTCAAATACATAGTGAGTGATTAAAAAGGCCTGAATCAGGTGCATCTTAGTCCTCAAATTGACATCACTGATCCTCAATAATTTGAGAGGTAATTGAGTGCAGACTTTCTGAGTACAATACATCTCCTGATCTCCTCACTGCTGGTACCGTTGGTATTGTCTGTGGGTCCAAGTAAGATGAAGTTGTTGATAGTCTCAATCTTTTCTCCATCAGTCATGATATTGCCTATCAGTCCAGTGGTGAGAATTTTTCTTGACATTGAGATGCAATTCATATTGATTTTTTTTTAAGGAATGAAGGTCCTACAATTGTACAAGTAGACAATGCACATGAGGTATTTGGTCACATTTGTAAATGAGTTTGTTTATATAGTAAACAAAGAGCCTTTCAATTTGCATGAAGTTCTGGACCCAAAACTGTTAGGGACCACTTATCCTACTTCTTTGGGGGAAATGATGCCTGGAAGAAATGAGTAAATAAAGACACAAGAGACAAACAACTTACATAGACAAAACAGCACAGGACAGGACTGGACCGGCTAGCTTGGACGAAATAGGGCTGGCCCCGGGCAGCTGTGCTATCTTTATTTATACCTTTTGGAAACAAAGAGATGGTTCACAGAGAAATAGAAACTTTAAGGGTTACATCATAGATCCCAGGCGGGCCGGGTACAAGTAGAAACATCAAGATTAATATAGGGCTCGGATGGGCTGGGTATATAGTTAGATACATTCCACCAAGACTTTTTTGTATTCATAAACTGTGCTTTCTCTCATCTTGAAACAACCTTATGAAGAGTAAGAATAATACTGAAAATCAGTGTCTAAAGATATATGAGAACCGCTTGCAATCTTCCTTCTTGAAATGCCTTGTGAGCTCTGCTTGCAATCTTCTTTCTGAAGACACCTTCTGTGTGCAAAGCACACAGACACATTCTAAGGATGTGGTCCTTTACATTCTATGGTCCTCTACACAAAACACTGAGAATTAAACTCTTAACATGGTGCTTGTCATCCATTTAGTTAGCTCTAGCTGGCATCAACTTCCTTAACAACATGCCTCCAAAAACTCTATGAACTTTGATAAATGTCAATAATTGTGGAAAGGCTTCAGGCCTTTAGTTCATAGGGTTGCTAGGAGTTGTACTTGACTTGAAAGCAATCTTTGCCCTTACTTTGATCTTAGCAAAGTGAAGTTTGAAGAAAAAAAAATTATTCATCTTTTTATTGGAGTCCTTGAGTGGTGCAGTTAATAGGCTTAACTGGTTTTGTATATCCAGATATGCCTCAGAAGAAAGCCCTGGCAATTCACTTCAAGACCATCAGTCACTGAAACTGTGGACTCCAGTATTGCACTGACACACCTGGAGTCACTGCCAATCAGAATCAGCTCAAAAACAGTTGGTGGGGTTCTTTTCAAATAAATGTATTTTCATAACTTTTAAAAATTCTATCTAAAGTTATTTTCTGATTAATACTTTAACAAAAGAATAAAAAAGCAAAAAAATATCTTTCATTTAAAAAATAGAGACAAATCTATGAGTGTAATGGTGAAATAGCAAAATCTAAGCACCTCTATGGAGAAGCAAACATATAAGAAATTTCCTATTATGGGCGCCAGGAGAACAAGGAAGATTGGGCAGAAGTCCAGTGTAGTCTCTGGAATATGTAAAATGGACTTTAGTTAGTTCCCAGCATAGAGGTGCTAAAAGCCACTAAACTGAGTCATGCATTTGTACATCATCAAAGATAAACTGTTACTAAATGATTCAAAATTCTTAAGCCACTGAGGTAAAAGGCAGTTTCTGAGCTAATACTCCGTCTAGGCAAGCTTTTGCGTTTTCACTTGGATAGATTCCACCCTCATTAGCCTGGTTTAGGTGGCAGACTACACAACTGTCAGTGGGGAGCTGGCCCATTGAAGGGAGATCCTAGAAAAGGTCTGTGTGCTCTGGGAAGAGTTTCCTTTCCCCAGTTTTACTGGTATAAATGATAAATACTGGGAAACAGAGAAATAATATCTTACTGCTGCCTTCTGTGATGGTCTGCTTCCTGACATGGGAATAGGCCAGGCAATGTGTTGGGTATTGGCTAATATAATAATCAGTCTGACCATCAAGCCCTGCCTCAACAGGCCCAGAAACTCGCCTGCTGTTAGGCTTTCCAATATTGTTGTTATGTGCTGTGGAGTCTGAACTGACCCATAGTTGACCCTTTAAGGGGTTTTCTCAAGTTGTAAACAGCAAAGGAGGAGATAACCTCTCTCTCTCTGGCTTTCCATATTTAAAAATAAACAGAGACATTGCAGCTTTATGAGAGATAACTCAAACATCATGCAATTCACTAATTCATAATGCAATGGTTTTTCACATAGTCACAATCATGTAATCAGGTTATTGTTCAGTGCCATGCAGTCGATGATGATTCATAGTGACTCTATGAGCAACAGACCTGAACCACAACAGGTCTGAACCTTGCCCCATCCTCACAGGCTCTGAGCCATCGTTACAGTCATCCCATGTCAATCCATCTGATTGGAGGTCTTCCTCTCTTTCTTTGATGCTCCATATTTCCCAGCCTGACGTCCTTTTTCAAAGACTGGCCCCTTCTACCATGTAATGACATTATTTTTAAGTGCCAATGAGTCATCCGCAACTCATAGTGACCCAATGCACAATAGCTCTTAATCCTTCCCTATCCTGAGCCCGTCTCACCATCTTTGACACACTTGTCCTCTTAGCCCAGTTATTGTATCAATCCATCTCCTCTGGGGGTCTTTCTCTCCTGAATTGTCTCTCTCTTCTTCCAAGCATGATGTACTTCTCTAATGATTGGTTCCTCCTGGCAACATGCCTAAAGTATATGAGACAGCTTCAAAATCCTTGTATCCAATAAGCAACTTGGTTTCACCTTCTCCAGGAGAGACTTGTTTGTTCTCTTAGCAGTCCATTGCATGTTAAATACTCTTCTCTAACATCACAGTTCAAAGGCATCAATTCTTCTTCTATCATCCTTAGTCATTGTCCCACTCTCTGTGGCATAGCAAGTAATTGTGAAGATCATGGCCTGGATCAGGTCCACCTTAGTTTCTAGACTGACATTGTTGCTCTTCAGTACTTTGTATAGGTTCCTGCTGAAGATACCCCTAATGCAATTTGTCTTTTGATTTCCTGACTGCTGGTGCCAAGAATGTTGGTTATGGAACCAAGCAAGGTGAAATGTTTAACAATCTCTCTCTTTTTCATCTATCATGGTACTGCCAGTTGGCCAGGTGGTAAGAATCTTAATTTTCTTGTTGATGAGCTAACTTCAATCCATCATGGAGACTGCAGTCTTTGACCTTCTTTGGCACATGTAATCATAGTAATAACTTTAGAAAACTTTATCCTCCTGAAAATTGATCCATACTTATTAGCAGTCATGCTCCACTTCCCTTGAATCCTTCCAGCTCTGGGAAGCCTCTACTCCACATTCTGTTTCTGTGACTTTAACTATTCTGAACATTTAATGCAAATTCGACCACATAATATGTAGATGTATTTTGTGACTGGCTTCTTCACTAGCATAAATTTGTGATGAGATTCTTTACTAGCACAAAGTTTTCAAGGTTCTTCAACATTGTAGTGTGCATCAGCACTTCAGTCTATCTTATTACCAAATAAATTTCCATTGTATGGATATATTACCTTTTGTTTATCCATTCTTCAGTTGGTGGGCATTCAATTTATTTTTTGCTCTTATTTCTGCTATGAATAATACTGCTATGAATATTGATGTACACGGTTTTTGGGTATGCATATGTTTTCATTCTCTTGGGTTATAAGAGGAATTGCTGGATATTACATTTTTATTTTTTGAGGAAATGCCAAAGTGTTTTCCAAAGTGAAGTACCAAATTTACATTTATACTCATAGTGGATAAAGTTTCCAATTTCTCCACATCATCGCTAACACTTGTTTACAACCATTTCTAACTTCTGGGGTATGTGGAAAAAGTGTCTTCTTCACCCTGAGAGGGCAAAGACTCTGTAAGAAAGGACTGATCTTCTGCAAAACTATGAAATTGGTTACATTTCCCTTTGGTTCTCTCATCTCCCAGAAACTCTCATCTTTGTGGGAAGCACTAAAAGGTGACACAAAGACTAGGTGACTTCTTGCTTTTTCAAAATTATGTCCTTGTTAATCTTTTGATAGTTCTAGTCGTTTTCTAAATATCTTGGCTTTGTCAAAGTAGGGTTTGCAGCTCACTTGGCTTCGAAAGGAAACTTACGGGGAAGGGGGATTTTTCTGCTCCCTGTACACTTACCTCATCAACGTTTGCTTTAACTCTGCTTATGTGATGTCTGAGGGGCCTCATTAGGAGCTCAATCCCCATTTAAAGTTTCTTTCCTGTAAGGACAGGAAGTTACACTCTTGTAGCATATAAACTCCTAAGTTTTCTCAAGGGTCGAGGCAAATTTGCAGTACAGTCTGGCTCCAAAAATCTAGACATCATTTTTTTCTAATTTGTTCTCTGAAACTCTCGGGAATCAGTCCACATTTGGGTCTGGGACTCTTGACACATCAGCTTTGTAGCCTCCCTGCTGCTCATGAGGTCAGGAAAATTATTCTACTTGTGACATTTATAATCTTTGTTTTCAGTAACCTTGATTTCTCCGTCACCTATTAAAGGGCTCTAAAAATACAATGTGTTTTAATAGGTCACTGGACCAATCCAATAACTTCCTGGCAAGCCTAGCTCTGTCTTCAGAAAAGCGAAATATTGGGAAATCAGTTATTGAACTATTCAGGGGAAGTCTAGCCAACTTTCCAGGACCTGGGATCAAAGTGGTCATCTATGCCATGGAGACTGCTTTCTTCTTTTCAGATCCAATTGCTAAATCTTTCATTTTCCTATGCATCCTAAAGGAATGAAGTCATCTTGAGCTTCAATGTCTCTCCATCCAACTTCTGGGCCTTTCCCCCGAGATTCTTGCCTTTCAGATTTTCCTCATTGTCTAAATAGCTCTGCTTCCTACACATCATAGCCCTTACTTAAATAACCTAATAAAGGGTCAGTCTTTTCAGGAGGTGCAGAACGTGTGGATTTATCCCTCTCACATTCCAGAGAAGTAAAGAAAATATTCTCTATTTCATGCTAGAACATTTGGAAGGTGATAATATATTAGAAATGTTCTATTGCTATAGACCAAAGGCTATTGACAGACCTAAACCACTTCTCTCAAGATCAACCAGAAGCCTAAATTCTACAAGTCAGTCTTCAAAGTCTATGTCCCTTGGTCCCTTGGCTCCTGATTTAATTAATGGTACACATCTGAGTATTGTTATAAAAGCACTGTAAGTGCAGAAGAGGGGGGGGAAGAATAATATTTATTAATTAGCATTTTACTTACTATATTAACTAGTTTAACTACAATCTAAGAGTTTCAAGATGGTGTAAACTATTCATTTGCTTCTTAGTTGAATGAAAGTCTGGAAGCTTTAGTTTACCCTGATATACCTCAGAAGAAAGACTTACCAATCAACTTCCTAAAAATCATTGAAAACTCTGTTGAACACAGTTATATTCTGATGGACATACAATCATACAGGGTCAGTTTTGACTCAGTGATACCTGTTAACATTGATGTTATTACTCATAAGAAGAGGAAAACAAACTCCCACTAGAACATTACTTTAACATTTTAAAAGGGGGGAAAAACTAGACAAGTTAATTTTTCCACCTTTACTCAGCCTGTGTCCCATATATTTCCTTCATTTCCTGGCAAAGCATTAATTTCTCCTGCCCTGGAATCTTTTGTTGTGAGTAGGTCAAAATTCTCGCCACAGATAAATTTTCCAAATCTTATTCAGTGCCTTCTAACAGCATGTCTGTCTTTTGAGCAAATTAAATAAAGTTTATGTATTTTAACCACCACCAAGAAAATGATGTTTCATCTACATAAATTAATAAATGTAAGGAAGCAACTCTAATCTTTCAAGTCTTCCTCAGTTTTCTTTCCCATCTCAAAAAAGGTACCACAGGCGAGCTCTGGTGGCCTAGTGGCAAGAAGCTGCACTACAATCTCAGAGGTGTTGTTGTTGTTATGTGCCTTCGAGTCCTTTCCGACTCATAGCGACCCTATGCACAACAGCCCTAAACCCTGCTCTATCCTGCGGCAACCGCATCGCCTCTGACACACCCATCCCGATTACCCCAGTCACCGAATCAATCCATCTCATAGAGGGTCTTCCCATCCTGTGCTGTCCCTCCACCCTCCCAAGCATGATGTCCCTCTCCAAGGACCC
>NW_006399776.1:8556479-8557636 GCF_000299155.1 Elephantulus edwardii
AACTATTAATATTATATATATTGTTTTGTTATGTGTCATCAAGTCACCTGTGACTCCTAGTGACACTACCAGGCACAATGGCTCTGAACCCTGTCCTATACTGAGCCAACTTGATCATATCAGACAAACTTGACTCCATTGCCATGTCACTGTCAATCTATCTCATTCACGTTCTTCCTTCCCTGTGCTGACCATTTACCCTTCCAAGGATCATGCCTTCTCCAAGAACTGGTCCCTCCTAACAACATGCCCAAAGTATGTGAGACAGAGTTTCAAAATCCTTGCTTCCAAGAAACAACCTGATTTCCTTCTCTCCAGGACAGAATTGTTTGCTCTCTTGGTAGTCCCTGATATGTTCCTTGCACTACAACTCAAAAGCATCTATACTTCTATTATCCTTAGCAATTGCCCAGCTTTCAGATGCATAGCAAGCAACTGAGAAGACCATGGCTTGGATCAGGCACATCTTTGTGTCTAGACTGATATCATTACTATTCAGCACTTTACAGAGGTCCCTGACAGCAGCCTTTCCTAAAACAACTCATCTTTTGATTTTCTGACTTTTGGTCCTAAGATATCAACTAAAAAACTCACTTTATTGTCCCTGAGTCAGAATTGATGTATAGCTGAACTTCTAGAAGGTTTTGGGGGGGCTTTAAATTGCACAGGAGAATATTTCTTTTTCTTCCACAGAGTTGCTGGTGGAAATATAGAAATATCTTCATTGTTTACCTGAATACGAATTTGTAGAAATTTTGTGTATCCATTTGAGCCAAAAGTAAAACAAAAACAACTGATAAACCTGGATCCATTTTTCTCTCTACCTCATTATCATTTGGATAGATTGTTTACAAAGTGTTTATGCATATAATAGATCTAGAATGTTGTTGTTTGTTGTTATGTGCCATCGAGTCCTTTGCGACTCATAGTGACCATATATACAACAGCCCTAAACCCTGCTCTATCCTGTGCCGATCGCATTGCCTCTGACACACCCATCCTGATTACCCCAGTCACTGAATCAATACACCTCATAGAGGGTCTTCCCCTCCTGCACTGTCCCTCTACCCTACCAAGCATGATGTCCCTCTCCAAGGACGTGTCTCTCCTTACAACATGTCCAAAGTATGTCAGATGAAGCCCCAGAATCCTTGCCT
>NW_006399776.1:8558213-8558813 GCF_000299155.1 Elephantulus edwardii
GCTGAAACTGAAGAGGACCTCATGCACTTACTGCAGAGGGTCAAGGACTGCAGCCTTCAGTATGGACTGAGGCTCAATGTCAAGAAGACAAAGATTCTCACCACTGGACCAATCAGTAGCATCAAGATGGATGGCGAAGAGATTGAGATCTAGAATAGACCCTCAAAATTTATTAAGATACTCATCTTCTTATGATATTAAAAGCAATGAAGGACTAACAGTGTAGAAGGTATTTATTGCTTTATAGTCAATTACATGAATCAGTTTTGAAAACATTTTCTAAAAATGTTTATATTTTCAGAGAAGAAAATAAACAGAAATAAAATATTCTGAGCTGTTACTTTAATTTGCAAAGCAAGAAGCATCTGTTAAAACAGAACAATAGATAATATATTGGTTTTAAATCTCATCCAGATTCTTGAATTATTTGCTCAGCATACAGATTGAATAAATACTATAATTAAGGAAGCTAGTCTGCTGTTAGGGACCTCTCCAAAGTACTGAAGAGCAATGGTGTCTTTCCGGAGACTAAGGTGCGTCTGATACAGGCCATGGTCTTCACAATCACTTGTTATGCATCAGAGAGTTGGACAATGACCA
>NW_006399776.1:8558958-8586062 GCF_000299155.1 Elephantulus edwardii
GCTCCGTCTAACATACTTTGGACATGTTGTGAGGAGAGACCGGTCCTTGGAGAGGGACATCATGCTTGGGAGGGTGGAGGGACAGCGCAGGAGAGGAAAGCCCTCTATGAGGTGGATTGATTCAGTGACTGGGATAATTGGGATGGGAGTGTCAGAGACAGTGCGAATGGCACAGGACAGAGCGGAGTTTAGAGCTGTTGTACATAGGGTCGCTATGAGTCGCAAGCGACTCGACGTCACATATCAGCAACAGATCATACAAATATGAATCTGGTGGCAGGACTGAAGGAAGACTCATCAACAACTTACATTACACTGATGACACAGCTTTGCTTAAAGACTGAGAAGAGACTCGAAGCACTTACTGAAGAAAAATATCAGTTACAAAGATTTGAACTTACAGTATGGATTATATCACAACTTCAAGAAAACAAAAATTCTTACAACTGAACCAAAGATAAATAATGTCATAATAAATGGAGAGACTATTGACTTTAACCAGGGATTTTGTTTTATGTGGTTCTACAATAAATACTACTATAAGCACCAGATGAGAAAACAAAAACTACATCAAGAAAACATGCTTTCAAAATCTTTTTTAAAATGCTGAAGAGCAAACATTTCAGTTTAAAGAGTCAGGTGCACCTAACCTAAGCCATAGTATTTTCAATTGCTTCAAATGCATGTGCAAGTTAGACAAAGGCTGAAGAATAATTGATAACTTTTAACTGTAGTGTTGCTGAAGAATCTTGAATGTCCATCCACTGCCAATAAACTAGCAAATCTATTTTGGAGGAAATACAATCAAAGTGTTTCTTGGAAGCAAACACTGATGAAACTTCATCTCACATAATTTGGGAAGGTTATCAGAGGGTACCAATACCTTTTCCGTGGAAAAGGACACCATGCTTGGGAAAGTAGAGGATGACCCTGAAAGAGATGGATTAACATGGTGAATCCAACAGTGGGTTTGTGCGTAGCAGAGATTTTGAGAATGGCACAGGATAAGGCAAGTTTCCCATCTTATGTTCACAGGGCTACTGTGGGTTGAATGGGACCTAGCACAAACACTGTTAATTTAATGGCCAGTGTATATTATGTGTTGTGCTGACAACTGGAAGGTCAGTGTTCAGATTCCACCTGCTACTAAGAAGAAATATGGACACTCTCTTCCCATAAAAATTTATAGTCTTGAAAACCTAATGGGGGTTACCTAGAATAGGAGTCAACTTGATGCTATTTTTTTTTCTTTTCTAATATTCTATGTTCCCCCTGTCATACTCAGCAGTCTATACCAAAAATAAATGAATGAATGAATAAACAAACAAAAAATAAAATAAAATAAAATATGGAGAACAGTTACCTGGCCAACTAACTGAAAGAGGCCAATGTTTGTTCCAATTTTTAAAAAGTGATCAAAATATGCATAGGAATCAGATCGATTACATCTGTGGAAAGAACTTCCAAAGAAACTCAATATCAGCTGTGAAAACTAGGACAGTTACTGATTATGGAACAGATCTCCAGCTACTCATATGCAAGTTTAAACTGAAGCTAAGGAAAATTAAATCAAGTCAACAGTAACCAAAATTTGACCTTGAATCTATCCCACCTGAAACTCAAAGCCATCTCAGGAACAGGTTTGAGGCCTTGAATATTAATAAGACTGGATGAGCTCTGGGAGGATATAGAGAATATCATCCAGGAAGAATGCAAAAAGTCATTGCAAAGACAGAGGAGGGAGAAAAGACCAAGACTGATGTCAGAAGAAACTCTGAATATGCTAGAGCACTGAGAAATCAAAGCAAAAGGAAGATCTCAAGATATCAAGGAATTGAACAGAAGATTCCAAAGGGCAGCATCGAAAAACTAAGTATTACAATGGAATGTTCAAGGAGCTGGAGTCAGAAAATAAAAAGGGGCTGAACTCACTCAGCATTTCTTAAGCTGAAGGAACTGAAGAACAAATTCAAGCCTCGAGTTGCAATAGTTAAAAAAGCTTTGGACATAATATTAAATGATCCAAGAAGCATTTTAAAAAAATAAAAGAATATGGAAAGAATATACAGTCATGGTACCAAAAGGAATTGGCGAATTCCTTTTTCTTTCATGAAATTGAAGAATTTCATGAGACAATGTATGAGCAAGAGCCTGTGGTGATGAAGGAAGAAGTTCAAGCTGCTCTGAAAGTCATCAAAAAAGGAAAAAAAAAGCTCCAGGAATTTATGGTATACTGATTCACATATTTCAAAGACAGTGCCCTGGATGTGCTCACCAAGTTGTGCCAAGAAATTTGAGGACAACCACCTGGAAGAGATCCATATTTGTTCCAAAGAAAGGTGATCTGACAGAGCACAGAAAGTATCAGACAGCATCATTGATATCACATGCAAGCAAGATTCTGCTGAAGCTTATAAAAAAATGACTGGGCAGCACATCAGCAAAGAACTGCCTGAAATGCAGGCTTGCTTTAGAAGAGGCTGTGGTACTAGGGATATAATAGTTAATGTCAAATGGATTTTGGCTGAAAGCATAAAATACCAGAAAAATGTCTATCTGTGTATCAATGACTATGCAAAGGAATTTGACTGTGTACAACACAACAAACTGTGGCTGACTTTGAGAAGAATGGGAATCCCATAACACTTGATTGTGCTTATTCGAAACATATACTTGGGCAAGGAGAAAGTTATCAGAACAGAGCCAGTAAACACTGCCTGGCTCAAAATTGGGAAGGGTATGCATCAAGGATGTGTCCTATCTCCATATCTTTTCAATCTATATGCGGAACAGATTATCTGGGAGGTTGGGCTCTGTGAGGAGAAATGTGGCATCAGGATTGGAGGTAGATTCATCAACAATCTGTGTTATGCAGATGACACAATCCTGCTTGCTGAAACTGAGGAGGACCTGAAACACTTGCCACAGATGGTCAAAGACTGCAGCCTTCAGTGTGGATTGAAGCTCAACATCAGGAAAACAAAGATTCTTACGACTGGGCCAATTGGCAGTAGCATGATAGATGGTGAAGAGATTGAGATTGTTAACAGCTTCATTTTGCTTGGCTCTACAATCGACACTCTTGATAGCAGCAGCCAGGAAATTAAAAGATTCATTTCATTGGGAAAGTCTGCTGTCAGAGACTCCTCCAGGGTACTGAAGAGCAACAATGCCATTTTGGATACTAAGGTGCACCTGGTACAGGCCATGGTCTTTGCAATTACTTGCTATGCATCATAAAGCTGGACAATTACAAGGGATAATAAAAGGAAAATTGATGCCTTTCAGCTGTGGTGCTGGAGAATAGTATTGAATATAGCATGGACTGCTAGTTGAACAAACAGGTTCATCCTACAGAGGGTGAGACAAGTATGCTCCTTGGAGGCAGGATTCTGAAGCTTTGTCTGACATACTCTGGACATGTTGTAAGGTGGAATCAGTCCTTGGGCATCATGTTTGGGAGGGTGGAGGAACAGCACAGGAGAGGAAGACCCTTGATGAGATGGACTGATTCAGTGACTGGGGTAATGAGGCTAGGTGTGTCAGAGACAATATGATTGGCACAGGATAGAGAAGAGTTTAGGGCTGTTGCTATGCAACTCGATGGCTCATATCAACAACAACAACAGCATGTAAATATTATCAAACAATATAGTTTTCCTGAAGATTATTAAAAAACAGCTAGAACAGTATACTATAGTACAGAAAATTACCAAAAATGTAAAGTAGATTCAGAAGAGGCCTTGAAATAAGGAATATAATTGATAGTATCAGTTGCAGCTAGGCTGAATGCAAGTAATGTCAGAATAATGTTTACTTCTGTTTTATTGACTACTTCTATTTTATTGACTAAGTAAAGGTATTTGTTTGTGTCAATTATAAGAAATTATGGCTTACCATGAGAAGAATGGCAATCCCAGACTCTAATTGTACTCATGTGAAACCTAAACATAAAGGAACTAGTCAGTGCTCAATCATTTCAGGAAGTAATAAGGTTCCAGGAATATATACCAACTGAGATCTTTCAACAAATGGATATGGTGCTGGACATGCTTACTTACCTATGACAAGAAATTTGGAAGACAGGACTGAAAGAGGTCCCTTTGAATCCACAAAGAAGAAGCTGCCTCAATAGAATTCCAAGTGTATAAAGCAATACCATTAACATCACATTGAAGTAAAATCTTGCTGAAAGTAATTTTAAAAATATTGAAAAAGAAGAAGAAGGAGAAGGAGGAGGAGAAGGAGGAGGAGAAGAAGCAGAAGGAGGAGGAGAAGGAGGAGGAGAAGAAGCAGAAGGAGGAGGAGAAGGAGGAGGAGAAGAAGAAGAAAATAATAATAATAATAATAATAATAATAAGGGAGTATATGAATAGACAATTGACAGACATTCAGAAGAGTAAAAGTAAAAGGGACTTAGAAACATCATTGGTGATGTTAGATGGATCTTGGCTAAAAGCAGAGAATATTAGAAAGATTGTGTTATTGTTGTTGTTGGTGGGGTGGTATTAGCCATCAGGAGATCAGGAGAGGTATTGCTTTTGGGAAAGTCTGATGTCAGGAACATCTCCAAAATAGTGAAGAACAATGACGTCACTTCGAAATTTAAGATGCAACTAATTCAGGCCACGGTCTTTCATTACTTTCTATGTATCTGAGAGCTAGTCAATTAATAAAGATGGCAGAAGAATAATTGAAACCTTTGAGCTGTGTTATGGTAGCACTAGGTCATTAAGACAGTGACAAATACTTTTTTATCTGAGTGACTGAAATAAAACGCTTCATACTAGACACTACCTAGACAGCATACTGGAAAAGAACTATATCTGTTCTCATTTGAAAGAAAGATGATTGAAAATAACACGAAGAAATTATCTAATAATGTTATTAACATCAGTAATAAGTAATCAGTAATCATTAATAAGTAAAATCTTGCTGAAAATTATTTAAAAATAGTAGAAATAGTAAATGGACAGAGAAGAGCCAGAATCCAAGCTGGATTCTAAGAAGCCATGGCATGAGGGATATCACTGCTGACGTCAGATGAATCTTGGCTATGAGTAAAGAATACCAGAAAGATGTTTATTCTTGTTTTACTTACTATAGAAAGGCATTAGAATGTGTGGATAATATTAAGACACACTATGGATAATATTAAGAAGTGTGGGAATCTCAGTACACTAGACTGTGCTCAGGCAAAATCTATACATAGATCAAAAACAACTGTCCAAAAAGAACAACGAACACAGCATATGTGAAAATCAAGAAAGGTATGCACCAGGTCTGTATCTTTTCTCCATATGTGTTCAATTGTTATTCTGAGCAAATAATTTGAGAAGTTGGACTTTATGAAGAGAAAGACCAAAAGCAGATTTACCAATAACCTGTGCTTGGTGAAGTGAAGAGAACTGAATTATTTGCTTCAGAAGGTTAAAGACTACAGACTTCAATATGGATTGCATCTCAACATCAAGCAACCAAAAGTACTATTGGACCAACAGGTAACATCATAATAAATGAAGAAATGATTGAAATTGTCAACAATTTCATTTTACATGCATCCAGAATTAATATACTTAGTACTAGTAGTCTAGAAATTAGAAGATGTTTTTCCAATGTTGCATTGGAAAAATCTGCTCTCAGGAACCTCTTCAAAGTTCTAAGGAATATTGATGTTAGTTTAAAGACTAAGACACACTGATTAAAGCCATGATCTTTTCAGTTACTTAATATGCATCTGAAATTTGGACCATAATTAAAGATGACAGAAGAATTGTTGTCTATGGGTGGTGGTGTTCAGTAAGAGAACGGAATATCACATGAATTTTCAAGTCTGCTGTTAAGGACCTTTCCAAAGTACTGAAGAGTTAATGGTGTCCCTCTGGAGACTAAGGTGTGCCTGATACAGGCCATGGTCTTTGCAATCACTTGCTATGCGTCAGAGAGCTGGACAATGACTAGGGAGGATAGAAGGAGAATTGATGTCTTTGAGCTGTGGTGCTGGAGAAGAGTATTGAGGGTACCATGGACTGCTAACAAAACAAACAGATTTTTTTTATAACAGATTTATAACAGATTTTTTTATAACCCTCTCCATCCTGGAGAGGGTTATACCAGGAGCTCCTCGGAGGCAAGGATTCTGAAGTTTTGTCTGACATACTTTGGACATGTTGTAAGGAGGGACCAGTCTTTGGAGAGGGATGTCATGTTTGGGAGGGTGGAGGGACAGCGCAGGAGGGGAAGACCCTCTATGAGGTGGATTGATTCAGTGACTGGGGTAATGGGAGTAGGTGTGTCAGAGACAGTGACATTGGTACAGGATAGAGCAAGGTTTAGGGCTGATGAACATAAGGTCATTCTGAGTAAAAAGAAACTTGATGATATATAACAACAACAACAGCATAGTGGGTATATAGATGCTCATTTTGTAAACATTATACTTTATATATTATGTGCTAGAATTCTCTGCAATTGTTTTGATGACTGGGATTGTCATTAAAAAAAAGATATTTTAAAAGTTAATTGTAAAAAAGAAAAAGGGAAAAAAAAGCAATTGTTAGGATAACAACTTGTAATGAATCTTACATCTTAGACTCCAGAATATAAAATTGCACTGAAGTGTTTATGATGATCTATGCACAAGTATTGCTCTTTTCCTTACCAGAATTATTTAAATTCTTCACTGATATTTTGTTAAGAATAGAAGTAGACAGGTTACCTATAGAAACTCTAGTTTTGTTTCCCTTGCACAAAATATAGGAAAGCACCATTAACACATTATTTACCTCAGCTCTTCACCATCCCAAATATTTTTATGACTCTATTTCTTTCCTCTTTATCCTATAACTGGAAGACATGTTCAGAAACACAGTAGAAAAGGGACAGGAGTTCCTAGGCCTTTCCGGGGGGAAGGGCTGGAGCTGAGGAACTCTGAACTCAGTCAGTTCACACTGGGTGGGCTGTGGGAAAGACAAGAATGGAATGTTTCAGGGTACAGCTTCATCTTGACAACCCACTTTGTGGCTTTTGCATCTGGAATGTCCTTACCAATCTGAAGCTCAGATCTCAACTGATTTTATTATGAAATGGAAACAGTCAAAGTCAAAATAATTCATAAACTTCAGATGAGTTATAGCTGGACAGGCTGCTCTCCTACTGGGATGCATGGCTTTTCTTTGAGCAGTTGTTTGTGTTGGCACTGGAGGCGGCTTGGCCTTGTTGTAGAAGATTCTCCAGTTGGACCATTGTTTCACAGAATTTACCAGTTGTTTGAGAAAACTGACTGGACTAGCCTCTTGTTTTGCTATCATATAAATATAGTCCAGCTTTCTTTCCAGCCCTGTCCCTTCCCTCCTGGAATAACTTGGCTAAGAGCCCAGTTCAGATGCAAAACAGGAACAAGGATCCAACCCTTTAAGATTCAAGGCAATGCCATGCCTCTCTACCTTCTTCTTAAATCAGTGATTTAGTAATTTAATATTAAAAAATAAATGGAAATAGTGATTAGATGTTTATAATGGTTTTGATGTTCTTTCTTAAAAGTATAATGTCAACTAATGTTTATACAAGTCAGCCTAAACATGAATTATTGAATAATTACTATAATAATAAAATTAACAATAATATTAATAATGCATTAACTAAAACCTCATTGCTGCTGATACAATTCCAACTCATAATGACCCTCCTTCATGGTTCAGAGTGAGAAATCACAAGGAAACTGCTCCATTTCTCCCATAGAGCCACTGATGGATTTGAACTGAGGGCAACCTGAAGCCTTTGGGTGAGCAACACAACTTTCTCCAGCTATGTCACCAGAGCTCCCCTACTCTGAGTTACTAAATATTCTCCTAAACCTTTTAAAAGATAAACTCTTGACAATGATCCTATGAGAAAAGCCATTATACATTCTATTTTATACATGAAAAAATTAAGGCTCAATGAAATGAAATTGTTTTCTAAGGATCTCAAAACCAGTAATAGTGCTTAGTGCAACACTAAAGATTATATCATTCAACTCGCTCCTCTTGCATATGAGGAAACTGGAGGTCCAAATAGGGTGTATTGTTAGCAGAAGGAAGTGTACTTGGTTCCAGGAAGACTTCATTCTTGAGCCAAGGACACAGCTTTGGGAGAGACATGTGAAACAATGAGAAAGATGAGGACACTTACATAAGTCTCCAGACTTCTTAAATCAACCTTGGGTTCTCAGGAGGGCAGAGACTGAAGCCACTTAATTCTTGTGTCCAGATGAAGATGAGGGTCAAAGAAGTCAAGAGGCTGTCCAAGATCAAGGCTTTAATAAATGGCAAAGTTGAGATGTAAGATCTTAAATCTCTGGACTCTTGACCTGATTTTCTAGACTGAAGCATGCTCTGTAGTTTTTGATAGATTTTGTTTGCTTCAGTCTCCATATTTTTCAGTTAGCATTAGAAATGGACCCATTCTTCCATTTAAGTCTTGCTATGAATTTAATTGTCTTCCCCCAAAATATGTGTTGTAAATTCTAATCCCTGAAGATACCGCCCCATCTGGCAATTTACTCTCTTTGTCATGCCTATGAGGACATAACAGTGTAGGTTGTGTTTTAAACCAATTTCTTTTGAGATATTAAAAAAACCATATTTTCACAGAAGAATAAAAAGTACAAACGTTGATAGTTTGAATAACCAACTAGGAGCCAAAGAAGAAAATCTAAAAGAGGCAAGAGTTTTTTTCCCCCCTCATAGTAAACCAAGAGAATCTTCCTCTAGAAGTTACATGCTAAAATTGGACTGTTGGCCTTCTAAAATGTGCAAAGAGAAATTTCCTCTTATTAAAGCTCACAACTTGTGACATTTCTATTATAGGAGTACTAAGAAACTAAAACAAGCCTCTGTGGTGAATTCTTCAGGAAAATTCCAATTCAAATCAGGTTTCATTTATCATTTTAATAAATGGAATTCACTAAAACAAACCTCTAATTTGATGAAGCATTGGGGATTTCTTAACCATTTGGGGACCTTTCTGCTTTTCTGTGTGGTTTTTGGCAACACCTTATTAGTAGCCTTTCCATAGGTTTTGTAATGAATGGCAAACAGAAACACGGGTTATGTAAACCCTTTGGCCTTTCCTGTGAGTATATGACAACATTTCCAATGCTTCTTTTATTCATTCTTTTCTACAGAACAGAACTTGGCTTGAAAAGGTAACTGGAAGAATTCCAGAGGTTGTTCCTTCAGGAATTTATATGGTGCTAATTAATATTAAACAGCAGGAACCAGATATTGCAACTACCCATGACTTTCTCTACTCTGTCCCTGTGCCTTGTAGTTTCTATAGAAATTGCCAAAGAAAACACATATCCTGGTTTCTGTTGTTATTTTTCTTTCTCACCGATACTAGAAATGATAATGGCAAAAGTTCACACCAACATAATTTTTTTAAGAGACTGTCTTCAAAATGTTGCCCTATTTAAGGAGTAATTTAATTAAAGAATTAATTACTAAAAGAAGATAGAAAATAGAACAGAATTATGAGAAGTCCTAAATAGAATCATGATTATGGGTTTAATAAAATTGAATTGACTATCAAAAAAATGTTCTTGTTCAATGTTGTCAAGTCACCAATCATAGTGCCCCTATGTGCAAAAGGAAATACTGTATGATCCTTTCCTCTATTTTCCTACCAAGGGGAAAACATGTTGTTATTAAGCCAAATACAGCAGTCAGTCAATTCAATCAGGAGGGATGGACAGACTGACTAATCCCCTCATTAGGAGTCTACACACTTTTTGCATATTGTCTCCCCAAAGGTGTGATTCACCTTATTTACATGATTACCATAGTCCCACCCAGTCAGGTGGCAAAAGCCGAAGACTGGCTTGGAAAGCCATATTGACTATATACCAGAGAAAGCAATAACCACTTAATAAATGAAAAGATGATGGCTTTGTTACTCAAGGCAGAACTTTACAGCTGGTACCCACGATGGATCTGCAATTTTCAGTACTGTCCAAAGGATTCCTAAATTCATACCTTCTCTCTCTTCTTTCTCCATCCTGCTCTTTTGACAGCAAGACATTCACTCTGCTAGCCACAAGTCATAAAGGACTATTTAACCAAAAGAGGTGAGACTGTCATCTAACACATGAAGCAAATCATTCTGTTGGGTAAAATGTTTTACTAATTGTAATTCCAGAAAGAGTCAATTAAAAAAAGGCTTTGATACAGTGAAGGCAATGTATATACCAAATCCGAGGCAAAGAGTCTTTTCATGAAAAGTACATCAGACAGAAAGTCAGAAGATTTGGGTGGTAGCCTACAGCATTTCATTTTTTGTTTATAAGCCTATAGTAAATTGCTTGGCATTCTGAGATCTTGTTTGCCTCATCTTTTGCATAGTAATACAGGTTGACTTTTGTCTCCCTGAAATATGTGCTAGAATTCTTTCTGCATGAGCTGGAATTAATTTATAGCAACTTTTAAAAAATATATAAATGTGGATATATTCATATTTGTGTACATTCATAGTATCTATATGTAGTGTCTATACATTGTTGTTTGTTGTTATGTGCCATTGAGTTGCCTACAACTTATAGAGACCCTATGTACAACAGCCCTGGGCCTTGCTCTATCCTGTCCCAACCTTATTGTCCCTGACAAATCTGCCCCTTTACCCCAGTGAATTAATCTGTCTCATCAAGGGTCTTCCTCTCCTAAGCTGTTGCTCTGCCTTCCCAAGCATGATGCCTCTCTCCAAGGACTGGTCACTCTTTACAACATACCCAAATTATGTCAGACAAAGCTTCATAATCTCTGCCTCCAAGGAGAATCATTGTCTCACCCTCTCTAAGACAAACCTGTTTGTTGTCCTAGCAGTCCATGGAATATTAAATACTGTTTTTCAGCATCACAGCTCAAAGGCATCAATTCTCTTTCTATCATCCCTAGTCATTATTCATCTTTCTAACATGTAGCAAGGAATTGCAAAGACTATGGCCTGGATCAGGCACATTTAGTCTCCAGACTGATGTAGTTGTTCTTCAGTACTTTGGGAAGGTCTATCATAACAGACTTTTCCAATGCAATTCATCTTTTAATTTCCTGGCTGATAGTGAGTGTGTGTATGTGTGTATATATATATATATATGGAGAGAGAAAGAGAGAGAGAGAGAGAGATGATTAGATAGATAGATGATAGATAGATAGATAGATAGATAGATAGATAGATAGAGTCTTTATATATAGTGTCTCCATCTACAGTGTTTTCTCTCTATAGTCTCTCTCTCAATCTCTCTCTCTTTGTGTGTGTGTGTGTTCATGTGTGTGAGAAATTGTTGTTTTAGCTGGAACCAGTTCATAGCTGACACTCCAGGTGGTTTTCTACATATAAAGATTCATAGGGAATGTGGAAAATAGATGTCATGTGAATATAACTAAGGAAGTTAGATTTATAGTATCCTTATTAAAACAGCCAGCCTGAATCTTGTGCTATCGTGACCATCTATGACACACTAGAGATCATTGCTGAAGTCACTGTGTCAATCCATCTCTTTAGGGGTCTTCCTCTCTTTCATTGGCCCTCTATCTTTCCAAGCAATTTGCCCCTTTACAAAAAGTAGTTTCACTTTGCTACATGTGCAAAGTATTAAAGATGAAGCTTTAGCATCTTTGCCTCCAAAGAGCAGTGTGCCTGCACTTTCCCCAAGACATAACTTGTTTGTTCTTTTGGCAGCCCATGGGATATTTCATATTCTTCTGAAGCACCACAACTAAATGACATCAATTCTTCTGTCATCCTTATTCATTTTTCATCTATCTAATGTGTAGCAGGTGATCAAGAAGACCATGACCTAAATAAGGCAGATCTTAGTCTTCAAAATGATATCATTGCTCTTCAGCATTTTAGAGAGGTCTCTGACAGCAGATTTGCCCTAAGCAATAGATCTCCTTATTTCCTCACTACCGGTAGCAAGGATGTTTATTGCTGATCTAAGCAGGATAAAATTATTGACAGTTTCATTCTTTTTTCAATTTATCAAAATGTAGACTGTTGGTCCTGTGGTGAGAACTTCTGCTAATTGATACTGAAGGATGCAGTCTTTGATCTTCTGAAGCAAGCATTTCATATCCTTCTCACTTTCAGCAAGCAAAGCTGAGTCATCTGCATAACACAAGTTGTTAATGAGTCTTCCCCCAAACTTGATGCCCTATTCTTCATCACAGAGTCTTGCTTCATGAATTATTTGCCCAACATATAGATTGAATATATATGGAGAAAGACTACAACCCTGACGCACACCCTTCCTGATTTTAAATCATTCAGTGTTTCTGTGCTCTGTTTGGACAACAGCCTCTTGGTCTAGGTATAGATTCCACAGGAGCACAAGAGGCTATAAATTACAAGGGAGGATACTGCCCATTTTTGCCCCACAAAGCACATCCAGGACTAAGTGGATACCTCAGAAGCAATAAGCAGAAGATATATGAAAACAGGGAGTTCCAAGAATTATAAATATTGGAAAAAAGATTTGAAACCATAAGTAAAGAATGACAAGAATGAAAACAGAGAGGACACAACCAACACAACACTAGAAACAACAGAAAAGCATGAGAATATGTTCCAGAATATAAAGACCAAAACAGCAGAAATTTTCAACATGAAAGAAAAGCAGAATAGAAGAGACAGAACAGAGAATCAGCAAGATATGTGATAAAAACACCAAAGATAATTTATAAGAATAAAAAAACAGTGAGAAGACAGAGGAAAATATTATAATCATATGGGGTGATATCAAATGAAGGAACATATGCATAATTGGAATTACAGAATAGAAGGGCCAAAAAGAAAGCACAGAAAAAAAATTGCAGATGTATTAGAAAACACTGTTCAAGTGTCATGAAAAATGAGTACATATACATTTAAGACATTCAGAGAACATCAAACAGACTAGACCCCAAAAGAAAACATCAAGATGTATCATTGTCAAGTCTCCAAAAATCAAAAACAAGAAGACTGAAAACAGTATGAGGGGTGGAAAAGGAAAAAACAATTACTTACAAAGGAAAAGCAGTCAGACGAACCTCTGACTTCTCCGCAGAAACCATGCAAGAAAGAAGACAATGGGGTGGTATATACAGAGGGCTGAAAGAAAACAATTGCTAGTCAAGGGTCCTGTTCCCACCAATCGTATTCATCAAATATGAGAGAGAAAATAGGTCTTTCACGGAAATACATGAATTTAAAGATTATGTGAAAACAATACCAACTTTACACTAAGAAATACTAAGGAAAGTTCTGTACCAGAGAGAGTAGAGGGAAGTGGATGGATCATGATCAACCAGCAAAAACAGCAAAAGGGACACAGCAAAATAGCAAAGATAAAACCTGGCCAATCAAGAGTCACACACACTACTAATGGCTTTAATGTACTGACTAAGAGAAAAATAGTAGAAGAGTGGATAAAAATGAGATGGATTAGTTAAAGAGAGTGATTGGAAGACCGTTAAAATACTAGTGAACCTAGGTGTCATAAAGTTAAACACTATGAATTTGATAACAGCTTGAACTTCTTCTTTCATTACCATTGGCTCTTGAGCATATGGTACTTCCTGAATTATTTCCATTTTGGCCAGTACTTTTTTGGAACAGTGATTCTATGTATTCCCTCCATCACCTTTTGATGCTTCCTGGGTCATTCAAGAGTTTTCACATAGCATCTCTGAGTACTGCAACTCTCAAGGCTTGAATTTTTCAGTTCTTTTTTTTTTTTCTATAATTATATTTTATTAATTTTCATAAACATTTACAGAGATTTTGGGCTTCCACTCATTCATTGTTGCACTATTCTCTCTACCCTCCTCCCAGTTTGTTCTTGTCCAAATGCCACAGTGCTTGTCAAAGCCAGTTCTGATTAATCTTCTTTGTCAGTGTATCCTTTGCCATTCCCTATCACTCCTCCCTGAGAGAGACTTCACCCTGAGTCATAAGGAAAAGGGGACGGCGTATTCTCTTAGCTACTTCCTGCTGAAAAGGGACGCTGTGGGTTTCAGGGTGAAGATCTTCTCTCACTACTCTAAAGGGCCCCTTTGGCAGTAGGAAACACATAGACTATTATGGAGATTGATTTTGGAATTCAGATGCACTCTTATTGATTGTGCTTGGCTGTACATGTACATATCCTTCAAGATGTATCATGGGGGTGTTGCAGTTCTTGAGACATGCAGAGCAAGTTCTTCCCTTTTTATTTTCCAATTCCAGCTCTTAGCACATTCAATTATAATAATTTGCTTTATCTTCTTAATCTGTCCTTTGAAATCTCCTGTGGATTTCTTTAGGATCATTTCCCCTTTCCCCCACTTTTTTTTTCCCTTCTTGGAGCTCTCGTGTCATTTTCAGAGTTTCTTCTGACATCCATTTTTATTTTTTTTTTCTTCCTCATCTTTCTTTGTAGTGACCTTTTCTTCTCTTCATGGTTCTCTTCCGTGATATCATCACACATTTCGTCTTCTATCATTGGTGTTCAATGTTTCAGATCTATTCTTAAGGATAGATCTTTAAATTTAAATTCTTTAAATTTAAGTAGGATAGATTCAAATCATATTTTGATTCTTGCAGACTTTTTAAAATTTTCTTCAGTCTCAGTTTGAATTTGCAAATAAGTAATTGATGGTCTTTTCCACAGTCAGCAATTGGCCTGGTTTTGATTGCTGATAATCAATTATCTCCAACAATTCTTCACACAATAATAGTCAATCTGATTCTTAATCAGATAAATCTTAATCTGATAAGGACCATGTTTAAAGTTGCCATTTGTGGTGTTCTATTTTTTTTCATGTTTAGAAAAGGTATTTACAATTAATAAATTACTGCAAAATAACTGTACAAAATTTGATCACTCTATTTCTGGGCTTATGTGTCATGAAGTCCATACATTGTGGCTACTACTCCTTCTTTATGATTTCCAAATTTTGAATTCCAATCACCAATTATGTTTGATACATCTTAATTATATATTTGGTCAATTCTATACTGCAAAATTTGGTACAAATCTTCAATTTCTTCCTCTTTGGTTTTAGCTGTTGGTGTATATACTTGAGAAATAGTCATTATTAACTGGTATTGAATGCTTATAGATAATGCACTATTGTTTGTTCACAATATTGTACTTCAGGATAAAACTTGAAATTGATTTTAACTATGAATGTAACACCATCCCTAGAATAGTATACCATATAATTGATTTTCTTTTGCTTTTCAGGGAGAGGAGCAAACGGGGTTGGGGGGCGGGGAGAAGGGTGCAACAATGAATGAATGGAATTCCAAAATCTCTGTAGATGTTCATGGAAATGAAAAAGAAATAAATTAAAATATTTAAAAAATCAACATTACATACAAAAGGACAAGATAGAAAATTAGAAGACAATAAAATAAGAACTTTAATATACAGCAAACAAAAAATAATGTAAACTCCAAATCCTATATGTAGAAAATATAGTATAAAAGATAGAATGAAATGAAAACAAAAAAGAGTGGCCCAAACAATCCATCTCATTTCATTAATGCCTGAAATATCAATATTCATGCATTTAATTTCATTTTTTACAACCTCCAGTTTTCTAAGATTCACATTTTGTAAATTCCTGTACCAACTATTAAAGGACATTTGTAACTGTGTGTTCTACATTTACTGACAAAGGAAAATGTGCAAATATTAATTTTATGTCACATTTAATTTATGGAACAGAAGAAATCCATTTAATTAATTAAGTGAGCAGTTATAAGTTTTTAGAAATAATTTTCTCATCCATAGAAGTAAGATCAATTTATAGTTAAAATATCTATGAATGAACTGGATATGCAGCTGAAGACACATATGAGTGACTCTAAGATGACTTTTTCAAAACACCATTTGGGATCAAGTTCACAGTGACTATGTGTATGTTAGTACTGTGGGCCCCAGAGTTTCTATTAGTTGATTTTTTTTTTTTAAATTAAACATTAGGTCTTATTTGGAGGTGACTTTCAATAGATTGAAATTTTCAGTATTTGATTTAGAAGCTAAACATGTAACCATTTGCACAATAGAGGGACCCCAATATTATCCAACCTAATGCTAATAGTAACTTTTAATAAGAGGCACTTGATCTATGACCTAGACCAAGTGTGGACAGTCAGTGAATTCAGAGAGTCTAGAGTACCCAGCCAGCAAGACCTCTACCACTGCTTGTTCTTGTGTTTCCCAGCCCTGAAGCTCAACCCATAAAATGTGCAGTATTTACTTAGCATTAAACCAGGTTCTGAGGATGCTTTTTCTGGAGCTGTTTTTCAACCACAGAATTTAAAAAGGTTTTGAGATGAAATGCTAGTCTTGTACCCATGTTGGCCCATCATTATTTCCATCAGAAGCCACTGGTAATATGGTTGCAAAAGGATTTTGCCCATTTTTTTTTTTTAAGTAATTTTGGCTTTCTCCTTTCCAACCACCAAAATATGTTGGGTGTGTCATAATTGTTTTTCTCCTTAGAACTTTTGAAAAGATTGTTTTTATAATAGAAATAGCATTTATTTTTTTTTCTCTGTTTTTAATCGCCAATGACTGCCATACCAAACCATGGACTTGGCTCATTCTATTTCCAGTTCTAGCTGTGCTCTCTGGCAAATGAACATCTGAGAACTGCCCAAAATATTTCTCAGAAGGTCCATCACAAGACCAGTCAGAGGGAAGACTAAAGGATGAGACTGTATTTAAAAACATTAATTCAGGTAAAGTATTTAATAGTCTGGAATATGGTAAACTTATATTGTTGTTTTTAGCTGCCATCAATGTAGCTTCAATTGATGGTGACCTCACATACAACATAACAAAGTGATATACTTTTTTATACCATATTCATAATCATTCATGTGCTTGAGTCCACTGTTGAGATTACTATGTAGTTTGAGGGCCTTCCAACTTAGGGAGCTCTTCTTCCAGCACTAAATCGACAATATTATGAACCATATCCAGGCTTTTCATGGGCAAATTTTCAGATGTAGATCTAGGCTTTTTTTCCTTGTCTATCTTAGTCACAAAACCCATAAAAATCTGATCATTCAGGGTGACCCTGCTGGCATTCAAAATAACAGTGATATATCTTCCAGAATCATAACAATATGTAGAAAAACATGTGTTGCTGTTTTTAAGTGTCATTAAGTCAAATATGGCTCATAGTTGCCCCAGGAACAATGGATCAGAAGCCTGTACTAACCCTGTGCTATCATAATCTCTGACACACAAGAGCCAATTGCTGCAGTCACTGTCTCAATGTATCTTGTTGTAGGTCTTCCTCTCTTTCTTCATCCTCCATCTTTCTAAGTATAATATCCTTCCTTCTCCAAGGAATAATCTGTACTAACAGAATGCCCAAAGTATGTGAGACATATTTTCACCTACAATAGTCTCAAGGATGTGCCACACTACAATAAACTGACAGATAATGGAAACATACATTATTTCTGACTATTATGACTATAATAATAATTGTTGTTGATTGCCTTTGAGTTGAGCATGACTCATAGTGACCCTATGAACAAAAGGCCTGCAGTCTTTCTATAACTATCTACATTTATCAAAGTTTATAGAGTTTCCTAAGGCATGTTGTTTAGGAAGTGGATGACACTCAGCAATAATATATTATTGTCTTGGAGAGGGTAAAACTAAATTTCTCCTTGGAGGCTAGGATTTTGAAGCTCAGTCTCACAAACTTTGCACACATGGCCAGGAGGGACTAGTTCTTGGATAAGGATGTCCTGCTTGGAAGGGTAGAGGGACAGTGCAGGAAAGGAAGATCCTGTATGAGATAGATTGACACAGTAACTGGGGTATTGGAGTTAGATGTGTTGGAATCAGTGAGACTGGCTCAGAATAGGGCAGGGTTCAGAGTTATTGTACATAAAGACACTACGAGTTACAGGTGACTTGATGGCACACAACAATAACAACAACATTATTACTATGTGATTTTAATGCAATTCAGCAAGATGTTGAACCAAGAAAGATAATTTATCTTTATGATAGAACAAAGAGCCAAAACAAATAATCATTGAAGTTTATAACCTTCGTAAGTTAACTCTTAAAGGGTGATACAACTTTCACAACATTCATAATTTGGGACCTCTCCAAATTACTGAGGAGCAATGATGTTAGTCTGAGGACTACTATGTGCCTGATTCAGGCCATGGTCTTTACAATCACTTGCTAAGCACCTGAGAGCTGGACAATGAAAAAAGAAGACAGGAGAAAAATTGATGCCTTTGAGTTGTGTTGTCAGAGAAGATTACTGAACATCCTATGGACTGCCAAAAGACCAAACAGATATGTCTTGAAGAAAGTGAAACAGATGTTTCTTGGAGGCAAAGTTGGTGAAGCTTCATCTCATATTCTTTGGGCATGTTGCTAGGAGAGGCTATTTCTTGGAGAAGGACATCAAGATTGGAAAGGTGGAAGGATTTGACACAATGACTGATGCAATGGCTCAAGTGTCTCAGAGACTGTGAGGCCAACAAAGGATAAAACAGGATTCAGATCTGTTATTCATAGAGTCACTATGAGTCATACCTGATCTGATGACACCTAACAATATTAAAGAATAACTACTTTATGTGTGGTAGGTTTAAGGCATACAGATTACAATAAAAAGACTGACCTCTTGGCAATTGAGTATGCTTTCCTGGGATGGGAGGCGAAAGAGTTTATGGTCATTAAAATCTATGTGCTCTAGAATCTGCATACTCTGAAAGTGGTCTGGCAGTAAGTGAAGTACAGCAGTTGTAACTCCTCACTTCTTGGCTATCTTGTTATCTAACATTTCACATTTAGGACAATAGTGGGGAGGATCTACTATGCAACTCTTGCACATTGATGATATACATCTGACGGCAATGAATGCCAATGTGTGAGGTCAGAGGATGCTGGCTGTGATAATCAAGGTTATATGTCAACTTGGCTAGGTCATGATTCACAATGGTTTTGGCAGTGATGTAGTAATGTCATTTGGTAGTTATCCAATGATGCAGTTTTGAAGTTATATAATTTTTACAGTTCCATAAAGAGGTAATCTGACAGTTATGCAATGGTGTAGTCATCCTACCTTTCGTGATCTGATGTGGTCATCTTCCATTTTCTTATGATGCCAATATTCAGATAAGAGCCTGGTCTTTAAAACCTAATTATGTCAGTAATTAAGAAGTAGATATATAAAGGAAATATGACACAGGAAGAAAATATTGAGGTCCTGAAAAAAAGCATATGTGATAAATATAGACACTTTGGAAGATGTCAAAAATATTGAAAGACGTTTACTCCTACAGAGGAGTCTCTTCCCTTCATTAAATTTCTTTTAAGATTTCTGAGTTTCTTGTTGGATACCATGATTGGAACAGTTTTGAATCAGGTTTCTGCAGATAGGTTAGTAAATATTTAACATTTATTTGTCGGAGTATTTTCTCTAAGATTATGTAAAGACTGATAGAAAATTTTGGTACCAGAAATAAATTTCCTTTACTCAAACTATTGTCAAAGATAATAAAGAATGTATCACGGGACATCAGATTAAAAAAAGGGGGGGTAACTAAACATTTTGTTCAAAGAGTCTATGGAAGACTCTTGACAAAATGAGGAAAATAAAGTAGAATTTAAAAATTTTCATGGACTATAGACATTATGGAACCATGAAAGTGGAATGGATCCCTGAAACTACTGCCCTGAAATAACCTTCAGATTTTAAAACCAAACTTTAGGGAACTCTGGTGTTTTAGTGATAAGAACTTGTACTCTGTGAAAGAAAGACTGGCAATCTTCTATTCAATTTACTGTCTGCCTCTGAAAACCTCCTGGGAGGGTCAGCTACAGGTCATTTCTAATTCGATGATAAACAACAACAACTTACCCTAAAGTCTTCCTAAAAGGGAACAATACTTTAGCTTAAGTAGTGAAGAGAAAAAATAAATGCCTGCTTTGAGCATTATTATTCTCTTTCAAGAACTGTCTGCATAGAATCAAATTGAAATAGTGATTTGAAAGATTACATAAAGACTTTAGAATGAAATCAGGATGATTGTATGAACTTGTAAAAAATATTCATGAATAGTACATGAAAAAAATTGAATTGATATACATTTTGTTGCATATATTCTCATCAATAACAATATAAATACATGATTTTTTTTCAAAGAAAAAGAGGTAAGAAGAAGTGAAGCCCATAAATCTTCATGAAATTTATTCTATGGCTTTAAACATGTTTTGGAGTTATTTATCGTTGTTATGTGCCATCAAGTCTACTGCAACTCATAGCAATCCTATATACAGTAGCACTGAATGTTGCCCTATACTAAAACAGTCTCTCTGTGTCTGACACACCTACCCTCATTATCTCAGTTACTGGTCAATCCATCTTATTGAGGGTCTTCCTCTCTTGCATTGTCCCTCTACTCATCCAAGTGTGATGTCCTTCTCCAAGGACTGGTCCTTTCTCAACGTGCCCAAAGTATGTGAGTTGGAGCTTCAAAATCCTGGCCTCCAAGGAGCCACTTGGCTTCACCTTCTCCAGGACAGACCTGTTTGTTCTTTTGGCAGTCCATGGTATGTTCAATACTCTTCTCCAAGACCACAACTCTAAGGCATCGATTCTTCTTCTATCATCCTTATTCTTTTGCCCAGCTTTCTTCACAAGTAATTGTGAAAACCATTACCTGCATCAAGTGCATCTTAGAGGACACATATTAAAAAAAAGCTTGACATAGAAGAACTGGAAGGACCAGAGAAATGTTGACCATTGGTGGCACATTTTGGAGTTTATATAATTTCTCTCATGAGTTATTATAAATTAGGGGAGGGCTTGCACCTCAAAAGAGTTTGCTGATGAGAAACTAGATATTTCTTTGAGTCATCTTTGTGTACCTACTTCCTGAGCCTGTGCTAGCCTTGAAAGGACCTTATCTTTAGAAATCTATAATAACAATTTGCCCGTTTTGGCAGGAAATGTTCATAGGCTATCATTTTGAAGTCACTCTTAATCTCATCAGTTATTCCAATGCAATTATATGAACTAAAACAAAACAAACAAAATATCCAAAAGATGATGGACATTTTTGAGGTGAAGGATAGGATTCTGACAAATATGAAAGTGAAAATATCCAAAGAATCCTTGGGGAAAAGAGGGAAGCTGTATTTCTGGAGAAGAATAATCATGTCAAGAGTTTAGAAAATGAAGTCACAAAATCAGGTCAGACCTAAATATATCCATCCTTGATAACTTAGATGGTTCAGTTTATCCTTTTGGTAATGGAAAGTGAGTGAAACATTTATGAACTGGAGGTTGAGCTAAACAAAGAAGAATTTGCTTCTGAAAATCCATTCTTCTGATATTGGTGAGTAGGGTGAATTCTAGTGACAGGGAGACAAGACTAGAGCAGCAGAAGGAAATAAGATTGTTAGTCTCAAGGATCACCCCCTGGCACCAGGAGACTGGAAAAAGGAGAGGTTGTCGTAAACTAAAATAACGTAGATACTTCTCCTTTTCTTTTAACTATTTATCATGAAAAAAATCAATGTACTTTTATGTCACAGTTGAAAAAATGGTGCAATGAACTTCTCATTAGAGAACATCAAACCTCAACACTTATTTTATCATATTTTATCTACTCCTTCCTAAGAACTTTCATGTTTATTTTTTAGCTCTTAAATAATTTTAGATGTAAGTAAAAACTACAAAAAAAGAGTACAGAAAAAGGCAATCTTGTCTTTTAACGAGATTCTCAAAATGTTAATATTTTAGCATAATCCCTTTTATATTCTCTTACTCTTACCATTGCTCCAATTATCCCATTTTTGACCAGTGAGAGATCCTATAAATTGACTTTTGGGCCTTTCTGACAAGCCCACTCATTCTTTGAAGACTCTTCCCTGATGACAAAACACAGTGTTTTAGGATCATCTCCAACTTATTGTGGCTAATTTTGTTCTGTTTCATTAGCAAAGAATGACATATGATCTGAGCAGTAAATTGTACTTATTGTTTTTTCTGCAGACTTTTAGTATATAGGTTTAGAAATCATTATACACACATCTAAATCTACATGTCTAACTATTTTTACATATAAAACCATGTAACCATCTAGTCTTACTGGTACCTCTAATTCCATTCTGAAACCATGGTAGTCTTACCGCTTTCATAATTATCATTTCACTAACCCAAGTGAAAACTATGGCTCTAATCATCCATAATATATTTTAAAAGTACAGTTTTAATGAATTATCTATGGTACTTTATAGTATTATCCTGAGCTGACCAGTAGCTTTCTCTCTCTGGCTAGACTTACTCTCAGGGGAAGAGTAGGAAAACAACGTCCACGAGAAACCATTTGACATACACATTCCTCAGCATTACTAAACACAAAGACAAACACAGGGTGAAATGATGTTTCCAGGGCAGTTAAGGTCTAGAAACCTCACATCTGTCCTTGGATAGGAGTTTATTTTCTCAGACTAAGTCTGGGCTTGACATTCCAGCCACTCACCCTTCCAGCGCAAAGGGATATGGAGAAGTTTGCCACTAGCCGCTGATGGAAAAAACAGCTGCTTTTAAGGCAAGGATAAGCCACAGCGGTAAGCGGATGGGCCTTTACAATCCCCTCATCTTCTCCTTCTTCCTTTCCTGTCAATACAACACACATGCATCCACACTCAAAAGAGAGGAGAAAGTGCCTCTCTTTATTGTTAGGAAATCCTTTTGAGAATGAGAAATTAATCTTGTAATTAAATTCATCCTTGGTCAGATTTCCTTTAGATAAAGATTTTCATGAAAACCAATTCAACCATATTTATTTTTTTTAAATTGTAGTTTCTATGAGTTAATTCAGTTCCCAAGGAAGTTAAATAAAGTTTACTTCCCAAGGAAGCAAAAAGTCCTCTTGGGCTGTTTGACTAAGTTGGAAAACCAAAACCCCACTGCCATTAAATCAATTCGATGTTCACTCATGATAAGCCTCCATCGGCTTTCTAAGGCTACAAATCTTCAAGCCTATCTTTCTTCTAAGGAATTGCTAGTGGTTAAAACCAGCGGATTTTCAGTTAGCAGTCTAGTACATAGTGTTCTAGGCCAACAGCACTCATTAAATTTGTGGTGGTTACTTTCCTTTGTCAAAGCGTTTATAAAGCGTTATCTGTGTTGTGTGTGATGGAGGGTCAGCAAAAAAGAGGAAGCCTCTCAATGAGTTGGATTGACATAGTGACTGCAACAAGGGCCTTGTGTTTGGTAGAAATTGTGAGGCTAGCACAAGATAAGATGAGGTTTCATTCTATTGTTTCTAAAGTCACTTAGAATCAATCTGATGACACCTAGCACCAATTCTGTTTGCTCAATATTCAGTAGCAGCAGAGACAAAAAGAACATTCCTTAAATAGTGGTTAAACCAGATATCCAAAACCTACTGCTCAAGTCAGTTGGAACTCATTGTCAGTCACCCCCTATAACTACCCTCTAGAAAGACTGTAAATCTTGATGAATATAAACTACCAAATTTTTCTCCCTAAGAGCAGCTATTTGGTTTGAGCAGCTGACCTTTAAGTTAGCCAAAAAAACAATCCAACCCATGGCCCACAGAGTTGAGTCCAACTCATGGAGCTCTTTCATCAGTTTTCTGAGGCTATAAATCTTAGCAGGAGATTACCTCATCTTTATCCTACTGAATACGGTGTTGCTCTTCCTATTAGTGGCCCAGCATAGCAGAATGCTTAACCATATGTAACCAGGGCTCCTTGAATGGCAGTTAGGAAGGTAAAATAAAGCTGAAGAACTACAATTAATTAAATGAAAATAAATTTAATGAAATAGCCATTTGGAAGGTTGATCATTCCATAATTTGGTTTCAGGCAAAGTCATCTAGACTTTCTTGTCACCCTGCTCTGATTCCACTCATATTAGCTCCTCTGCCTTCACTCCTTTTTCCCCTTATATGTCAATCTCCTTAAAGTCCTCATAGTAAAATAGAGACTGCTCTTAATGCTTAACCTGAACTAAGCACTTATTAAATTAAAAAAATCTCTAATGCCCACAAAAGGGAAGGTACCCTGGTATATCCGGGACATTTTATAACAGAACATAAGACAAAAGATTCCCTAAATTCTGTTGCATATTATTATGAAAAAGAATGACATATTATTATGAAAAAATGTTTTCTTCTAGAAAACAATTACATACACTCAAAATATTTCAATTCTTCTGTTTATTAACTCTCAGCTTCAAGAAACTTTACAAAACATTGGCATTTAAAGTGATTAAGCTACTGTATTTTCTGGGGATCACTGATATATCACATTTAAATAAGCCCAATAGCCTCCGTTTGGAAATACTCTTCTTTGCTCAAGTATTTTCTCTTGCCATTCTCTCCCCCTTACCCCTAAATAATTTAGTGCAAATATTGAATTTTATGTCTTTGTTAAATTTTGACAACATAAAAAATATGACTACCATCTGATTGCTTTGCTTAATGCTAGCCTTTTTTATCTTCTCTAAGGCAGGAGTTAGGCCAAGGTCCTAAGCGGAAGCCTTGGCTTCTGTAGAGTCAGTGAGTCATGGGATAGTCACTGATCCCTTGGGGTTCAAGCCTGTTGGCAGTCCAACTGAGAGAAAGAGCTGCAGCTTCTGTAGCGAGATAGGGCCAGCCAACTGGATGACCAAAGATTTATTTCACTGGTCTTAATGTTTTTCTTTAGTATGACCTGAAGGTTTTATATCTCTTTAAACCTGTGCTTAAATGGTAATACAGCTGATAATGAAGTTTACTACCATGATGATGTAATCATCATCGTGGCCACTTCAGACCACAACGTCTGTTATTTCAAGTTATCTCCTGACTTCTGTCAACTCAAGACTTGTCTTTATACTACAAGGATTTACTGAAATGAGATTTTAAAGGTGTATTCATATCCGTCATACTGGGAGAAATAAGGAAATTATGGATTGTGTTAGTTTTGCAGAGTATAGAATGATCATGAAGGTGATTCTAGTCTTGCCCTAAACCAGAGTTTTCACATCAGACATCTAGTACAAAGGACAGTTCAAGGTAACCCAGAGTGATTCTCCTTCTGATTTCTCACCCTGAAATGCTTCCATAATAGCACCTAGGGAAATACATTTGTTCTAATAGATCAAGCAAATAAAATTTCATTTGGCCACAAAGTTTTTTATAAAATCTCAATAATCACGTAATCAATGTCTCTCATCTTCATAGGTTTCCATTTAAGAACCCCATGATTATCTGAGATGTCAAAATTATACATGCCTGGGCAAAATAACTATTGTTTATTGTTGTTACTGTTTAACATGACAGTCACTTAGACTATTTTGCTCAGAGTACAAACCAGTTTGCTGGCTTTTTAAAAATTCCAGAATAACCAAGCAATAAACTGACATGTCTATGGAGTGGTATTAATAAAAAGCGGAACTAAAAAAAATTCCAGAATAAATAAATCAGACTAATTTCAGGATTATTTTTTATACTTGTTTATTTACAAAATATGAACACATTGATTTTGAGGACAGATTCTTCTAATATCCCTCACTCCCCACCCATCCAATTGTATAACTCCATTGTTAATACCCTCTACCCCCTGATCAACATAATATAACCTTTACCACTAAACAGTAGACTATAAAATATCCTAACCATAATTTACCATAATGAGAAAGAGTAGACATTAGAAAGTATTGCATAAATAAGTCACCATATGACTAAGAAAGAAAACAAAAGACAAATTTACAAGAGTGAGAATCAGTAAATCAGCTTTCAAGTTCAATTATGAAAGGCAGTTTGTAATAGTCATTCAGTTAGCCATCAGTACCAACTCTACCCAGTCACTTCTGACTTGTCTCTGTCTGTGTTATGCAGAATTTTTCAGTGGTTCATTTTTTGGTTGTGGATTGCTGGCCTTTCTGTGGTGTCTCTAAGGGATCTTGAAACTTACAGTTAGTAGCTGAGCCTTTTAACTGTTTATATGACTCAGAGATATCTTTCACTTAACTAGAGAAGCAAAAATTGACAATTCCTTTTCAACTAATGAATCTTTAAAAAAAGATAATTTTATAATATTGAGACTAGTAATAATCAAGATTGGATCAGTGGGCCCAAGAGAAGACTAGCATGTTAGTCCTAGTCTTTAAGACAGTAAGTACCCAAAATCCAGGGATTTAACCTTCTCACTGTCCAAATCATCAATAACCATTGGGAAATCAATCAACATAGAGTTTAAAAAAAACCCCAACAAACCTATATTATTGCACACAATAAAACTGCAAGAGAAAAATACCCACCCCAAACCAAGAAAAGGCTTTTATAGTTGGAAAGTAGACAGTCTTCCCTCAAGAGACTAAAATCACTCCACACAGAGTCACAAGAGGATACAGGGAAAAGATATGCGATGAGGTAATTAATGGGAGGAAACTTTTTAAATATGGATGGCTGAGGTGATGCATGTTCATTTACTTCATTTATTCTATTTGTGCATTCCATGATCAATTCTGGAAGTATCAGGCTGTTTCCAAAATGCTTACAGCTGAGAATCCAGAAATTAACCCATGTATATATGGTCCCAAAATGACTGGAACAGCACATCAACAGAGAACTGTCAGAAGTGCAGGCTGGTTTTAGAAGGGGTTGTCAAACTAGGGATATTGTAGCTAATGTTAGATGGATCTTGGCTGAAAGCAGGGAATACCAGAGGAATGTCTATCTGTGTTTCATTGATTATGCAAAAGTGTTTGTGTGGATCACAACAAACTGTGGCTAACTCTTGAGAAGAATGGAAATCCCAGAACACTTGTTAAAGTGAAACCTATACTTGGACGAGGAGGCAGTCGTCAGAACCAAGCAAGAAAACATGGTTCAAAATTGGGAAGGGTGTACACAAGGGATATGTCCTGTCTCAATACCTTTTCAGCCTATATGCAGAACAGATTATCCGGGAGACTGGGCTCTATGAGAAGAAAAGTGGCATCAGGATTGAAGGAAGACTCATGAACAATCTGCGTTATACAGATGACACAACCCTGCTTGCTGAAACTGAGGAGGACCTGAAGCGCTTG
>NW_006399776.1:8586162-8598021 GCF_000299155.1 Elephantulus edwardii
CTAATGTTAGATGGATCTTGGCTGAAAGCAGGGAATACCAGAGGAATGTCTATCTGTGTTTCATTGATTATGCAAAAGTGTTTGACTGTGTGGACCACAACGAACTGTGGCTGACTCTGAGGAGAATAGGAATCCCAGAACACTTGATCATATGAAACCTATCCTTGGACCAGAAGACAGTCATCAGAACAGAGCAAGAAAGCACTGCATGGCTCAAAATAGGAAAGGGTGTACACCAAGGATGTGTCCTATCTCCATACCCTTTCAATCTATTTACAGAACAGATTATCCAAGAGGCTAGGCTATATGAGGAGAAATATGGCATCAAGATTGAAGGTAGACTCATCAAAAATCTGCATTATGCAAATGACAAAACTTTGCTTGCTGAAACTGAGGAGGACCTAAAGCACTTGCTGCAGAAGGTCAAGGACTACAGCCTTCAAAATGGATTGAAGCTATGAAAGAAGGCAGATTTTCCTGCTATATTCTGCCTACAAACCAACTCTCTTAAAATCTTCCCTTCTCTGCTTTATAGAACTAGAATTTCCCACCAGGGATTAGAGTCCTATTAGGCCAACTCAGCTTTCCCCAGTGGAAATTTTAAGGCTGTTGACCTTATTTCCTTGTGGGAAGAGAGAACTTAAAACCAGTCCCAGGGTGTATTTTTGTGAAGCAGCCTTCTTTAGGCACAAGTATGTAAAGCTTTCACACCTGCACATCATTTCAGTGGCCAGTTCTAATAATAGGAAACCAAACGCCACATGAACACCGACCGGGCAGAGAAACAAGCTAGGGAGAACAGACAAGTCTCGGAGAGGCGTCTCTAATGCCAGGGCACACATGGTGCCTTGGGCCATCCAAGGGAGGTGTGACACTGTTTACCAGAGAGAATGGTACTGCAGCCTGGCTCCCTACGCCCTGTCTGGCCCATGAAATTTTATCTAAATCACAGGAGGCAAAAACATATTACTCTGACCACAATTCACATTCCGTAGGAGGAGACAGGATTAGAACATTTCTATTCTTGCCCAATGCTGCTAAATTTAAAGTGATTTTAACTGCTACTACAGTCTTCCTTCAAAAGACCAAAGACAAGCATGATTTTCTAGTGGCAAATGCTCTGAAATCTCACCATGAGCTGTATGGTTGGGCAAAGATGAGAAGAAACAGCAAACTTCCAAAAGTCACAACCAAGGTTACTAGTAAGTCCATTTAAACATCTCCATTTGTGGCTTTATTCTCAACTTCATCTATCCATCTTTTCTTCTCTCTTCTCTTCTCTTCTCTTCTCTTCTCTTCTCTTCTCTTCTCTTCTCTTATCTTTCTCTTCTCTTCTCTCTCTCATCTATCTACTTATGAGTCTAATATACAAAAAACATAAAAGTGAATGACAAATAGCCCAATCCCCAGAAGCATACAGCTTAGTAAAGAAGTTGTTGTTGTTAAATGCCATCAGCTCAGAATCGACTCATAACTGACCCTCCTGCAGTTTTCAGAGATCGTATATCACATAGAAGGAGATTTCTCATTTTTATTCTAAGGAGCAGAAGGTGAATTTTAACCACCTGTTCTTAGATTGGCAATGAAACTACCCATTCACTAGACCACCAGAGTTCTCTAAAAGAGTTCCCATAAAGGAGTTTTTTGTTAGTGGGATATGTTAGGTGTCGTTAAGTATCTTATGACCAACAGATCTGAATCCTGTCCTATCTTGTGTCATCCTCACCATCTCTGACATACTTCAGCTCCTTACTGCTGTCATCATGTCATTCCATCTCATTGAGAGTCTCTCTTTCTCTCACTGTCCCCCACCCATTTCCAAGCATGATATCCCTTTCCAAGGAATCCTAGCAACAAAGCTCTACCATCCTTACCTCCAGGAAGAACTCTGGATGCACTTTTTTTCAGAAGAGACTCAGTAAATTGCCCTAGAGTGATGAGAAGTCAAAAAAAAAAGTGAGGAAATGTTGAAGTTAAAGAGGGGAACAGAAGATTTCAAAAGGCATCTTGAGAAGGCAAAACAAAATACTATAATGGAACATTCAAAGAGCTGGAGTTAGAGGATAAAAGAGGGAAGAATTTGCTCAGCATTTCTAAAATTTAAAAAAATGGGGAAAATCAATTCAAGCTATGACTTCCAATACTGAGAAATACTATGGGCATAAAGGAATAGGCAAATATAGTGGTTTTTCTCCATCAGATCAAATGTAGTGTTCTCACAGCTCCCTTCTTTACATTTCTGTACCTTTCCTCAGCCATTCTCAGAAAGCTCTGAAAGTCTTTCTTTTTATGTTTTGTTTTGTTTTGTTTTTTAAAGATTATCATTTTAAGGGGAGCTCTGGTGGCCTAGTGGCAAGGAGCTGCAGCTACAATCCCAGAGGTGCACGATTCTAATCCACCAAATGCTCTGCCGGGGAAGGAGGGACAATCTCCTCTTGTACCAATCAGATCTGATTTGACAGTACACTCACACAAAAATAATAATAAAAAAATTAATAAAGATTATCATTTTAAAGGTACTTCAAAGTTTCTGTCTGCTTCTTCCTTCAGGAAGCGCATTTAGATTTTTTCCCAGGAAAAGCACTGGAGGCATATCACAAAAACTTTAGAATTCTTTTACTTTTTCCTTTCCTTCCAGCCTTCTCATAACTCTACTCTCCACTATATTTCCCTTCCTCTCTCTCACTTTTCTCTTGTTAACCAATCTCTATTTCAGCATAGTCCACCAAGAGCTGCACCTGTCTGGTAGTTCAAATTCACCAGCCACTCAGAAAGAAATATGATCAATCTCCTCCCATGAGATTTAAAGCCTCCAAAAACCCTTAGACGTGAGTCAATTCTCATTATACAGTAATGGGTTTTGACTGAATTTACTTCAAATATTGAAGTTAGTTCTCACTTGATGGCAATGTTTGTTGTTGTTAGGTGCTGTACAGTCCACTACAACTTAGTGAAACTCAGAATTGTGGCAAGTAAGGATTTTTGTAAATTTTTGACTCTATGTAATTTTTAAAAAAACATTTTGCTCTCTTTGATTAGTGGTCTTAGGCAAATTAATTCAGAGCATCATTTTTCTACTCATTCTTGAAATAAATAAACTCTGTTGTCTTAATGGTAAAGAATTGTGCTGCCAACATAAAGGTTCACAGTTTAAATCCAACCACCTGTTCTGAGGAAGAAAGATGGGCAATTAATTTCCATGTGATACATTGCTTCTGAAAACTCACTGAAAATTCAGCTACAGATTGGTTCTGACTCTACACAAAACAACAATACATTTTACCTACGAGAGTTCTTATGGCCCTGTGGTAAGAAGCTGTGCTGCAATTCCAAAAGCACAGAACTTGCATTCACCAGCTGCTCCCCAGGAGAAGGATGGGCAGCCTCATCCTGTGCAATTTATTGCCTCTGAAAACCCACTGGAAGGTCAGCTATGGGTTGGTTCTGGCTCAATGGAACACAACAACATTTTACGTAAGTGAAAAAGCCAGTCTCTAGGTATAAGGAATGGCCATGAATTTACTGATCCACCTCTGAATATTCAGTGCCATGAAAGGAGGAATCCAGCAGTCCTAGGCCTATTCTAACCCCCGCCCAGCTCACTGTAGCTGACTGAGGACGGGTGCATGTTCTCACCTCTTACCTGGGACGGATTATAACTTCCTTCCTTCTCCTATACCTTTCCTCTTCTAGGCCTTGGCAAGGATTTGTTATCCTTGCCCATCTTTTGGGACCATAGTATTTCAATCTTAGCTCATTTTCATATATCTCCTTCTGTCCTCACAGAAAGTTAGAGTGCATTACCAAGGAAGAAGAAGGAAACATTGAAGAATTAGAATTACGATTGAGGTTTTGAGAGGATAACAGCTTGGAGAAAAGATTTTAAAATGACCTCTTAGAATAGGATTCTAAAATAGGCTAAACATCATTTTCATGGGGGGGGGGAACCCAACCCTAAAGGAAAGAATGTCAGTTACTTGGAGTTGTCAGCAAAGAATTCAGCGATTCTGAACAGCAGCCTTCTGCACTGGGAAGGAGCAGGTCCCTGGCCTGGTCTCCTGCCTCCCCAGGCACCCATTCTGGACTGACCCTGAAACAGGAGCCTGAGCTCCTGGCATATTGAAATTGCATCAACTGGAACCTTCATTTCTTTCCATGGAAAAGTATAGCAATGCGATTAGATATTGATTTAGTGCATTTCAAAGGAAAATAAATATTTATTGCAATAAATAACCATAAAATAGGTCTAATATTCAACTCTAAAAATATTCACATGGCCTGGAAAAATTCAGACGTTTCTTTTCCACTGTGTCTGGTTTTCAGTGGACTATATAAACAATTAGACATTCTGACCTCTAATTTGGATTCTGAATTGACTTACTACATGACCCTTGACCAAGCACCAGCCATGATGCGAGCCTTTCTCTACAAAATAGGATATTTCTCCCCTCTCTCAAAGGCCTTTGTCCTGAAGTAAATAACAAGAGGTTTTAATTCTTAAAAATATGCTGCTAAGTTTTTAATTGGATACCCAGCCTTTATTATCCAACAATCCTGAATAACTACATACACACATGCACACAGAGGCACACAATGCCTTAGATGCAACAAGCAAGACATTATAAAGATTTAAAAATAAATTACAGAAAAGAAAGAAGACAAATTGGAAAGTAGACACAATTTCTGTTCAATAAACAGACTTCAGGTATTTGAAAACATGCATAATACATAAATAAATACATAAATTTCAAAGATAGAACCTGCCACTTTTCAAAGATAAAAACTCAACTGAGTAGGCCCATCCCAATTTCCTTGAACAATCTCAGAATGCATTAACCTCTTTGGCCAGTGTTTTAGTTCCTGTCCATGTGCCTAACATATTACACTATTACCACATTGTGCTTGTTCACACTCTTTACAGAGTGTCTAGTGCCAATAATTGGCTCAATTAACGTTGTTGGTATACAACTCTCATCTTCCTATTATTCTATACCTTTATCCTCTGAACATATTTATAGTTTAGAAAATGCTACCAATGATGGTCTGCTCCACATGACCATTATTAATACTTGGCCAGGGATTTGCTCATCTGTCCTAACAAAAAGCACTTACTGAGCATCTCCATGAACACAGTATCTTTTTTTTCCCCCCTGGTAATCTTCAGTAGTTCTGTTTTGCCTCCTACCTGTCCACACAGTAATTCAACAGTGGTCAACAAACTTCAAGTGCAATTTTGCTTTTTTAAAAACTCAGAGCAGCAGCAATGACCTGGAAAACTATGATTTTATTGTATTGATAAAATTAATTAGAGATAGATTAATTGCTTAATTGGATTACACAAAGCATCTGTACTTCTGGGCCTATAGCTTCTTCCAAGGATCATAGAAATATGAAATATGTGTGATGATGTTTTTGGGGGGTTTTTTTGGTATTTTCAAGAGACTAAATTTTATTGCTAAACATTATAATTGTTTTTAATTTTTTTTTTATTTTAATGAAAATCTACAGAGATTTCGGAATTCCATTCATTCAGTCATTGTTGCACTTTTCTCCCAGCCCACCCCACCCCCCATTTGCTCCTCTCCTTGAAAAGCAAAAGAAAAACTCCTTCATTGGTACACAATCCAACCTCCGCACACCCACCAACCCCACCCCATCCCAAATATAATCCACTCTGCACTGAAGTCTATGAGGGAGAGAATAGTTTAAAAGTATTATATTTTAGGGCATTACGTTTATCATAAGAATACGGAATGAGGGTTGCAGAGTGATGATGTTTTAAAAAGAAAAGTTTTCCATGAACAAGAGAACGAAGGCTGTAGGGACCATAACTAAAAGTTGAGGCAGTGAATCTCTGAGAGATGCCTAGTTCTCTCTCTGCCAATGAGGGAAACTCAAATCTCAGATAAGTTCTAGACACTCCATGGTGGACGGTTCTCAGCTCTTAGGGCATGGACAATAGGAGTGCAAGTCTTTTGAAAGTCTCGGATCTTTATAGCATGGAAACACCAATAGTTAAAAGAGATAGGAATGCCTGAGAGGATTCTTAGTTTCTTATGGATGGGAGAGAGAGAGAAAGAGAAAGATGCAAATTTAGATATATTTATATATGGAGATATATAATACTACTACTCATTGCTAATGACTAATAGTACACTAAGAATGACAGAAGAATTAATGCCTTTGAATTTTGGTGTTAAGGGGGGAGTGCAGAATATCTCATGGATTGCCAAAAGAACAAACAGGTATGTCTTGGAGAAGATACAGCCAGAATGCTAAATGGAGGCAATGACAATATAGCTTAGTCTCACATACTTTGGGCATATTTCCAGGAAAGATCCTTTGCAGAGAGATACCATGCTTGGAGAGGTGGAGTGACAGCAAATACTCTCAACCAAATGGGTTGACATAGTGACTGCAGCAAAGGGCTTGAGTGTGTCTGAGATTGTGGGGATAGGACAGTGTTCAGATCAGTTGTTCATTGGCTAGTTATGAGTCACACTTGACTAGACAGTACCTATCAACAATAACTCATTGTCCTTAGGTTGGAACCAACACATAGCTAGCTCCAAGACTGTGAATCATACTAGAGAAGATTGCCTATGTATTTCCTAAGGAGACACTCATACATTCAAAGCACTAGAGATCTGTAGGCATAATATTAGCAGCAAAACTTCCAATGCTATGGACTCAACCACTATAGTTTTCTGTGGAGATATATGTTGATGTTGTGGAGTTGGCTATGACTCATAGTGATCCTATAAACGATGGCTCTGAAGCTTGCCCTATCCAACCTCACCATCTCCGACACCCCTCACCATCACTTTGTCAATCTATCTTGTAGAGGATCTTCCTCTCTTGCATTGGCCTTCCACCATTCCAAGCATGATGTATTTCAACAAGGACCAGCCCCTTCTGACAACATGGTCAAAGTATGTGAAACAGAATTTCACCAACCTTTCATCCAAGGAATATCCTGGTTTCACTTCCTCCAAGAAGAATTTGTTCCCTTGTCTATGTGATGGTCAATGCTCTTCTCTGGCACCACAACTTAAAGGTATCAATTCTTCTGTCATCTTTGGTCATTGTCCAGCTTTCAGATGCATATAGTTAAAGTCAAATAATAAGGGAAACATTTTAGATACTACCAGATACAGATAGTCCCCAACTTACTATGAAATTTCCCTCCATTATAAGTCAGTTCTGACATAAGCCAAATACCTCTTTTCTTTAAGTTTTCATTGTTGTTGTTGTTGACTGCCTTCAAGTCAAGTATGACTCAGAGAAACCCTATGAATAAAAGGCCTGAAGCCCCTCTACAACTATCAACACTTATCAAAGTTCATAGAGGTTTCTGGAGGCAAGTTGTTTAGGAAGTAGAAGCCATTCCTACTTCCATGCCTGTCATAGTATGTTATTGTTGTTATGTGCCACTGTGTCACTTACAATGTATAGTGACCCTATGTACAGCAGATCTGAACCTTTTCCTCTCCTGAGCCAGTCTCACTAATTCCAACACACCAACCCTCATTGCCCCAGTTATTATTCCTTTTATTATCTGTATATTTGTGTATCAAATCTTGATCTTTGAATATTTAAATATCTGAGAATGGTGTTTGAAGAATACAAAAAATTAGTGGGAAATGTATGTCTTTGTAACTTAAAAAAGTAAGTGACAATTTGAACTGTGTCTGTGTTTGTCCATATAGCTATTCGTCCCAGTGTGTTTATTTTTCAAAATGGCTTTCCTGGCCGTTGCTTAGTCTTTCACCATATGACTGGATGAGACTATGCTAATGATATGAATGAAGTGAATGGTTCCTTTTGAGTGAGAATGTTCAAATGGGATGTTGACTACTGATGAAGGTATTGTTCAGTTTTGCCATCCTGCCGGGGTTGAGTAGATTTCAAGGCAAAGAATCAGAGCTTAATACTAGCAAGAAAGAAGAATCAGGGGATGCATCATGTTTTCAGCAGAGACTGAGATAGCATTGTAAAAGCAGAGAATGAGAGACTGATGTAAGACAGAACTAGAGACTTCTGTCCCACAGAGTTTTGTTCAAGCTTGCTAGGGGCCTGGGGAGGAGACATCATAATTGGCAGGACTAATAGCTTTGTAACAATGACCTAAAGTCTCAAGGCTAAGAAGTCATCTGAGCACACCTGAGAAGCTGTCCTGACTGAAGAATTGTAACCTCTTTGCAACCTGCTAACTTCCCTAACAAACTCTCTTATTGTAAATATAATCCATGAGTTCTATGTGGCCATTGTAATGGATCAGCAGACTCATTAGCAGAACACTGAGTGCCCTGGGGGTGGGGTGAGGTGGTGGTTTATGTTAGAATTGGTAGTAGGTGTAGGGGCATGAGGACATGTCTGGTCTCATAGAGGTTGCATTTATTTGTGTTGTGGATGGGGACTATTACCCCTAGGAGAGTTAGTGGAAGGTCAAATGAGGTCACCACCATGGCACCTGAACTGATTTTAAACTATTTCTCTGTGAGATATATATAAGGTATATGCCAAGGATGAATCCTATCTCCATACCTTTTCAATCTATACATGAAACAGAGCATCCAGGAGGCTAGGCTCTAAGAAGAGGGACATAGAATCAGGATTGGAGGAAGAACCATCAACAACCTGCATTATGCAGATGATACAAACTTGCTTGCCAAAACTGAGGAGGACCTGAGGCATTTACTACAGAAGTTCATGGACTACAGCCTTCAATATGGATTGAAGCTTAACATCAAAGAAAACAAAGTTTCTCTCCACTGAGCCAATTGATCTTTATCATGATAGATGGTGAAAAGATTGAGATTGTTAAGAACTTCAGCTTGCTTGGCTCCACAATCAACACTCTTGGTATCAGCAGCCAGGAAATAAAAAGATGAATTGCATTGGGAAAATCTGTTGTCAGGGACTTCTCCAGAGTACTAAAGAGAAACAGTGTCAGTCTAGAGGCTAAGATGCACCTGTTCCAGGCCATGGTCTTCACAATTACTTGCTATGCCTCAGAGAGCTGGATAATGACTAAGGATGCCAGAAGGAGAATTAATGTCTTTGATTTGTGGTGCTGAGTAAGAGTATTAAATATACCATGGACTGCTAAGAAAACAAACAGGTCCATTCTAAAGATGGTGAAACTAGGATGTTCCTTGGAGGCAGGGATTTTGAAGCTCTGTCTGACATATTTTGGGCATGTTGTCAGCGGGAATTAGTCCTTGGAAAGGGACATCATGCTTGGAAAGATGGAGGGACAATGCAAGAGTGGAAGACCCTGAATGAAAGGAGTTGACTCAGTGATTGGAGTAATGGGGATAGGTGTATCAGAGACAATGGAATTGTCTTAAGATAGAGCAGGTTTCAGAGCTGTTAGGGTTGCTATGAGGTGGAGTGTACTAGAGGGCACATAACACAAGAACATGGTGGCCTTGGGGGTAAGGGTTACTATGCCAACCCAAAGGTATGTGGTTTGAATCTATCAGCTGCTCCAAGGATGAAGGCTGGACAATACCATCCAATGTGATTTCATGCCTTTGAAAACCCAGTGGAGAGTCAGCTATGAGTTGGTTCTGACTCAATGACATGTAACAACAACATGAAATATGTTAATTCCTTCTTTATATTCCTGGGTAGAAGAATTTTTTTTCTCCTGCTATTTAGAACACAAATAATAACAATTATCACATCTGGTTTCAATTTATAGTTGTCTAGAGAGCTTTTAAAGATCCTATTTCCTGAAATCCACCCCAAGAAATTCTGATTTAATTGGTCCTGGGTGGGGCTGAGACAACTATGGTTTTAAACATTTCACCAGGTGATTCTGATGTGCAGTCAGGGGTGGAAAACACTGAGCTATTGACCTAAAGAAGGGCATTCACTTATGCAGGTGTGAGGAATTAAGAAAAAAAATCATATACACCTCATATAAAGGCCTCCACACAGGAGCATCTGTGTGTCTGGTTTCCCTAGATATAACTTGTATATTATAAATGTTTTCTTGTTGTCAATGAAATTCGACAATTAACCCCATGCTTATGAGTGAATTGGTCATATATTTTATGCATTAAACTGTGACACTTTGCAAATAAAGTATGCTGTGACAATAAAGCAATCTGAGACACATAATCCATCCTGTTATGAGGGGTTTTTAAACATGAAAAAATTTAGACTTTTGAAATATAACTTACTGTCCCTAGAGCAGATTATTTTTCTCACTTCTGAAGTGATCATAATAATATTTTGTTTGAAAGTTAGGTCAATTTTAAAGTCTTATATGTAAATTTTATAAGTTATTATTTGGATAAAAGCACTTGCCATCATAGATTGAGATTTCAGAAAGTGTTAAATGAAAGACAGTGATATTTACCAGTCAGAAGTTTCTTTACTTTATAAAAATTATCGTGAAACTGATGTCAGATGAGTTAAAGGAAAACCTGGATGGAGGCCCTCTCAAAGGCATCCAGTGTCTTGGCCACGTGAGATATTATACATCTAACCTATAGAGCTCTTTTACTAAGCATCTTGACCCAGATATTTCTTAGGATGATGCCTTAAGGAGAATATACAATTCCAAGAGTAGAGTTGCAAAAATCTTTGATAACCATATCAAATATACCATGTTTTATAGATTATAAGATGTAGTACAATGAAGTGAAGAGATGGCCTTTGAAGATGACTACAACTAACTTCAATACTTTCTTAATGCTTCTTTTCCTGGTTAAATTGGAATAACGATACACTCCCCTAAGTTTGTTTGACAAAGCAAAGCATTATCATGTAATGTGCAAAGACTTGGAGTTATAAATCCAAAAGGGGAGAAAATAATAGTCTTTTTTCAAGCTGAAAGAATTGAAGAAAAAAATTGTTGTTTGGATTTGCAATACTAAAGAGTTCTGTTGGCAAAATATTGACTGATGCAGGAAGCATCAAAAGGCAGAAGGATTCTCAGAAGTCATTATAATGAAAAAAATTGGTTGATGCATAGCCATTTCGAGGGGTAGCACATGATTTTTAACTACTGATACTGAAGGAAGAAATCCAAGAATCACTGAAGGCATTGGCAAAAAACAAGACTTCAGGAATTGAGAGAATACCAAGTGAGATGCTTCAACAAATGGAAGCATGCTGGACATGTTCATATATCTATTTCAAACCTAGCCACTAGACTGAAGGAGCTCTATATTTGTGGACATTCCAAAAAAATTGATGATAGAATAAAATGAGCAAATGATCAAAAAATATCATCAACAGCAAACAAAAATAAAATCTTGCTCAAGATAATAAAAATATACAGCTGGAGGAATACTTGGTACAGAGCTGTCAGACCTTAAAGCTGGGTGCAGAAAAGGACCTGAAATAACAGATAGCACAGCTGACATCAAATGGATATTCAGTGAATGCAGAAGGTGTCAGGAATACGTTTACCTGTGTTCTAGTATGCCTAATCTTGAGAAAAATATGAATTCCAGAAAACTTAATTATGCTTACCTAGAATCTGCACATAGACCAAGAACATTTCAACAGACCAAGAGGATAGCCTATTAATTTAAATCAGGAAAGATATGTATTAGTGTTGAATCCTTTCAACATACTCATTTGGTTTTATACTAAGAAAATAACTTGAGAATAGAGACCATGTGAAGAAGAATATGGCATCAGCACTGAAGGAAGATTCACTAACAATTTTCAATATATAAATGACACAATCTTGCTTGCTGAAAATGAAGATGACTAGAAGTATCAAAGACCATACATCTTTCAGTAAGGATTATACTTCAACACAAAGGCAGTTTGGCACTTCCTCAAAAAAGCTGAACATAGAAATTCCATATGATCCAGCTATTCCACTACTTG
>NW_006399776.1:8599276-8603862 GCF_000299155.1 Elephantulus edwardii
GCATGTTGCTAGAAGGGGCAATACCTTGGAGATGGACATGATACTTGGAAGAGTGGAGAGTTGGTGAAGGAGAGGAAGACCCTCAGACAGATGGATTGACACTGTGACTGCCTCAATATGCACTAGTGTGTTAGGAAGTGTGAAAATGGCACAGGATAGGACAGGGTTCAGATCTTTTGTTCCCAGGGCTGCTAGGAGTCATACTTAACAGCACTTAACACCAACACATGTGAATAAGTAAGGAAAACTTAAGGAGAAAAATAAAGATAATTTATGTGTTTGAATTATAACACTGGTGAAGAGTATTCAATGCACCAAGGACTGCCAAAGAATACATAAATCTGTACTGGAAGAAATGCAGACAGAATGCTTCTTAGAAATGAGGACAGTGAAACTTGGTTGATAATTCGGGTATGTTATCAGGAGGGACCAGTCTCTAGAGAATGGCAGCATATTTAGTAAAGTAGAGGGTCTTTCTATGATAAAAAAGGAACACCTTCTATAAGATGAATTGTCACAGTGGCTGCAACAACAAGCTCAAGAATAGTAGAAATTGTGAAGACACTTCAGTTTTGGCCAGGACATCGTTCTCATGTACACGATGCCACACTGATACCAATTGGACAGCACTTAACAAGAACAAGGAATTATAAGAAGTGAAGTGGAAACCACAAGTTGAAGTTGACTTACCAGCATTGAACAGAAATATTACATGAAACCACCATGCATCTGTCACTCAGTTGAAAACTATGGTGGATCTGGTTGTCTACTTCTAAAATTTATTGTTGTTGTTAGACACTGTCAAGCCAGAACCAACTCATAGCGGACCCCTCAGCAGTTTTTCAGAAGCTGTAAGTCACATGGGAGGAAACAGCTCAATTTCCTCCCACATAGCCACTGGTGGATTCAAACCTTGTGCCTTCAGGATGATGATACAGTTGCTGACCACCAGGCTATGAGAGCAATAGAAAATTTAAGGATTGCAACAAATTTTTGTTCAATGTAGTCCTGAATATGGATTTCTAGGTTGGAAAACATACAGTAGCAATAGTCACAACAATGGACTGAAGCAGGCAATGCTTCAACCTGTTGTGGATAGAGTTGCCATAAATTGGAGTGGGCTCAAGAACAAGGAAAGCATATAAAAGATATACAGTGACTGATTGCTGTTGTTATGTGCGGTCAAGTCGCTTGTGACTCATAGGAACCCTATGTGGCTATGAAACCCACTCTATCCTGTGCCAACTTTACTGTCTCTGACACAGCTATCTTCATTACCCCAGTCACTGAATGAATCCATCTCATCGAGAGTCTTCCTCTCTTTCTCTGTCCCTCTACTCTTCTAAGTATGATGTCTCTCTCCAAGGACTGGGTCCCTGCAGCCTGGATTCACCCTCTCCATGATCAACCTGTTTGTTCTACTTTCACTCTATGGTATATTCAACACTCTTCTCTAGCACTACAACTCAAAGGAATTAATTCTATCATCCCTAGACATGGTCCAGCTCTCTGACACATAATACGCAATTGTGAAGACTTATGGCCTGTATCAGACACACCTTAGTCTCCAGACTGATGTTGTTCTTCAGTACTCTGGAGAGGTCCCTGACAGCCAACTTTCCCAATGCAATTCGTCTCTTGATTTCCTAGCTGCTGGTACTAAGAGTGTTGACTGTGGAGCCAAGCAAACTAAAGCTGTTAAAAATCTCAGTCTCTTCACCATCTATATTAATGGTGCCAATTAGCCCAGTGGTGAGAATCTTTGTTTTCTTGATCTTGAGCCTCAATCCATATGGAAGGCTACAATCCTTGACCTTCTGCAGCAAGCACTTCAGGTCCTCCTCAGTTTCAAGTAGGATTATGTCATCTGCCTAAAATAGGTTATTGATGAGTCTTCCTCCAGGGCTGATGCCACATTCCTCCTCATACAGCCCAACCTCCGGGATGATCTTTTCTGCATATAGATTGAAAAGGTATGGAGACAGGATAAATACTGTTCAGGTTGGTTTTGGATAATTTTCAGCAGAATCTTGCTTGCATGTGATATTTTTTGATAATATCCACAATCTGTCAGGTCACCTTTCTTTGGAATGGAAACAGATATAGGTTTCTTCTAGTCAGTTGGCCAGGTGATTGTCCTCCAGATTTCTTGGCACAACTTGGTAAGTGCATCCAGGGAACCATGTGTTTGTTGAAATATGTCAGTTGGTATCCCATCAATTCCTGGGGACTTTCCCTGCCCCCCAATTCTTTCAGACCAGTTTGAATTTCTATTGCTATTATTATCACCACTATCAGCTCCTGAGCCTAATGACAACCCAAGAAATTAATATTGTTTTGTTGTTGTGCATCCTTGAGTCAGAACCAACCCACATGTGACAACTCAGTTGGTTTTCAGAGGCAGTTACAGGGGAAGAGGTTGCCCTTCGTACCTCAGAGCAGTCAGTGGACTAAAATAGCATGTCTTTGGGATTGCAGCACAATTTCTTAAAGCACGTAAATCATGAGGCTAATACATTTAACAGTAGGAAGAAGAGGAGCAAGAGAAGAAAGAAAAGGAAAATGATGCTCATTTTATAAATGTGGATGGATGCTGATGGATGATTGACATTTTACCTTTTGGTTTAAAATATGTTTGATAACTTTATTATGTGACTCATTGTTATGTACACTTCTACACTTTCTCATTAACATTGAAGCAAGGCAGCGTGGCTTGCACTATGCTGGCTCAAGACTATCCCTAATGCCAGCCTGCTATATAGTGGATATCATATAAAATTGCATTCCTGTGAATAGAAACCACCACTGCTCTATTTCTCTCTGCAGTCTTGACCTTTTGGTTTTTCCTAACCTTCTTGTTCATGCTCATTTTACTTCCATGTGGTACAATCCTTGACATTTAACTACAGAGTGAGCTATCTCCCAACACATTTAAATAATTTATTTGCAGTATTAAAGTGTTTTTATTACCTAAGCCCAGATTAGGTTGAGCTGTTCCCTCATTTCCAATATAAAAGAAGTCATTGAGAGAATAGTTGAGTATTATTCCAGGCACAATGGAGTCATTGCACTGGCATGCAAAAATGCAGTGATCCACACAGATGGAAGACAGAGAATGTCAGGGGAAAGATGACAGCTGAGGCCTCCTCAGCTGAGGTCAGATAAGACCAACAAAAATGTGCCCTTTCCTTTACCTTATTCCAAGGATGCAAAGCAGAGAAGATGATGGTCATTGAATTGGCACTTTAGAAAATCTAAATTTCTTTGCTTATGAGTCTTGATATGTTCCTAACAAAGGGATAGCCTGACTACTTGCTGGGAGGAGTTGACTGGGTGAATGCTGTTATAAATGAGTTTGAAAAAAAAATGAGTTTGAATCTCTAAATCAGAAGGGCTTAGTAGGTGCGCCAACCAGAAGAACATCAATGTCTGCATTCTGAGAAGAACGAAGATTATATATATATATATATATATATATATATATATATATATAGTCATAAAGAATATTTCACTCTGATTAAATTTGAAGTTCCAAATATTAAAACAAATGTGAATCTAAGTCTTTGGTGTGACACAGTGTTTTATAATTTTTCAACTCACTGGGCTCTTCGAGTTCATTTCACAGATAACATTCAGAGGGATAGATTAGTTCATATGCCCTGAGACTGGAGTGCAAATTCAGACACTTAACCTGAGGATATTGTTGTTGTTATGTGCCATCAAGTCCCTGTGACTCATAGTGATCCTCTGTACAACAAACAGTTCTGAAGCCTGCCCTGTCCTGAGCCAGTCTCACTGACTCCAACACACCTATCCTGATTGCCCTAGTTACTATATCAATCCATCTCATTCAGAGTCTTCCTTTCCTATTCTGTGTAAGCTGAATCTCTCATTTCCTTCAAGTATATTGCATAATGAAGAAGCAGAGTGAGCAAAGCCAAACAGCCAATATATTTGGGGGTTTCCAGTAAAAAAACAGTTGCCAACAGAACTTTGAGGTCTGTGTAGAGTGGAACCTGTGCTCCCTTTAGGCCAAACATGATCACAATAGGACACTGACAAGCCTAGTTCCCTGAGTGGGCTAAAGGAGTTATGGTCAGCTACTCTGTGGCTTAGTGGTAAGGAGTCGTGCTGCAAAGCAATGACACACAGTTTAAATCCACCAGCTGTTCTGCAGGAAAAAGATCGACAATCTCCCATGTGGTTTACAACCTCTGAAAAAGCTCTGGAGGGTTAGCTATAAGTTAGTTCCAATTTGACAGTACATAAAACAACAGAATTTCTATGGAGAACACGTCCACTTTGACACATATAGAGTAACCAGAAGTTGAAATTGACAGTAAAACAACTGTCATGCCTGATTTAACATTCTCATGTCTCTTTATTCCCTTCCTAAATCCTGTCTTTCCTTTCCCTTTCCTCTTCCTAGCTTCATATACACATATACATACATACACTCCAGAACTAGATGCAAATCTAATGGCAATTTCATACCAGCTTTTTTAAAAAAAAATAATTTTAATGAACATTTACAGAGAATTTGGATTTCCATTCATTCATTGCTGCACTTCTCTACTTGCCCAGCC
>NW_006399776.1:8604417-8613390 GCF_000299155.1 Elephantulus edwardii
GCAAATAGAGATACCATTTGACCCAGCAATTCCACTACTGGGAATATATCCCAAGGAGACCATAACTGACATCCAAGCAGATATATGCACACCCATGTTTATCGCAGCTCTGTTCATACCAGCTTTTAACTTACCCAAATTACCAGGTTCCCATTGCCATGTGCTAAGGTACCAGAAGTTTCCTGGTACCACCCAGCAATTCAGAGTGGTTACACTGGTAAGATGTTAACTGGAGTGTGCCTTATGAAATCCCCTTTCTTAAGGCTTTTTAACCTTCAATAATGAGTACCTTGGTACTGAAAATCAGGTCAAGGAATGGAGAAGAGATTCAAAATTAAATGTGAAAAGAAAGAAGTAAAACATCCACTGTCAAATCATGTAGCAGGAAAAACAGAAACAGCAAACAGTAGTCAATGATATTTGTTATAGGACCATCACTAAATATTTACTTTGTATGTACTAGGCAAGTACATGCTAGGAGTTATATATGCATACTGATTGGAAATAACATGAAAATTACAGTATTCATTTGTGCTTTCTTGTTTTAATTTTTAATTCCAAATTGATTCTTGTCTGTCTTTATAAAATTCTCTATGATTTGGTTGTCTCATATTTTGATGATAGAAATAATCTACAGAATCAAAATTTGAGTTAACAGCATTGTGAAAATTGAACATAGGAAAACCCTCCTTTCCTGATCTTTTTATTCATCCCTTAAACAGGTACCTCAATATTCTCTTTATTAAACATAACATGTTGTTGCTGTGTACTGTTGAGTTAAAACCGACCCATAGCTGACCCTCCAGCAGGTGTTCAGAGGCAGTTAATTGCACAGGAGGAGATTGTTGACCTGCAGAGCAGCTGGTGGCCTCGAACCTCCTGTCTTCAGGATTGCAGCACAGCATCTCATTACACTTTCATAACTCATCAAATTTGCTTCCTGAGGGCACTTCTCACTTAACTTCCTTTGCTACTTTCTTGTAATCTTCCATGCTTTCATTCACTCAACAAATACATATGTGCAATGAATATAGTAGTAAATAAAATTGATATATTGTTGTTGTTGTTGTTGTTATGTGCTGTTGAGTTGCCTGTGACTCATAGCAACTCTACATACAATAGCTCTGAAACTCACCATATCCTGAGCCAATCTCACTGCTACCTCCATTCCCTGATCTGTTGTGCATATTGATTGAAAAGGTAAGGAGACAGGATGCACCTTTGACACATTTCTTTCCTGATTTTGAATCATGAAGTATTTCCTTGCTCTATTCTGATACAGGTTTCGCATGAGCATAATCAACTGTTCTGAGATTCCCATTTTCTCTCAAGGTTAGCCACAATTTATTGTGATCCACACAGTCAAATGCCTTTAAACAGTCAGTAAAAAATATAGACACTCTTCTGGTACTCTTTGCTTTCAGCGAGGATTCATCTGGCATTGGTGATGTCGTTAGTGCCTCTTCTAAATCAGTTTGTATTTCTGGTAGTTCTCTGTTGAAGTATCGTTCCAGTCATTTTTGGATATTTTTTCAGCATGATTTTGCTTGAGTGTGATTTTAGTGATATTGTTCGATAATTTCCACACTGTTGGGCTAACTTTTTTTAGAATTAGAGTAAATATGGATCCCTTCCAGGCAGTTGACCAGGTAGCTGTCCTCCAGATTTCTTAGTACAGCCTGGTGAGCACATCCAAGGCAGCATGTTTGTTGAAATATGTCATTTGGTATTACATCAATTCCAAGGGCCTTGTTTTTTTACCAGTTCATTCAGAGCAGTTTGAACTTCCTCCTTCATCACCATTGTCTCTTGATTATATATTATTTTATAAAATTCTTCTGTATTAGCCTTTTTTAATGCTTCCTGGATCATTCACTATTCTGCCCAAAGCATCTTTAAGTATTGCAACTTGAGGCTTGAATTTATTCTTCAGTTTCTTCACCTTAGTAAATGCTGAGTAAATTCAGCCCCTTTCATTTTCCAACTCCAGCTTTTTTGCACATTTCATTATAGTTCTTTTCTTTGTTTCCCCAAGATGTCCTTTGAAAGATCTGTTCAATGCTTTTTAATTTTTTTTAATTTTAATTGAGAATTTAAGGAAAGTTTATAGAGAACTCAGATTTCCATTCATTCATTGTTGCACATTTTCCTTCCTAGCCATCCAACCAGTTTGCTTTTCTCTTTCAAAAAAGAAAAAATATTTGATTGTTGTACAATTCCCCAAGTCCCTGCTCCCATCAAGTCCACTTTGCTATGCACGCAACTCTTATTTTGAACTGTTGTCATGCAAATACTACCTAATCACATATTCCTTTTAAACAGTTCTTTCCCTCATCTGTTTCAATTCAATGTACATAATTTATCCCCTCTTTTCTTAGTCCCCATTCTCCAACTCCCATGTCAGTCCCGTTTGTAACAGTAGCATTATGCAGCATTTGTCCTTTTATAACTGAGATAATCACTCAGTATAATGTCCCCCAGGGTCACCAATTTTGTATAATATTTTATGAGTTCCATGTTTTTTAGTTCTGCATAGTATTCCATTGTGTGATTATACCACAGCTTCTCTATTTATTCATTTGTTGATGAGTATTTGGGTTGTTTCCATCTCTTTGCTATTGTGAACAATACAGTAATAAACATAGGTAAGCATATATCTGCTTGGGTGACAGTTCCGGTTTCTTCAGTGTATATTCCCAGTAATGGAATTTCTGGGTCAAATGGTATTTCTATTTCCAACTTATTTGAGAAAGCATCATACTGCCTTCCATAGAGATTGCACCATTTTACACTCCCACCAACAGTGAATAAGGGTTCCAGTTTCTCCACACCCCTCCAGCATTTGTTGTTTGCTGCTCTGTTGAATTTTGCTATTGTTACTTGATGAGATAATATCTCATAGTTGTTTTTGTTCAGCTCTTTTACGTCCTGATTTTTTCCTTTTGCTTTGACTTCTTGGGACTCATGCAATATTCAGTCTTTTCTGACATCCATCTCGGTCATCTTGTTCTGTTTATCTTAACCCTTATTTAATTAAAGAAAGAGCTGTTCAATAAAGATTGTAAATAAACAAAACTACCTCTTTCTGTCAAGTAGGAAGGAATAAACACATAGCTGACCCACGAGTGTTCTACTGTAGCTTTAATCTCATAGGAGGAGGCTGCACATCTTTCTTCTGTGGAGCCACAGGTACACACAGCCTTTGAGTTGCAGTTAGCAACTTCCTGTGGACTGCATTACTAGAGTTCCCTGCTAAACACAATGTATTCTATATTTCACGGTAATGCATTACAAAGGTCAAATACAGGTGAGGGACAATGTTTGTTATGTGTTTGCCAGCTTAGAGTGACAAGAGGACGATGCTTTAGAAGAGGACTAGTCTCAATCCTCATACCCAGTGGTTATAGAGCATGTAATATGATCATTTGTATTAGGTAGCTCTAGTGGCCTAGTGGTAGGCAGCTGTGCTACAATATGGAAGGCATGCAGTTCGAGGCTACCAGCTGCTCTGCAAGAGAAGGATGAGCAATCTCCTCCTGTGCAATTAACTGCCTCTGAAAAGCCACTGGAGGGTCAGCTTTGGGTCCATTCTGACTCAACACTACACAACAACATTTTAAATTAGGTTTGAACTGACCTACAAACAACTTCCAACATGCTTTTGGACACCAGATCAAGAAAAAGAAAAGGTACTTAATATGTTCCTTGTCACTGTAAATCTCTTGGTGGCACAGTGATTAATGAAGTTAAGAGTAGCTTGAAGCCACCAGTCTTTCCACCAGTCTTTGTCTGTGAGAGAAGCAAAAAAGTAACAGGGATAAAAGATACCTTTGTATATGTTTTGCCATTTCAAACAGAGTACATGTCTAGAAGGCAGAAATCAACAGTCTAAATCGTCATACACTCTAAATTCAATCTCCACTGAAGTCATTGGCAACCAACAAAGTTCCAGAAAATGACAAGATACCAACTGAGATGTTTCAACAAATGGATGAGATTGTAAGCACTCCCTTACATAGGTTAGGGATTTAGAAGGAGGCTACTTGAAGACCAAACAAATAGACAAGGTCTTTATTTGTGCCTCTTTCCAAAATAATGATCCAAGAGAAGATATAGATTTGTGAACAATATTATTAATATCACTTAAAAGTAGAATTTTGCTGAAGACCATTTAAAAATGGTTCCAGTCATACAAGGAATATCAGAAATTCGAGCTGGGTCAGAAAAGGACATAGGACAGGATTATTAATGCTGATGTCAGATGTCAGTAAGATGATTATTGACTATATAGAGGTATTCAGTTGTGTGGGCCACAACAAATTATAGGTAGCCCTAAGAATAGGAACTTTAAAAGACTTAATCGTGCTTGTGTGGAAATGTAAATAGACCAGAAGGTTCAAACAGATCAAGCAGATAATTAATGTTTTAAAATTGGAAAAGATGTGCAGTAGAGTTGTATGTATTCACATTACTCAACCAATCTGTAGGCTGAGAAAATAATCTGAGAAACTAGTCTATATAAACTTTTTCTCTTGCCTGAAAGCTGTGAGGAAGACTCACCCCTTTTCCCCTCAAGCCCACCCTTGAGGTGCAAGGCCACTAATGTCAGCAGCTTGGCTCAACAGATAACAGAGAGAAGGAAAAGTCCGGACTCTAGGACACATAGGCCCTAAGGCTAGAAGAGAGGCTGGCCTTAGTAATGAGTAGCTGCTGGATCAAGTGATATTTCCTGTTGATTTTTGTTCTGTGCCATCGAGTCACCTATGACTCATAGAGAACCTATGTACATTAGCTCTGAACCCTGCCCTATCCTGAGCCAATCTCATTGTTTCCAATAAACCTAATCCTATTTCTCCTGTCACTGAGTCAATCCACCTCGTCCTAGGTCTTCCTCTACTGCGCTGCTCTACCACCCTTCCAAGGATGATGTACCTCTCCAAGGACTGGTCCCTCCTAGCCACATGCCCAAAGTGTGTGAAACAGAGCTTCAAAATCCTTGCCTCCAGAGACTAGCTTGATTTCACCTTCTCCAAGACAGATCTATTTGTTCTCCTGACAGTCCACAGTATATTCAACACTCTTCTCCAGCACCACAACTCAAAGGCTTTGATCCTTCTTCTATCATTCTCAGTTATTTCCCAGCTCTCTGATGCATAGCAAGTAATTGTGAAGACTATGGCCTTTATCAGGCACTTCTTTGTCTCTAGACTGGAATAGTTGTTCTTCATTACTCTAGCGAGGTCCCTGACAGCAGACTTTCCTGTTGTTTAGAGACTATAAAATCCCAGCCCTGCCCTCACTCAGAGCTGATGCTATTTTTGGCCTCATCCTGCTTGCACACATGTGTTTATTAAACAGTTGTTACCACATATGGCCTCTAGTGCTGTTTGTTGACACATTCTCTAAGTTCAAACCAATTGAGGAACTGGAACCAGAAACTTTGACCTGGTGCCAAAACTCGGGAGATGATAGGGTTTATGGATGACCCCCATCTACTCAGGAATACAGACCACAGCAGCCAGACAAAGGAAGCAATTGGACCTCCAGTAGCCACCCGTGCGTTCACACTGGTCACTAATCTCTCCTACTGTTAAGTCTCCCTCACAAGGAGCTCAGCTGATACAGAAAAACTCCTCCATGGCCTTTCATGATTTTTTATCCCTGCCAAAAACCCGAGGTTGGTCCAAGAAGGCTCTGGCATGTGTCAAGCACCCACCGATCATTTGGTCCTAGGAGGACGCCTCTAGCCATTTGATCTCCTGTTCTGTGAGCAGAAAAAGGTGATGGTGATTGTCATCTCTTTCTATCATTTCCCCTGGCTCTCCTAAATGGCTCCCCTTTTTTCTCTCTTTGTCTAAGCTCACCCTCCAGTATAGGAAACACCCAGTCTTTCATTCAAAAACCAATCCCATGGGCTGCCTTATTAAAAAGATACAGATCCTGATTCTTAAGCAAGATATCCTCCCTAAATGCCTTATCTTCTTTTACAATTCAATCTAGCCACAATATGAATTTCAAAATGGGCCAAAATGGCTCACAAATAAAACTGTCAATCCTGTAGTTTTAACTAACCTAAATAATTTTTCCAGGTCACTGGGAAAATGGTCTGAAATTCCTTATATGCAGACCTTCCTTGCACTCAGATCACAACCAGCACTTTGCATCTTTTGCTCTCTTGCCCAAATCCTACTTTACTCTCATCATCCCTCTCTCCAACCACCTCCTGTACTGTTACTACCCACTCCCTGTCCCCATCACTCCCTTCTAGGCCCAGCCAGTTTACTCTATCACTTTACACCCCTATCTATCCTTCATTCCTTTCTATCCTCCACTAGCAGCCTGACTCCCATCTGTTCTCTAAAACCTCAGCAAAACTCTCCTCCAGACTCTTTGTCTTCTCCTGCTCACACCCACTCAAGTGTTATCTTTGCCCATGTTCCATCCTCTTTTTAGAACCTATGTTAAAGTGCCCCCTTTGGGAAGTAGCAGGAACAGAAGGTATTGTTAAGATTCACTTTCATTTTTCTCTCACTAGCCTCTCTCATTATCAACCAAAGGGTCAGCTAATTTCCAGAAGATTCTACTTCTTTTATTAAAGAATTTTTGTACCTTAGCCAATCTTATGAACAAACCTAGCATGGCCTCCCAAAGGCTCATAGTTCACATCCACCAGCTGTTACACAGAAGGGTGAGAAATCTTCTCTAATACGATTTACTGCCTCTGAAATCCCACTGAAGGATCAGCTATGGGTCTGTTCCAACTTAATGGCAACTATAAAACCAGTTTTGGTAAATTGGCAAAACATATTGAATGGACTACCAAAAGCACCAAAAAAAAAAATTCAGTCTTTGAGGATGTTTAGCAAGAAAGCTTTATAGAAGCAAGGAGAGTGAGACTTGATTTCACTTACTAGGAGCACATAATCAGGAAGGACCAATCCCTGGAGAAGGACATCATGTTTAGTAAAGTAGAAAGTCAATGAAACAAAAGGTAGACATTCAATGACAGGAATCACAGTAGATGCAACAGTAGACTTTATATTATAAATCATTGTCCTTGTTAGAATCTCTCCATTCATCTTTGCATGTTTAATTTTACCCTTAACCAAATATTCACTAGCTGCTGTACAGGAGAAAGATAGGAAATCTCCTCCCATTTGATTTACAGCCTCTAAAAATCCAGTGGACCATCAGTTACGAGTTGATTCTGATTTGATGGCTAGCAGTGAGTGACATACTTTGAGCAATGATTATTATAATTACTTTGTTAAACATGAAAATAGAAGCACTATCATAATGTTTGATGGTTTATGAGTTCACTTTTAAAGAAAATCACCCTTTAGATTTTGAAAACATTTCCAAACACCTTTCTTTTTTTTATTTTCAAAACCTCAATCTCAGGTGATAGTTTTTAGTGATTTAATCCATATGTTTCTAATTTCCATAAAGTCAAGTCATTCAAGAGATTCTCCAAGATGGTAAAATTAAAGATGAAAATTTTATTAATGAGTCTTTTTTTTTCCCTATTTGTGTTGGTCTGGAATAAACCAATATTAGAGAGTTGGAAATAACTCCAGAGCTTAGTTTTCTTCTACTTTAATATCAGTTTTATCCAAAACCTACTTGTGGCAATATACTTTGGGATAGATGTTTTCTTTTGTGTAGAATCATTCTTCAATTCACACAAAGCTGAAATATAATCTAGGTTCTGGATGCCTTGGCAACTCTGCTCATGTAAATGGAATAATGTTTCCTAGTTGAAAGTTTACATTACAGGGACATGTTAGTGAGTTAGGTCTACACTAACACTATTAGAAAGCAACTTCTTTTCCAGTCCATCAGCCACATTTTCTGAGAGACAGAGCTATTGATGAAGTAGTGAAGTAAAGAATGTTGCTATTATCTGTAATTCTTGTCTAAACCTTCCAACTCCTTCATGCCAGCTATTACCACATCTATTACAGTTAAATATCACTAAACTAAGAGTGTTAATCCGATAACTGAGTGACAGGCAGCACTTCATTTCCACTGCATACTGTTTTTTGTCCTTCACATTGGTTTATGGCTGGCTGAGGAGACTGATTTTCTCTCCTTTTCCAATATCTTTATTTCTGTAGATTGGATTTTTAGAGTATAGGCTGGACTCCAGAAGAAAAAAAAAGATTTGTTAGAAAATGTATTAATTTTAAATAAAAATATTTCAAGGTCTACTGTGTTTATGAAAGAAGTACAAGTAGTACAAGTAGCTAAGGACTCACCTGCTGATCTAAGTTCAGTGGCTTGAACTTAGGAGATGTTCTTTGAAAGGTTCAATTTATTTCCATAAAATATTACAAACTTGGGAACCCAATTGGATAGTTCTAGTCTGTTCTTCAGGTTTGCTCATAGTCAAAATTACCACAAAGGCAAAGGATTTAGCTTGTGGATGTGGTACACATGGGACTGTGATAATCTCTCTAGTGTTTGTCATATACTGTGCTTCCACCCTATTGGCTTTAATTTTCTCATCTCTGTCTCATTTTCTGCCTAGGAACTATGTGCATGACATTCATTCTGCCTAACTACTCCTTTCTCTTTTACTAATATCACAGATATTGTTAGCTGTCACTGAGTCAGCTCCTGACTCACAGCAACACCATGTACAATTGGAATGAAATGCTGTCTGATCCTGCATCATCCCAATGAAAAGCTGTAGCTATGATACTTAACAGTTTCAATGGATCTTTTATATTAAGATGGACTAAGAATAAAAATCTGTACATCTACTTATGAAAGTACTTATTACTTATTTGTCAATGAAAACCACATTTCTACAAATAGACACAATACTATTCCCAGATGACTCCTTTTTATTACTTAGTGCCTCATATATATCTATTTCAGAAAGGTCTTAAGTCACCATTCTGTATAAATTATTCTTGTGCCTTCATATAACATAATGATTTGTGATGGAATATCCATTTGGTTTTTTTT
>NW_006399776.1:8617130-8620192 GCF_000299155.1 Elephantulus edwardii
GAAGTACAAAGGACCTTTTCCAAGAACATTACAAAACATTACTACAAGAAACAAAAAGAGATCTTGAAAAGTGGAAGAATATCCCTTGCTCATGGATAGGAAGACTCAGTGTTGTGAAAATGGAATATCCATTTGTGTTCCCTCCTCTTAATGCAAAATTGTTTACACAAGGGGAATAACTGAATGTGTTTTACTATCACTGGACACCCAATGTTTTTAAAACAGGATCTGATATATGGCCAGTATTCCACAAAGAACCCATTGACACAGTTGCCTGTTCATATCTTAATCTGATGGATTTTTAACTAGCAGCATGTTTATACTGAAAAGACAAATTCCATGAATAAATCTTCCATATAAGTAATTATTCCTTTGCAGATTAAATAAAAGCTTCCTGGTAATCTTTTGAGACATTTCTGTGAAATTAGGCCAAAAATTATGTGTCATACAACTTTTTCCCACAAAATTCATTTGTTTTTACATTATGTTCACTCCACAGTAAGAGGATTGGAAGTTATTCCATCTATGTGGAATAAAAGATGTAATGACTAAACCATACTTTTTATATCATTTCATGGTAACCATCTCTTTGAATAGTCCATTTCTCTAGTATTTGCTATTAACTATAATTAGCAGATGTGAATAAGCTTCTAACATTTCTATATATGAGCTAAAGAAAGTTTTAAAATGTCAGAAATAGTTTCAAATTGTTTCAGTCATCCTTTCCTGTTTGGATGACCTGTGTTCTTTTAATCTACTAGTAAAAGTAGTAATATATTTAAAATGTCTGACTAAAATACAAGACTTTGAATTTAATATTACTGGGAATTAATAGAGAGCTCTGATGGCCCAGTGGTAAGAAGCTGCACTACAACTTCAACTACATGCTGCTGGAGTCCACCAGCTGCTCCACAGGAGGAGGATGGACAATCTTCTCCTGTGTGAGATTTTCTCCATTGCCTCTGAAAACCTGCTGGCAGTCAGTTATGGGTTGGTTCTGATTCAACAGCACACAATAACAACAATCTTAAGTTTTAAATTTATCAGTTTTAATGAAATAAAAAATAATATCAAATACCTTCATAGTAATGAAGGAAGATGTTCAAGCTGCACTGGCAAAAAATAAAGTCCCCGGAATTGGCTATCAATTGACATATTTCCGTAAACAGATGCAGCAAGACATTTGGATGGCAGCTGCTGGCCCAGCTGATTAGAAGGGATCTCTATTTGTTATTATAAAAAAAAAAAACAACAAAGAAAAATTGTGATCCAACAGGATGTGAAAATTACTGAGAAATATCATTAGTACCATAGCAAATAAACTCTTGCTAAAAATCATTAAAGTTCATTGCCAGAGAACGTCTACAAATTCAAGCTGAATTCAGAAGAGGCCCTGACATGAGGAATATTATTGCTGATGTCAGAGGGATTTTTATTGAAAGCAGAGAGTACCAACAAAATGTTTACTTGTGATTCATTGACTATATAAAGACATTTGACAGTGTGGATCATAATAAATTGTGGATAACACTGAGAACAATGGGAATTCCAGGACACTTAAATGAGCTCATGGGAATACCTATACCTAGGCAAAAAAATAAACACAAAACTGTTTGAACAGTGAACACTGCATAGTTTAAAATCAGGAAAGGTGAGTGTCAGGGTTATGACCTTTCTCAACGCCTATTCGATTTGTATGCTAAGAAAATTATTTAAGAAGGCTGTATTATATGAAAAAGAATGTGGCATCAAGGTTGGAGAAACACCTATCACCAACCTGCATTATGCAGATTATACAACTTTACTTGCTAAATGTGAAGAGAACTTGAAACCTTCTAGAATGAGAAATTTTGGTACATACTCGGCACTGGGCTGCCAGAAGAAAAACAAGCATAACCAGAGTATTTCTTGAATGCAAGGACAGTGTCAGACTTCAGTCTTTTCAGTTATTTTGGATAATTTATCAGGAGAGTCATCATGTTTGTTGAAAAGAGTATCAGAAAAAAAAAAGGAAGACCTTCAAGTGGTAAATTGACACAGTGGCTATAATCGGCTCAAACAGAGCAAGGATGGTGATGATAGTATAGAATCAAGTAGTGGTTTGTTCTGTTGTACAGAAGGTTGCCATGAGTTGGAACAAAATGGCACATAATGAAAAATCTAGGCAGAAGGTGTCTATATGACCAACCACCGATGATTATCAATGGCAGGCATTTCACATACTTTGTCACAGCTCATTTCTGGAGAAATTAAGTGTGTTTGATGTGACTCAGGGAGCCCAGATGGGTATGGAGCTGCACCTCCAACCAAGACAGGCTGTTCGAATCCATCAGGTGCACCACAAAAAGAAAGATGGGAAATTTGCTATTTGTTATGAACTGTCAATTCAGAACTGATCCAAGTTTACCTGTCAGTGGTTTTCAAAGGCAGTAAATTGCACAGGAGGAGTTGTCCACCTTTCTCTGCAGAACTGCCTCATTCGTGCTACCAAGTTCATATTTTTTTAACTACTGATCCTTCATCTTTGTTCCCAACATTTGCATTCCAGTCACCAATTAGTATTAATGAATTTTGGCCACATATTTGACTGATTTCAGACTGCAAAAGTTTATAGAACTTTTCTATTTAATCCTCTTTGACTATGGTTGGTGGTGCATATATTAGAATGTATTTGTATTAACAGGTCTCCCTTGTATATGAATGGATATTATCCTGTCACTCACAGCATTGTATTTCAGGGTGGATGTAGAAATGATCTTTTTTACTATGAATGTGACCTCATTTTTTCTCACTTATCATTTCTGGCACAGTGAGTCATAATGACTGTCTCATTCAAAATGGGTTAATCCATCTCAGTTTACCAATGCCTGTTGTTGTTGTTGTTGTTATGTGCCGTCGAGTCGCCTACGACTCATAGCGACCCTATGTACAACAGCCCTAAACTCCGCTCGGTCCTGTGCCAATCGCAACGTCTCTGACACTCCCATCCCAATTATCCCAGTCACTGAATCAATCCACCTCATAGAGGGCCTTCCTCTCCTGCGCTGTCCCTCCACCCTCCC